>NC_059159.1:129547609-129852238 GCF_019923935.1 Bubalus bubalis
GGAATGTTGACCCACTTCAGTATTCTTGCCTGGAGAATTCCATGGACAGAGGAGCCTGGAGGGCTACAGTCTGTGGGCTCCCAAAAACTTGGACATGACTGAGCGACTAACACTTGCATCCTTTCACCTGGCCTGCTGCCTTTATACCTTTTCATATTATATATCAGTAACACTTGTCTTCAGGGCTGTGTTGTGTTCAGGGCTTGTAGTAAATGTATGCTTTAATTGATGATACAACATAATAGTTAGGAAAATAAACTTGGGACCAACCTGCTTGAGTTCAGATACCAGCTCTTCCACCTACTAACAGTGATACTAAGCAAATTACTTAAGTTCTTGGGCCTGTAAAACTGGGTTACTGAGAGTATTAAACTCATAATGTTTGTTGTGACGATTGAGTTAATACTTGTAGAAATAGAAGAAAACTGGTGCATAGTTTTGAGAAATTATCATTGGTATAACTAAATGTAGAACAGTGCTCCTCAAAGGATGGCCCCAGGATCACTCAAGTCAGAGTCACAGTAGGGCCAGGAGGTGGGAGGGGGGCCTGTTAAGTGAGAAGACGTTTAAACAGGGAAACCAGAATCTATAGAGAAAAGCCCAAGCATTGCCTCTGTCAACAAATACTGCATGGAATTCTTAATTAAAGACAAAGAACTCCTGTGGTATGTAGGATTTTCCTGATGCCCTGTTCCCCGCCACCTCCCCCCCCCCCCCCCCAACATACCTGCTGAGTGAGCCATGGCTGGCTATTCAAATACTAAATCTAGGTGCTGCTGGGAGGAGATTTGCGGATAGAAGTAATATCTCTATTCAGTTGACTTAAAATATAGAGATTAACTGGGAGGACTAGATCTATTACAGGGACCCTGTAAAAGGCAGAAGACTTTAGAAAGATTTGGCAGAAGGGGTTATCTTAACCATTGCTAATTTACAACAGAGGGGGTGTATATGAGAAGAAATGAAGGCACACTTAAGACACTGAGAGGAAAGTCCTCAGCTTCTCCCAGGGACCTCAGTCTTACAACCTCAAGGAACTAAGTTCTGCCAGCCAACTGCATGAACTGGATTCCATCAGAGATTCTAGAAAAGAGTATATCCCTGATGACATCTTGTTGCTGGCCTTGTGATATCCTGAGCAGAGGACTCAGTTGAGCCTGGGAAGACTTCTGACCTATTGAACTGTGAGATGGTAAATGGGTGCTTCCTTAAGCTATGAAGTTTGGGTTGATTTATGTTGCAGCATTAGATTGTAACTAGTGCAACCACAGACAGAATGGGAAGGGCACTGGACTTGGAATATCTCACTAGAGGTGTATCTTCTGGCAAGCTATGAACTTTCCTTTTTTTCTTCATCTATAAGATAGTAACAATAAATAATATTTAAAAATACAGAATTATAGTAATATTTAAGTGAAATAAGTTATACAAAATGTCTTTTACAGTATAAAACATCCTTTTAACAAAATAGGAGTTTATGAGGTGTTTTTTTTTTTTTTTTTTTTTTTTTTTCCCTCAAGCATAGTCTCTCCATTGGAACTTTTATTCAAAACACCAACTAACAAGTGTCTTTGTAAAGCAGGGGCATCCCCAATAATATTCTATGGTTCTGAGACTGAATAGATTACTGTCCCCAATTTATATGTGCCCACATACATGCTCAGTAGCTTCAGTCCTGTCTGACTCTTTGAGACTCTATGGACTGTAGCCTGTCAGGCTCCTCTGTCCATGCGATTCTTCAGGCAAGAATACTGGAGTGAGTTGCCATGCCCTCCTCCTTATATGTGCCTACACATTACCTAAGGCTGCAAGCCTAGCTCTGTTTCTGCCCAGAGGCTGTTGGTCCTTGGAAAGTTACTGGTGCACTTCCTGGAAGGGTTTATCCTCATTTTGGGGCACCCTCCTTACACCAGATCTTCAGCAAACACTCTTGAAGCAGATGCTCCTTGTATCTCTGGTGAGCATGAGTAAGCCTTATGGAAGCTTTTTTCTTAGTTGTTGTGTACCACCACAAGCAGCAGCTCCACACCCTCCTTCAAGGAAAGTGTGACTCCTTTTAATAATATACTAGGGTTGAACACCCTAAGAAACATATGAAAACCACAGCAGGGTCTTCCTGAGCAAACTAGTGAGTTTTTATTAGTCGAGCTTGAAGGTAAAGTCCAAAGTAGATGGAATTGTATAATAAAAATGATTTTAGACATTACCACGAAGGGGAGAGAACATGAGACCATTGTCAATAGGAAAGGAATTTTAGGAGAAGAACCCACAAGAGGCAAAGCTGGAAACCCATGTACTACACATCTCCACAGTGTGCCATTAACATAGATTGTGCTATGCAACCTCCCCAGAAAAGTCTGATGGAAAATTTCATTACAGTTCTGCTATTTTGTGTGACATATAAAACCTCTTCCTCTCTCTTCATGAAATCTAAGTGAAATCTGCATGACTTTCTAATGCAATATTTTGGAGGATATGGTCAAGTACTTTACACAGACTCATGTTGGCTGTGACAAAAGAGGCAAAGCTCAGCAGGATGAAGTGACTAATCCAGGGCAATCCATGGGTACCCACTATGGGTCTGGCACTGTGCTAGGGTAAATACATAAATAAATATATTCATACTACATGAAAAATTCTAAGTCATCACAATAATCTTGCAGGATCATTTTATTCCTAGTTAGCAAGAGAGAAAGCTCAGAGATGTTAGCCATTTGTGAACACTGCAGAAGGCTGGGATCGATTGAACCCCAGGCCATGTGCTACCCATTGCAGCACACTGTCTGCTTTAAAGATGAAAAGAACTATAGGCAAAGGGACTTACCAGTTTCTTGTTCCATCAGTAACTTCCAGAAATCCTGATGCTAGGGGACTTGGGGGGGATGTCAGGTCTCAGGGAGCTTTGGCCAACTCTCTTGCCAGTGTCATTAATCTTAGAGAAAGGCCTCACTAAGAGAGTGAGGCTCACCTGCTGAGGGACATTGTCAGGTTGGCTTGGGGAAAACTTTCTGTTTTCTCTTCTGGATACTGTCTAACAGAGGGAAACAAATATCTTCACCATTCCTCCCTTTCATAGAGATATTCTATGCCCAGAATTTCCAAAAAGCAGCTCAAGAAACAAATAACCTCTGTCCCAATAATTTATCATTTTCGTAACTTCATAATAGGGCTCTTCCAGCTGGGCCACTGTATTATAATGAAGCATGTCAAAGAGGTCTTGAAGCTTAATGAATACAAAGAAATTAAACTTCCAAACCTCCTGATTTGAACAATCACCACTGCCCACCCCCACCCCCCTTTTTTGGTGTGTTTCTGAGCCATTAAAGAAACTAATTACTTTCTCTTCCATTTGCCCAATAACAGAGGTCAGACTTGAATGTGTAAGCAATGAATGGCTCACCCCTTTGACTTTGCATCAGCACAGGCAGAGATTACCCCTTGTGGTGATGAGGCTTTCTCTCCTCCCTTCCTTGCAAAAGATGTATTGTTTTACAGAAACATCAGGCAGGCACCTCTTTTAGAATAATCATATAACTTAGAGCAAGTGTAAATATGAAATGTCTGGGAATAAAAGGAAAGAAGCAGTGTTGGGGGGCTCTATTGAGCTGTCAGGAACTGCTGACAGAGCTGTTTGGTGACTAAAGGGGAATGTTGATAAGAGGGAGAAATGAATATAGTGCTGACTGGTCAGGGAAGTGTTGGTAGGAGAGAGGAGGAAGCCAACTTTTTAGATACCTTGAGATAACAAAACGCATCCCCTATGTAGTTGATGGAAGCCATTTTTATGATTGATAGTAATGATATACTATTGGTAGAGGGCCACGGGTAAACCAGTTGTCCAGGAGGACAGGGCATGAGGAACTGAAGTAGGAGAGCCCAGGGAGATGCCCAGAGTAAGGGCTCCATCTTCAGGCAGACCTGGAGATCTTCTTGTTTACTTATGATGATACCTTGTGTAAGTTACTACACACCTTTTTTTTGTCCATCTATAAAGTGGGCATGGTCACTTGGTGGGGTTTTTTTATAAAGATTAAATGAAACACATTAGTGCTTAACTGAATGCCTGGTCTATAGTAGGTTGTAAACAAATAATAGTAGATTTATTATTAAAGTAAATTCCAGTAATCAAGGCTTGAATTTCAGAGTAAGGCTGTCGCCATTGTGAGCCTTGCCAAGACTCTCATGAAACAGAAAATGGATCAGAGGGTCCTTGGGGGCAAAGCTCATAAGTCTACTTCTTTGCCCAAGTTTTCATGGCTTAGGAGTCTTGAGGCCAGGCAAGGGGATAAGGCAGAGAATGCTGCCTGGGGTTATAAAGTTCTTGGAGTCAGGAGTTTTACCACCACCCCTTCTTCCAACCTGAGAATTTGAGAAAGTGACTTGTTCTCTGCAGAAGTTTATTTCCTTATTGATAAAAACTAGAGTAAAGGAACTCCACTCTAGTACTCTTGCCTGGAAAATCCCATGGACGGAGAAGCACGGTAGACTGCAGTCCATGGGGTCGCTAAGAGTCAGACATGACTGAGCGACTTCACTTTCACTTTTCACTTTCATGCATTGGAGAAGGAAATAGCAACCCACTCCAGTGTTCTTGCCTGGAGAATCCCAGGGACGGGGGAGCCTGGTGGGCTGCCATCTCTGGGGTCTCACAGAATCGGACATGACTGAAGCGACTTAGTAGTAGTAGTGGTAGTAGAGTAAAGGAGGTTGAATTATCTACCCTATTCATCTCTTCCAGTTGTGATATCTGAGAATTCCAGGTATGAAAATTAAGGTCCTTAGAAGTCACATGTCCTTGCTTCTGCTAAGATCCACAATTCCATCTCTACAGGCCATCATCTGATCCCAGAACACTGAGTTTTAAGAGCTCCTTCCTGGACTCCATGTCTCTGACTTTGTCATTTCCAAATACTCATTCAAGGACTCTGGCTTTCCCCAATGTCCATAGCTGAGTGCTCTGGGGAAAAAGGGAGGTCAGATGCCTCCAGTCAATTTTTAATTATAGACAGCAGATGCTGAAGCCCTGGATTTATGAATGCTTGTCATCTTAACAAACCTGCTGCCAGCTCCCAGTGACTCTTGCCTGACCTGTTTGATTTATACATCTATTGCCTGCCACATTAAGCCAGAGGCTGAACTGCAGAATTTCCAGTTGCATCACCTTTTCTCAAATGCATTCCAGCTCTCTTGTGCTGTCACAATAGACTCATCTGCTGAAAGGGGTTTTATCCCATGGAGGGCCTCTAGCATGCTACCTCCCCTCCAGCCCATCATCTCTCCCCATCCTTCTTCCCAGAGTTCCCCTGCAGCTCGTAATGCCTTGGATGGAAACAGGCTCTGCCCCTCTTGCCTTACCCTCTGAAGGATTGTGGCTTCCTTTAATGAAACTAGCACTGATGGATTTGGACAAGAGTCAAGAACAAGTGAATTTTAACGGGTTTCTGTGGGAGAATTGCCTCTGATTTCCCACTCCTCCTGAACTTCAGAGCGCAGGGCCTCCACATTTTTCCTCACAAATGGGATGCATCAAATTCAGACGGGGTCTGTGAGAGAGACCCTGGGTTCCTGGAAAAGATTTTTAAATTTATTTAGATGCATCATGATGGTCTTCTGTAGCCAGCACTTAAGTCCAACCTTCTGAGAAAGGATTCTATGTTTCTCAGCAAAAAAAAGTGCTATGACCTCCCTCCCCCCTCTTTCTTATTTATGTTCTTGAAGTGAGGATAGCTGGTTAAGGTTAAGAAAAGGGGCTGAGTTTTAAGGAAATGATTCTACCAGTTGTGTTTCTCTCTGAACCCCATTTGGCCATCAAGGTAGATAGCAGAGTGGAAAGAGGATATCTATTCACCCTTAACTGGAGTGCTAGACACTTCACATCACTATGGAAAACAGTTTCCATAGGGTCAGGCAAGTGAAATAAAAGAGTAAATTGGCATTTAGTACAAGTGAGACTAGTATAAGTACAAGGGTTTCCCTGCAATATGGGAGACCTGGGTTTGATCGCTGGGTTGGGAAGATCACCTAAAGAAGGCAATGGCACCCCACTCCAATACTCTTGCCTGGAAAATCCCATGGATGGAGGAGCCTGGTAGGCTACAGTCCATGGGGTCACAAAAATTTGGACATGACTGAACGACTTCACTTTCACTTTTCACAAGTGAGACAGTGAGGAACGGTGGGGTCTGAGGAGAGCTGAAGAAAATAAACCCCATATACAGAAAATAGATACTACTGTACTTAGGTTTAACTGGTCAATCTTTGGGGAAAATTTACGTGAAATGTTACCAGATCTTTCAGTTTTTCAGAAGAGTGCAGAAATGCAGTTTGTTTGTTTTTTTTTAAGTGTGTGAATTCTTTTATATATAATGATTGACAAATAATTAAAAAATAGAAAATGTTATCCTGCATTCTTCAGGCTAAGCAAAACATATTTGCTTACCAGATTTGACCTAAAGATTTCTAGTTTTCAAACTTTGTTTTATATGCTTGATCTGATTTATTATTTCCAGCAATCTTAGAAAGTGAATTTTATTAGGTCATTTCATGGTGGAAGAGACTAAAGGTCAAAAAAGTCAAGGACTTTGCCTGGAGTCCCACAGTTAGTAAATGGTAGGAAAAGGGTACTTTCAGAGAGCAGACCCCCTGGAGGTCTGTCCCTGACACCTGTTCCTACCACTCTGCCAGGTTGCATAGATTCAGGGGAGCATCACTTTTTCTTCTCTCGCTTCTTCTCTCACATGCTTTACAACTTTCTAAGACTTTATGAATCTTCTTATGAATCTGCCAGATTTGACTCCTAAGTACTTGAGAACTCCAAGAGCATCTGCAGAAAAATGTCCTTGTTTCTGAGTCATTGTGCTCACTATGGCTCATTCAAGTGTGGCTTTTAAAGCTCCCAGTAATGCTAATTTTTCTCTTTTACCTTCTTTTTTTAAGCCAAGATATCATTCCCTGGCAGTATTTTATATATAAAAATATAGTCATATTTTCAGAGGTTGCAAGTCAACAGATACATAGAGAATTGAACTAGGTTTTCTTGGTTGGCAAGTAGATTTGGAGCTTGAGGAAGGTTGAAGAATCAGCATTTATTGAGCCTCTGTGATCCTGTGAAATGAGAATTATTGGTCTCATTTTACAGATGAGAAAATTGAGTTCAGAAAGTTTAAGTTACATGTCCAAGGTCATACAGTGCACAAGCAATAGGGTTGGAATTTAGACTCTTGGCTGCCTGAATTCAATACTTTTCCCACTGTACCATGCTACCTTTGAATATTACAGTGTATTGGTCTGTGTTAGTAAAATTAACAGAATGGCTGAGAAATTATGCTTTTGAATTGAGATATTTCACTGGGCCAGAAAAAAGGAAAGTAAAATATGTTCTGGATCAACACGTACATATGGGTTTTGTATACATTAAACTAAAAGCAGGAGAAAGTCAACTCAAGTCTAACCCTGTCTGAAATTCATACATTTACTATTCTCTCAAAAATTCTCAGTAATAGAGTTAGCACAAAATGATATGCTGTACTATGTCACAGAAGTATGTGCTGTGCTGTGCTCAGTCGCTCAGTGGTGTCCGACTCTTTGCGATGCCATGGACCGTAGCCCACCAGGCTCACAGAAGTATATGAGTATCCAATTGTATAATTTTATATAGCACTTTGTGTTCTTATTGCCTATATTTTATAACTGTGTATGATTCATTGTTGTTTCTTTAGAAAGACAGTAGTCCTTTATATACATTGTCTGTGATATAGTCACATATCAACTAAGAATTTTACCTAGTGACTATATCTTCACTTTTATATATACAGGAAATATATTGCAAATATAATATACAAATACATATTTATATCAAAAGTATGTATAAATTTGTATAATTGAATTAAATATGCAACATATAATTACATATAAATATATATACAATATATTTATACATAAGTATATAATTTGGTTTATTATTGCATATATGCTGCTGCTGCTGCTGAGTCACATCAGTTGTGTCTGACTCTGTGCGACCCCATAGACGGCAGCCCACCAGGCTCCCCCATCCCTGGGATTCTCCAGGCAAGAATATTGGAGTGGGTTGCCATCTCCTTCTCCAATGCATGAAAGTGAAAAGTGAAAGTGAAGTCGCTCAGTCGTGTCCGACTCTTAGCGACTGCATGGACTGCTGCCCACCAGGCTCCTCCATCCATTGGGTTTTCCAGGCAAGAGTACTGGAGTCGGGTGCCATATAAGTTAATGCATATAAATATATAATTATATTTATATGCATATATATATATATATATAGAGAGAGAGAGAGAGAGAGATACACAAAAACTGAAGAAAATATTCATTAGGTAGAATTCCAGGTTGACTATTTCCTTTCAGCACTTTTAATATACCATCCCATTGCCTCTTTTTGTAAAAATTAATTTTATTGGAGTATAGTTGATTTGCAATGTTGTATAGTTTATGCTGCACAGCAAAGTGAATCAGTTAATCCCTCTATTAATGGGATTTCCCAGGCAAGAATACTGGGGTGCTTGATTAAAGGGTGCCTAGGTGTGGCTTTTGTAGCAATTATTCTGCTTGGGGCTCAGTGACCTTCTGGGATCTGTCAGTCATTGTCCCTCCAGCTTACTAGCCATTGTTCCTCCAATATTTCTGCAACCCCACTCTCTTTCTTCTCTCCCTGGGACTTGAATTACTTGTATGTTCAAGCATTTGCTATTACATAGCACGTCTAGAATGCTCTGCTCTACCTGTATTTTATTTACCCATCTTTGTCTTTGTGTTCTAGTTTGGACACTTTCTAATGATGTGTGTTTAGGTTCATGGACCCTTTCCCCATTTGTGTTCAGTTCAGTTCAGTCACTCAGTCATGTCTGACTCCTCGACCCCATGGACTGCAGCATTCAAGGCCTCCCTGTCCATCACCAACTCCCGGAGTTTACTCTAACTCATGTCCATTGAGTCGGTGAAGCCATCCAACCATCTCATCCTCTGTTGTCCCCTTCTTCTTCTGCCCTAAATCTTTCCCAGCATCAAGGTCTTGTCAAATGAGTCAGTTCTTCTCATGAGGAGGCCAAAATATTGGAGTTTCAGCTTCAACATCAGTCCTTCCAATGAATACCCAGGACTAGTCTCCTTTAGGATGGACTGGTTGGATCTCCTTGCACTCCAAGGGAGTCTCAAGAGTCTTCTCCATTGTATTAGTTTTGCCAAATATCAAAATGAATCCGCCACATGTGTAAAGTTTAAAAATAAAATAAAATTAAAATAAATAAATAAATAAAACACCCATGACAGACCAAAAAAAAAAAAAAAAAGAGTCTTCTCCAACACCACATTTCAAAAGCATCAATTCTTTTGCGCTCAGCTTTCTTTATAGTCCAACTCTCACATCCATACATGACTCCTGGAATAACCATAGCCTTGACTAGACGGACCTTTGTTGGCAAAGTAATGTCTCTGCTTTTTAATATGCTGTCTAGGTTGGTCATAACTTTTATTCCAAGGAGTAAGCATCTTTTTATTTCATGGCTGCAGTCACCATCTTCAGTGATTTTGGAGCCCCCCCCCCCCCCCAAATAAAGTCTGCCACTGTTTCCACTGTTTCTCCATCTATTTCCCATGAAGTGATGGGATGGGATGCCATGATCTTAGTTTTCCAAATGCTGAGCTTTAAGCCAACTTTTTCACTCTCCTCTTTTGCTTTCATCAAGAGGCTTCTTAGTTCTTATTCACTTTCTTCCATAAGGGTGGTATCATCTGCATATCTGAGGTTATTGATATTTCTCCCAGCAATCTTGATTCCAGCTTGTGCTTCCTCCAGCCCAGCATTTCTCTTGATGTATTCTGCATTTAAGTTAAATAAGCAGGGTGACAATATACAGCCTTGATGTACTCCTTTTCCTATTTGGAACCAGTCTGTTGTTCCATGTCCAGTTCTAACTGTTGCTTCCTGACATGCATACAGGTGTCTCAAGAGGCAGGTCAGGTGGTCTGGTATTCCCATCTCTTTCAGAATTTTCCACAGTTTATTGTGATCCACACAGTCAAAGGCTTTGGCATAGTCAATAAAGCAGAAACACATGTTTTTATGGAACTCTCTTGCTTTTTCAATGATCCAGCAGATGTTGGCAATTTGATCTCTGGTTCCTCTGCCTTTTCTAAAACCAGCTTGAACATCTGGAAGTTCACAGTTCACATATTGTTGAAGCCTGGCTTGGAGAATTTTGAGCATTACTTTACTAGTCTGTGAGATGAGTGCAATTGTGCGGTAGTTTGAGCATTCTTTGGTATTGCCTTTCTTTGGGATTGGAATGAAAACTGACCTTTTCCAGTCCTGTGGCCACTGCTGAGTTTTCCAAATTTGCTGGCATATAGAGTGCAGCACTTTCACAGCATCATCGTTCAGGATTTGAAATAGCTCAACTGGAATTCCATCACCTCCATTAGCTTTGTTCGTAGTGATGCTTCCTAAGGCCCACTTGACTTCATATTCCAGGATGTCTGGCTCTAGGTCAGTGATCACACCATTGTGATTATCTGGGTTGTGAAGATCTTTTTTGTACAGTTCTTCTGTGTATTCTTGCCACCTCTTCTTAATATCTTCTGCTTCTGTTAGGTCCATACCATTTCTGTCCTTTATCGAGCCCTTCTTTGCAAGAAATGTTCCCTTGGTATCTCTAATTTTCTTGAAGAGATCTCTAGTCTTTGCCATTCTATTGTTTTCCTCTATTTCTTTGCACTGATCACTGAGGAAGGCTTTCTTTTTTTTTAAATTTTTTTTAAATTTTATTTTATTTTTAAACTTTACAATATTGTATTTGTTTTGCCAAATATTGAAATGAATCCACCACAGGTATACAAGTGTTCCCCATCCTGAACCCCCCTCCCTCCTCCCTCGCCATACCATCCCTCTGGGTCATCTCAGTGCACCAGCCCCAAGCATCCAGTATCGTGCATCAAACCTGGACTGGCGACTCGTTTCATACATGATAGTATACATGTTTCAATGCCATTCTCCCAAATCTTCCCACCCTCTCTCTCTCCCACAGAGTCCATAAGACTGTTCTGTACATCAGTGTCTCTTTTGCTGTCTCGTACACAGGGTTATTGTTACCATCTTTCTACATTCCATATATATGTGTTAGTATACTGTATTGGTGTTTTTCTTTCTGGCTTACTTCACTCTGTATAATAGGCTCCAGTTTCATCCACCTCATTAGAACTGATTCAAATGAATTCTTTTTAATGGCTGAATAATACTCCATTGTGTATATGTACCACAGCTTGCTTATCCATTCATCTGCTGATGGGCATCTAGGTTGCTTCCATGTCCTGGCTATTATAAACAGTGCTGCGATGAACTTTGGGGTACACGTGTCTCTTTCCCTTCTGGTTTCCTCAGTGTGTATGCCCAGCAGTGGGATTGCTGGATCATAAGGCAGTTCTATTTCCAGTTTTTTAAGGAATCTCCACACTGTTCTCCATAGTGGCTGTACTAGTTTGCATTCCCACCAACAGTGTAAGAGGGTTCCCTTTTCTCCACACCCTCTCCAGCATTTATTGCTTGTAGACTTTTGGATCGCAGCCATTCTGACTGGCATGAAATGGTACCTCATAGTGGTTTTGATTTGCATTTCTCTGACAATGAGTGATGTTGAGCATCTTTTCATGTGTTAGCCATCTCTATGTCTTCTTTGAAGAAATGTCTATTTAGTTCTTTGGCCCATTTTTTGATTGGGTCATTTATTTTTCTGGAATTGAGCTGCAGGAATTGCTTGTATATTTTTGAGATTAGTTGTTTGTCAGTTGCTTCATTTGCTATTATTTTCTCCCATTCTGAAGGCTGCCTTTTCACCTTGCTAATAGTTTCCTTTGTTGTGCAGAAGAAGAACTTTGTTTTAAGTTTAATTATGCCCCATTTGTTTATTTTTGCTTTTATTTCCAATACTCTGGGAGGTGGGTCATAGAGGATCCTGCTGTGATGTATGTCAGAGAGTGTTTTGCCTATGTTCTCCTCTAGGAGTTTTATAGTTTCTGGTCTTACATTTAGATCTGTAATCCATTTTGAGTTTATTTTTGTGTATGGTGTTAGAAAGTGTTCTAGTTTCATTCTTTTACAAGTGGTTGACCAGATTTCCCAGCACCACTTGTTAAAGAGATTGTCTTTTCTCCATTGCATATTCTTGCCTCCTTTGTCAAAGATAAGGTGTCCATATGTGCGTGGATTTATCTCTGGGCTTTCTATTTTGCTCCATTGAACTGTATTTCTGTCTTTGTGCCAGTACCATACTGTCTTGATGACTGTGGCTTTGTAGTAGAGCCTGAAGTCAGGTAGGTTGATCCCTCCAGTTTCATTCTTCTTTCTCAAGATAGCTTTGGCTATTCGAGGTTTTTTGTATTTCCATACAAATTGTGAAATTATTTGTTCTAGCTCTGTGAAGAATACCGTTGGTAGCTTGATAGGGATAGCATTGAATCTATAAATTGCTTTGGGTAGTATACTCATTTTCACTATATTGATTCTTCCGATCCATGAACATGGTATATTTCTCCATCTATTAGTGTCCTCTTTGATTTCTTTCACCAGTGTTTTATAGTTTTCTATATATAGGTCTTTAGTTTCTTTAGGTAGATATATTCCTAAGTATTTTATTCTTTCCATTGCAATGGTGAATGGAATTGTTTCCTTAATTTCTCTTTCTATTTTCTCATTATTAGTGTATAGGAATGCAAGGGATTTCTGGGTGTTGATTTTATATCCTGCAACTTAACTATAGTCATTGATTAGTTCTAGTAATTTTCTGGTGGAGTCTTTAGGGTTTTCTATGTAGAGGACATGTCATCTGCAAATAGTGAGAGCTTGACTTCTTCTTTTCCAATTTGGATTCCTTTTATTTCTTTTTCTGCTCTGATTGCTGTGGCCAAAACTTCCAGAACTATATTGAATAGTAATGGTGAAAGTGGGCACCCTTGTCTTGTCGCTGACTTTAGAGGAAATGCTTTCAAGTTTTCACCATTGAGGATAATGTTTGCTGTGGGTTTGTCATATATAGCTTTTATTATGTTGAGGTATGTTCCTTCTATTCCTGCTTTCTGGAGAGTTTTTATCATAAATGGATGTTGAATTTTGTCAAAGGCTTTCTCTGCATCTACTGAGATCATCATATGGTTTTTATTTTTCAATTTGTTAATGTGGTGTATTACATTGATTGATTTGCGGATATTGAAGAATCCTTGCATCCCTGGGATAAAGCCCACTTGGTCATGGTGTATGATCTTTTTAATGTGTTGTTGGATTCTGATTGCTAGAATTTTGTTAAGGATTTTTGCATCTATGTTCATCAGTGATATTGGCCTGTAGTTTTCTTTTTTTGTGGCATCTTTGTCAGGTTTTGGTATGAGGGTGATGGTGGCCTCATAGAATGAGTTTGGAAGTTTACCTTCCTCTGTAATTTTCTGGAAGAGTTTGAGCAGGATAGGTGTTAGCTCTTCTCTAAATTTTTGGTAGAATTCAGCTGTGAAGCCGTCTGGACCTGGGCTTTTGTTTGCTGGAAGATTTCTGATTACAGTTTCAATTTCCGTGCTTGTGATGGGTCTGTTAAGATTTTCTATTTCTTCCTGGTCCAGTTTTGGAAAGTTGTACTTTTCTAAGAATTTGTCCATTTCTTCCATGTTGTCCATTTTATTGGCATATAATTGTTGATAGTAGTCTCTTATGATCCTTCGTATTTTTGTGTTGTCTGTTGTGATCTCTCCATTTTCATTTCTAATTTTATTGATTTGATTTTTCTCCCTTTGTTTCTTGATGAGTCTGGCTAATGGTTTGTCAATTTTATTTATCCTTTCAAAGAACCAGCTTTTGGCTTTGTTGATTTTTGCTATGGTCTCTTTTGTTTCTTTTGCATTTATTTCTGCCCTAATTTTTTTTTTTTTTTAAATACGAGGATGACTTTATTAAACATACAAATTCAAGAACATTCTTTTTTTTTCTTATTATTTTTTCTTATTTCTGCCCTAATTTTTAAGATTTCTTTCCTTCTACTAACCCTGAGGTACTTCATTTCTTCCTTTTCTAGTTGCTTTAGGTGTAGAGTTAGGTTATTTATTTGACTTTTTTCTTGTTTCTTGAGGTGTGCCTGTATTGCTATGAACTTTCCCCTTAGGACTGCTTTTACAGTGTCCCACAGGTTTTGGGTTGTTGTGTTTTCATTTTCATTCGTTTCTATGCAAATTTTGATTTCTTTTTTGATTTCTTCTGTGATTTGTTGGTTATTCAGCAGCGTGTTGTTCAGCCTCCATATGTTGGAATTTTTAATAGTTTTTCTTCTGTAATTGAGATCTAATCTTACTGCATTGTGGTCAGAAAAGATGCTTGGAATGATTTCTATTTTTTGAATTTACCAAGGCTAGCTTTATGGCCCAGGATGTGATCTATCCTGGAGAAGGTTCCATGTGCGCTTGAGAAAAAGGTGAAATTCATTGTTTTGGGAAGAAATGTCCTATAGATATCAGTTAGGTCTAACTGGTCTATTGTATCACTTAAAGTTTGTGTTTCCTTGTTAATTTTCTGTTTAGTTGATCTATCCATAGGTGTGAGTGGGGTATTAAAGTCTCCCACTATTATTGTGTTATTGTTAATTTCTCCTTTCATACTTGTTAGCATTTGTCTTACATACTGCGGTGCTCCCGTGTTGGGTGCATATATATTTATAATTGTTATATCTTCTTCTTGGATTGATCCTTTGATCATTATGTAGTGACCGTCTTTGTCTCTTTCACAGCCTTTGTTTTAAAGTCTATTTTATCTGATATGAGTATTGCTACTCCTGCTTTCTTTTGGTCCCTATTTGCATGGAAAATCTTTTTCCAGCCCTTCACTTTCAGTCTGTATGTGTCCCCTGTTTTGAGGTGGGTCTCTTGTAGACAACATATGTAGGGGTCTTGTTTTTGTATCCATTCAGCCAGTCTTTGTCTTTTGGTTGGGGCATTCAACCCATTTACGTTTAAGGTAATTACTGATAAGTATGATCCCGTTGCCATTTACTTTATTGTTTTGGGTTCAAATTTATACACCGTTTTTGTGTTTCCTGTCTAGAGAATATCCTTTAGTATTTGTTGGAGAGCTGGTTTGGTGGTGCAGAATTCTCTCAGCTTTTGCTTGTCTGTAAAGCTTTTGATTTCTCCTTCATATTTGAATGAGATCCTTGCTGGGTACAATAATCTAGGCTGTAGGTTATTTTCTTTCATCATTTTAAGTATGTCTTGCCATTCCCTCCTGGCTTGAAGAATTTCTATTGAAAGATCAGCTGCTATCCTTATGGGTATTCCTTTGTGTGTTATTTGTTGTTTTTCCCTTGCTCTTTGTTCTTTGTGTTTGATCTTTGTTCATTTGATTAATATATGTCTTGGGGTGTTTTGCCTTGGGTTTATCCTGTTTGGGACTCTCTGGGTTCTTGGACTTGAGTGATTATTTCCTTCTCCATTTTAGGGAAGTTTTCAACTATTATCTCCTCAAGTATTTTCTCATGGTCTTTCTTTTTGTCTTCTTCTTCTGGGACCCCTATGATTTGAATGATGTAGGGTTTAATATTGTCTTGGAGGTCTCTGAGATTGTCCTCATTTCTTTTAATTCGTTTTTCTTTTATCCTCTCTGATTCATTTATTTCTACCATTCTATCTTCTATTTCACTAATCCTATCTTCTTCCTCTGTTATTCTACTATTTGTTGCCTCCAGAGTGTTTTTAATTTAATTTATTGCATTATTCATTATATGTTGACTCTTTTTTATTTCTTCTAGGTCCTTGTTAAACCTTTCTTGCATCTTCTCAATCCTTGTCTCCAGGCTATTTATCTGTGATTCCATTTTGATTTCAAGATTTTGGATCAATTTCACTATCATTATTTGGAATTCTTTATCAGGTAGATTCCCTATCTCTTCCTCTTTTGTTTGGTTTGGTGGGCATTTATTCTGTTCTTTTATCTGCTGGGTATTCCTCTGTCTCTTCATCTTGTTTAAATTGCTGAGTTTGGGGTGTCCTTTCTGTATTCTGGCAGTTTGTGGAGTTCTCTTTATTGTGGCGTTTCCTCACTGTGTGTGGGTTTGTACAGGTGGCTTGTCAAGGTTTCTTGGTTAGGGAAGCTTGTGTCGGTGTTCTGGTGGGTGGAGTGGTATTTCTTCTCTCTGGAGTGTAATGAAGTGTCCAGTAATGAGTTATGAGATGTCTATGGTTTTGGGGTGACTTTGGGCAGCCTGTATCTTGGAGCTCAGGGCTGTGTTCCTTTGTTGCTGGAGAATTTGTTTGGTATGTCTTGCCCTGGAACTTATTGGCTCTTGTGTGGTGCTTGGTTTCAGTGTAGGTATGGAGGCGTTTGATATGCTCCTGTCAATTAATGTTCCCTGGAGTCAGGAGTTCCCTGGAGTCAGGGTTTGGACTTAAGCCTCCTGCTTCCAGTTATTGGTCTTATTTTTACAGTAGTTTCAAAACTTCTCCTTCTATACAGCACCATTGATAAAACATCTACTTTAAAGATGAAAAGTTTCTCTGCCATGAGGGTCACTCAGAGAGGTTCACAGCATTACATGGAGAAGAGAAGAGGGAGGAGAGAGTTAGAGGTGACCCGGATGAGATGAGGTGGAATCAATAGAGGAGAGAGTGGGCTAGCCAGTAATCACTTCCTTATGTGCACTCCACAACTGGACCACTCAGAGATGTTCACAGAGTTATACAGAGAAGAGAAGAAGAAGGAAGGAGGCAGAGGTGGCCAGGAGGGTAAAAGTGGGGAATGAAAAGGAGGGAGACAGATCCAGCCAGTAATCAGTTCCCTAAGTGTTCTCCACCGTCTGGAACACACAGAAATTCACAGAGTTGGGTAGAGTATAGAGGGGTTGGGGAGGTGACACAGGCGACCTGGTGGAGAAAAAGGAGAGTCCAAAGGGAGAAACAGCAGTCAAGCCAGTAATCTCACTCCCTAGTGAAAAATGGGTACTGAAGATTGGGTTCTTAAAGGTACAAAATTGGTAACAAATACATAAAAGAAAAAATTAAAAATCTAGAGTAGAGTTTGGAATTTCAAAAATACAATGTTAAAGAAAAGAAGAAGGAAAAGAAAGAGAGAAAAAACAAACAAAAAAACAAAAAGTCGCAAAAATTATAAAGAAAATATAGGTATAAAATTGATAACAAATACCAAAAAGCAAAATTTAAAAATCTAGAGTAGAGTTTGGAATTTCAAAAATACAATGTTAAAAAAAAAGAAGAAGAAGAAAAAGAAAGAGAGAAAAAAAAAACAAAGTCGTAAAAATTATAAAGAAAATATAGGTATAAAGTTGATAACAAATACCAAAAAGCATAAATTAAAAATCTAGAGTTGAGTTTGGAATTTCAGGTATACAGTGTTATATAAAAGAAGAAGAGAAAGAAAGAGAGGAAAAAAAAGTCACAAAAATTATAAGAAAAAAAATATATATAGGTACAAAATTGATAACAAATACCAAAAAGCTAAAATTAAAAATCTAGAGTAGAGTTTGGAATTTCAAAAATACAATGTTAAAGAAAAGAGGAAGAAAAAAAAAGAAACAAGGTCAAAAATTATAAAAAATATATATATATGAAGTTTGCTTTAAAAAAAATAGGGTCTTTTTTTTTTTTTGCAAAGTAATAGTAGGTTATAAAAGTGAAAATTAAAGGAATAATAGAGGACTTAAAATTTTTTTAAAAATTTAAAAAAAAAAGAAAGAATGATTGTAAAAATATATCTAGGACTTTCTCTGGTTTTGTTGTCGGTATTGTGGGTTCAGTTCATTTTCGGCTAGTTCCTTGGTCCGACTTATATTTCTCAAGATCTATAGGCCCCTTCCTATGTAGACGGTACTAACCACAGCGTTTTAATCTATTGCCTGTAGCTTCCAAGGCAGTTCCCTCTGTTATAGCTTCTTCTGTTTGCTGGTCTCTTCAGTGTCTGGTTTCCGCCCTGACACAAAGGGAACGGTGGAGGACGCTTTTTTTTTTTTTTTTTTAAGGCTTACTTGTTCAGTCATGCTGTGGGGAGGGAAGGACGCTGCAAACAAATAACACTGGTGCGTGCTCGCAGTGCCTCAGCCACACTGGGTCTGCCCCCGCTCACGGCGCGTGTAGCCTCCCTGCCCACACTGCTCAGGCTCTAGGTTGCTCTGCCGGGAACCATCCGTGGCTGGCTCTGGGCTGCTTGCACCTCCCAGGTCCAAGGTGCTCAGGTTCAGGCACTCGGGTAGTCCTCAGAGGCGCAGACTCGGTTGGTCCTGCGTTTTGTGCCCTCCCCAGATCCAAGCAGCTCAGGTGATGAGGTGTTTGGCGAACATGATTGCTGTGACTTATCGCCTCCCCGCTGCTCAGTTATCTAGGTGTACAACCAGCACACCTTCTCAGGCTGATGTTGACCGTCCAGACCCCCAAGAAGTCTTAGTTAGCAAAGAAGCCTGCTTACAGTTTTGTAGATAATGTCTCTCTGGGGCTGCGATTGCCCCATTCCGGCTCTGGCTGCCTGTCACCGGAGGGGGATGGTCTGCAGCCTGCTATCTCTGTTCAGTCCTTTGTTCCGTGAGCCGGCCTGGTGGTGTCTTAGGTTAGGGCTGGCTTTTCGCGTGGTAGATATCTCACAGTCTGGTTTGCTAGCCCAAATTATTTCACTCATATAGCGCTCAGGGTATTCAGGCCAGATCCTTACTCTAAGCGATGCAGCCCGCGCCACGCCTCCCTGCCCAGCCCCCGCTTGCTAATGGCGTGTGCAGGCGTTTGTGCTGCTTCTCCGCTGGGGGAGTTACCGTAGGGCTTGTAATCTGCGGGTTTTAATTGTTTATTTTTTTTTCCTCCCTGTTATGTTGCCCTCTGTGCTTCCAAGGCTCGGCACAGATTCGGCAGTGAGAAGGTTTCCTGGTGTTTGGAAACTTCTCTCTTTTTAAGTCTCCCTTCCCGGGATGGAACTCTGTCCCTCCCTCTTTTGTCTCTTTTTTTGTCTTTTATATTTTTTCCTACCTCCTTTCGAAGACTTGGTTTGCTTTTCTGGGTGCCTGATGTCCTCTGCCGGCATTCAGAAGTTGTTTTGTGGAATTTACTCTGCATTTAAATGTTCTTTGATGAATTTGTGGGGGAGAAAGTGCTCTCCCCGTCCTACTCCTCCGCCATCTTAGCTCCTCCCCCTCTAATCACTGAGGAAGGCTTTCTTATCTCTCCTTCGTAACTCTGCATTCAAGTGAGTACATATTTCCTTTTCTCCTTTGCTTTTGGCTTCTCTTCCTTTCACAGCTTTTTGTAAGGTCTCCTCAGACAGCCATTTTGCTTTTTTGCATTTCTTTTTCTTGGGGATAGTCTTGATCCCCGTCTCCTGTACCATGTCACGAACCTCTGTCCATAGTTCATCAGGCACTCTGTCTATCATATCTAGTCCTGTTGTTCTCAAGGCATTTATTCCAGAGGTAATCTACGTAAAACTAAAGGGATAACACAGCTGAGACCCATTTCAACCCAACAACGGGAGCTGACTGTTGCTTAGTTATTGCCAAATTCAGACTTAAATTGAAGAAAGTAAGGAAAACAACTAGACCATTCAGGTATGACATTTTGTGTTCAGCATCCTGCTAATCCATTTAACAAATTATTTATGATCTTACATTTTTCATTTCTAGCATTTTCATTTGCTGTTTTTTTTTTTTAAATCATTTCCACATCTCTGCTAAACTGCCCATTCTTCACATGTGTGTTCACCTTTCCCCTAGCTCCTTTCCATTTTATCATAATCTTTTTAGAGTCTCTTTATGATAATTTCATTATCCAGGCCATCTCTTGATATTGCTTCTGCTGTTTACTGTCGACGTTGAGCTCCATTTTCTCTCCTTTTTGTGTACTTATAACACACAGGAGAACACTAAACACTGAATTCAATAATGTTTGTATCCGTAAAAGTTCAGTCTTGTTTTTCTGTTCCACTATGAGAGTGATGGCTAAGTCAACCTAAGGTGGACTAAGCTGGGTCGAAAAGGGTCTCAGCTGTGTTATCCCTTTAGTTTTACTTACTTCACCACTGGAACAAATGCCTTGAGAACAAAGTAGACATTTTCTTTACATCAGGAACTAAGAGATCTCACAGCTGGTAAGATTCTGGAAATTTACCTCTGATTCATGGCTTCCAGATATCTGGGAGATTTCTCTCTACCCTACAGCCTAACTGACATGTTTGGGGTCATTAGTGAGTTCTTTTTTGGAGAAGGCAGTGGCACCCCACTCCAGTACTCTTGCCTGGAAAATCCCATGGATGGAGGAGCCTGGTGGGCTGCAGTCCATGGGGTTGCTAAGAGTTGGACACGACTGAGCGACTTCACTTTCACTTTCATGCATTGGAGAAGGAAATGACAACCCACTCCAGTATTCTTGCCTGGAGAATCCCAGGGACTGGGGGGAACCTGGTGGGCTGCCATCTATGGGGTTGCACAGAGTCAGACATGACTGAAGTGACTTAGCAGTAGCAGTGAATTCTCTTTACCATCAAGTCCTACTGACTGCTTTCTGCACCGTGGGTGTTTGCACTTAGTCCTGCCAGTTTCCCAGTTACTGGAGGTCTTCAGAAGGTCTGAGGTGCCTTGGGAGTTCTCTCTTGGCAGCTCATTGAGAGTTCTTTGAGTTTTCAATTCTTTGATGGTTTTATGAAACAACATTTATTTTCTTTTTAAAAATTTTTTTACATTGAATATGATTGGTTTACAATGTTGTGTCAATCTCTGCTGTACAGCAAAGTGACTCAGTTATACACATATATACATGATTTTTTATGTTCTTTTCCATTATTGGTTTATCACAGGATATTGAACATAGTTCTCTGTGCTGTACATTAGGACCTGGTTGTTTATCCATTCTAAATGTAATAGTTTGCATCTACCAACCTCAGACTCCCAGTCCATCCCTTCCCACCCTCCACCCCTTGGCAAACACAAGTCTGCTCTCTATGCTTATGAGTCTGTTTCTGGTTTTTTTTTTTTTACTATTTGCATAATTTATTTTCTGTTGGTTGTTAGGATGGAAACAATGATTTCATAACTTTTTTCATCATGTCAAAAGCAGGACTATTTTGGTTATGGTTAATGTTGTTGTTATTGGTGGTGCTGGTAGCAATGGTGTGTGTATGTGTGTATTTGAAAGTGTCATTTACAAAAGCAGAATTTAAGGATTTTAAGCTTCCTTTATGCAATGTCTAGACCCATGATATTTATTTTTCTATCACTGTCCCAGATAATTTGTCCTTGTAGGTCATGTTGTCTGGTCTCAAGTCTTCTGACCCCATAGTTTTGCAAATAGCTTTTGATACCTTTTCATGTATCTCTCACCTCCTTGTGACTCATTTTCCATTTTTGTAGCTGAATTAGGTATAACCCAGTAGAAGTGATCTTTTCTCTTCCTTTCTTTTATGTATGTACACACATACACACGTGCACACACATTCACTAGATCTGGCTTCTGACTCAGTGTTTTGGTGCCATTCCCACTGACACATAAAATTAGCTCCTGTCTCATGTCAACACAGCATCTCACTCTAGACCAAATGTTCTAACACATTTGGAAAGAGTCAGTAAAAAAATTATTCAGCATCTAAAAAAATTTGAAAACAGACTTTTAGCTCTTTCCTTGAAAATCTCTTCAGGCCTGGAAGACCTGTTCCAATACTGCATTCATCTATATCCTGAAGGATATGAACAATGAACAAACAGCTGGAGATAAATGCTGATAGGTCTTTGGGAAGTGTCCTGAGCCAAGATGTGTGAGAAGAGGGAGGCAAAAATGTCATTCATGGCAAGAGCCTGTTAACAGGTGAGGGAAAGGAGAGGTGACGAGGGGCATCTGATACAGTTTTGCAAACAGTGACTTCCTGGCCCAGAACTGATGGCTCTGATTGCTTCTCATTGCAAGGCACTACTTGCCATAAAGCATTAACACTCCCCTATTTGGTTCACATAATTTCATTTTAATTTAATGCAATTCAGTTCAACCCAACCAATATATTAAATATATATCATGTAACTACTATATGTCTAATGCTGTATTAGTCACTGTGATGATTACAGAGAAATGAAGGCATGAAATGGTTCTGTTCTCAAGGAGATTGTGAGTGTAATCCTACAGTTGAAATAAGAGCTGTGCAATGTTCAGCTAAAATTAGAGAACAAAGTAAGAGAACTGAACTGAAAGTCAGATCGGGGTTTTAATTCCAGATCAGCAACTTACTGATCAGGCCATTTAATTTCTCTGTACCTCACTTTCTCCTTCTGTAGAATGAAGGATTGTAATAGATCAGTGGTTCTCAAACTTATTGTATTTAATATCCCCTTTTATAACAAATAATTTGTAATGCCTCATTTACCAAATCGAAATGAAATTTGCAGATATTGTAAGGTACTTATATACATAATAAAAATCAGTATAATGCCCTAACTATAATATAAAGGAGAAATAAAAAAGTAGGCATTTTCAAATAAATGATGTATACTTCAAAATGTAAATTTTCAGGCATAACTGCAGTAGGTGATGTAATGAAGTAGTCAGATAGTTGCACCTGCTTATAACGAACATTTGGATTTAAGAGAAGTGAGATTAGAAGCCATTCTGTGCTAGAGGAACATTAAATGAAAGAGCAGAGGTACATGCTTATATTCTAGGACTAAAACACATGTAAGGGTAATGAGTACCAGAGCAGACTTATTTGTATATGAAAAGAGAAAGAGAGAAATAGCTTTAATTGAAGCAAGGACAGCACACCATTCAAATTATAGGCTGTGGAAGCAGAGAAAATGAGGAAGCATGTTATTTCTCACAAAAGGGTTGATCTTTAATTATAAATGTAGTGTCAAAATAACGCCTGATGTTGTGACACAGGATGGGATGTGATGGGCATTGTGGAAGGCGTGTCTTGGATGTGAGATCCCACCATGTGTCAAGGCATGCATTCTGGGTATCCAGCAGGACATTCAAGGTTTGTATAAGATCTGTCCCCAGCATTGCAGGAGTTCTCACATCCCTGCTCTCTTTCCACCACATGCTACTGCTGCTCTAGAAGTATTATGAGAACCAAAAATACTTCCCTCCATTTTCAAACTACCTCCCAATTAAGAGGTCCTTACCATGTTTGAGGGCTTCCCAGGTGGCACCAGCTGTAAAGAAACTGCCTGCCTGCCAATGCATGAGACACTGGAGATGCAGGTTCAGTCCCTGGGTTGGGAAGATCCCTTGAAGGAGGACATGGCAACCCACTTCAGTATTCTTTCCTGGAGAATCCCATGGACAGAGAGGAGCCTGACCGGCTACAGTCCATAGGGTTGCAAAGAGTCAGACATGAGTGAAGTGACTCAGCATGTACCATGTTTGAAATTCCATCAGTCTACTGTTCTAATCGGTCAAACCAAATGAATGGGAAAGATAATAAACCCAATGGCAAGTCATGATGAGGAAGATCAATGAGAACAGAACTATCTTCATGGAAGAAGTAGGGCCTGGACTGGTCTGGAAGGATGGGTAGAATTTGGCTAGCAAGAATGGTGCATTCGAACACTTGGTTGTGTTGATAAACAGAATAATCAGCATTGCAGGGAGAGACTTTTTGGCACTTAAGCATTAGTAGTGTGACAAGTGGAGAAGGCAATAGCACCCCACTCCAGTTCTGTTGCCTGGAAAATCCCATGGATGGAGGAGCCTGGTAGGCTGCAGTCCATGGGGTGACTGAGGGTCGGACACGACTGAGCGACTTCACTTTCACTTTTCACTTTCATGCATTGGAGAAAGAAATGGCAACCCACTCCAGTGTTCTTGCCTGGAGAATCCCAGGGACTGGCGAGCCTGGTGGGCTGCCATCTATTGGGTCACACAGAGTCAGACATGACTGAAGTGACTTAGCAGTAGCAGTAATGTGACAATTCCTAAGCCTGCGCCTGGTATAACTCCAGTATGTGGATCCTACATGATGCCTACGTGTTCATTACAACAGATCACAAATGGAAAGGGGCTCAACTTGCTTTAAAGCATATATGCTGCATTCATTAACATTCTACAATTTTAGATTTTTCATGAGTTCACACTGAGTTTAAAATGGTAATGATTCTGAATGACATAGATTTCAACTCAGGCAAAGAAAGATTTCCAAAAATAGTCACATGGAGTGAGGTGAAAGGGAAGGGTTCACCCAGTGTCAGAAAGTTGTCTTAGAAACCTGGAGGCCCAACACTTATTGACCTGCCAAGTATCCCTGAGAGTTTTCACCTTAATGCAAAGCTCTCTTCAAACTAACTGACACTCCATTGAATGCCCCCAGATGATGCTGAGGTTTAGGCTTTTAAGAGCAGCTTGGAAACCTTTTCATGACATGGGGTTTTGATGATAGCTCTTAAGGCTGAGGAAATATGTCATCAATCCTAAGTGCATTAAAAGCTGAGGACACAACAGAATCAAGTGCACCTGAGCCTTTACTCTGTTGGCACTTCAGAGGAGCAGCTGTGGGTGGCAGGCACTACAGGAAAGAATGAGAAATTTTTTTATTTATTTATTTTTGATTGAAAGATAATTGCTTTACAATATTGCTTTGGTTTCTGCCATACATGAACATGAATCAGCCATAGGTATACATATATCCCCCTCCCTCTTCAATCTCCCTCCCAACTCCCACCTTTTCTCACCCCTAGAGGCTGTCACAGAGCCCAGGTTTGAATTCCCTGAGTCATAGAGAAAGTTCCCATTGGCTATCTATTTTACATATGGTAATATATATGTTTCCATGCTACTCTCTCTCACCATTCATCTCACCCTCTCCTTCCCCTCCTCTGTCCATGTCCATAAGTCTGTTCTCCATGTCTGTATCTCCACTGTGGCCCTGCAAATAGGTTCATCAGTACCTCTTTCTAGATTCCATATATATGAAGCATGAGAAATTTGAGAGGAAGCTTTGGCTGCCCTGGCCATGATGCTGGTCCAAGAGAAGGGAATGAAACTGACCAGCTCATGGTGTTGGTAGACTTCATATCTACCTCCCTGAGCCACTGTAGGCAGAGTTCAGAGCTCTTTCCTCCTGGCTGGGTGATAGGTTAGGATAGAAGCAAAGTTGGGGGACCTGGCTCATCTGCCCTTTTCCCCAGGTGGCTCTTTTTTTTTTTTTTTAAAGCATTTTATTTATTTATTCATTTTAACACCAAAACCATTTTGTATTGGGGTATAACTGATTAACAATGCTGTGGTAGTTTCAGGTGTGAAGGGATTTAACCATACATATACATGTATCCATTCTCCCCCAAATCCCCCTCCCATCCAGGGTGGCTCTTTTTAAAAAAAAATATTTATTTATTTTTGGCTACACTGGGTCTTAGTGGTGGCATGTGGGTCTTTCATTGCAGTGCACAGATTCTTCTCTAGTTGTGGCAGGCAGGCTCCAGAATCTATGGGCTCTATAGCTGCGGCATGTGGACTTAGTGGCTCCACAGCCTATGGGATCTTAGTTGCCCGATGAGGGATCGAATCCATGTCCCCTTCATTGGAAAGTGAATTCTTAACCACTTATGGAAGTTTCCCTCAGGTGGTTCTTTAAGCCCACGTTTCCCTGTGGGATTTCTGGGAAAATACCAGAAACAAAAGGAGGATGAGATAGGAAAGAGTAAGCACATAAAGAGTGTGGGTCCTGGAGGCACAGTGGGATAGAATATGAAAGAGTATTTGCTTTCAGGATGAGACCTCTGGTTTCTGGCTATGCCTGGTTACTCCCTGTGTGACCAGCCCCTGCCTAGCACACTACCAGTCCCTTACTCTGTGCTCTGTGGGCCCTGCCATGCTTCATTTCCCTTGGTCCCCTCTTGCTCCTTTGAACCACTCACTTCACATCAGTGGCATCTCAGCCTGGAAGGCTCCAGGCCTTCACCTCTTGGGCTAACTTCTATTCAGGAAGTAGACAGCCCACCTGGGAGATTATCCAAAGAGAGCTTAGTGAAGGGACTTGGGACCCAGGTGAGGGCAGGCTCAGGGCACCAGTGAGGCATGGTGAAGCACCAGGAACTGGCAATGTGGGAAGAATGTGTGTCCCATGGCTTAAAGCAGCAGCAGGAGAAACAGATGTCAGTACCTGCTGAGAGCTGGGCTGTGGAGGGGATCTCTGGGAGCAATGGGCACCCTGGGAGCAGCCTCTGGGCTCTGGGAAGTCAGAGAACAAACAAGCAGAGGCACCATTGCAGGAAAGCCATGACTTGCCCAAGAAGAGTGAGTCAGAAACCATGGGAAGAGATCACCATCTCACTTCCACCTTCCATGTCTTGTGCTAGTGGAGGTCACTGGTACAACCTAATTAGTTTTCAATATCATAGCTGCAAGGGATTCTGGGAATTTTTTTTTTTTAAGATTTCCAACCTCTGCAGATGGAAAGGGTATGAAAAGGGACATGAGAACACCCATCTAAGACCTGTGTTAGACCCATCCCTGTGGGGTGGGTCTAAGACCCAGACCCATTTGGGTCTGTGTTCTTTCTGTATACCTCCCTTCCAGGTAGTTAGTGTATGCTTCTCAGCCTCACCTAAGCAGGCCTCTCCTCCTGCTTCCTTCTCAGAGAAGCCTTCCTCCATGTATAATGCAGCACCCATTCCCTCTCATTCTCTTATCTTGCTCCAGAACCTTCATAGCTCTCATCACTCACGGTGTGTGTGTGTGTTAGTCATTCAGTTGTGTCTGACTCTGCAACCCCATGGAGTGTAGCCCACCAGGCTCCTCTGTCTATGGGATTCTCCAGGCAAGAATACTGGAATGAGATGCCATTCCCTTCTCTGGAAGATCTTGCCAACCTAGGGATCAAACCCAGGTCTCCTGCATTCCAGGCAGGTTCTTTACCATCTGTGCCACCAGGGAAGCCCCTCATCACTCACCATCTGAAATTAAAACCTATTCATTTAATTCTTTCTCTCCACACCAGAGTGTAAGCCAATGTGGGCAAGCATCTTTCCTATTTTTCTGGATCACCTGTGTCTACTTTTTTTCTGTAAATAATTGTTTGAAAGAATATTGAATGAAAAAATCAGGAGAAGAGAAGGCACAGGCCTGATGTTGAAGGGCCATTTTGAGACACATGTTAGAGGTACTCTTTTGGGGAAGTTAGAGGTACTCTTTTGACAGGTGATGCTGAGAAGGAATCATGGCAGAGAAGTGTGATGCTGCCTGTCACTGAAAGGTAGTTATTCTGGAGGCAGATGAGAAGGAAGCCTGGAGAGGGACACAAAGGGAGATAGCTGGTCAGTGAGGCAGTGGGACAGTCCACCAGCCATTTGACTGGGACTTGTGGACACACGACACTCTTCCAGGGTTGCAGGAGGTGTGTCAGTGGCCTGGGGGTGGCTGTTAAGCTCTAACAGTATGAAAGACCTAATCCCCCTTCCCTGAGGAGCCAGAGATCTATTTGAGGAAATTGGAGCAGCAAGCATGAAATGTGTGGAGCACATTAAGATGTACAAATTATCACAGCATGAGAACACGGGGCCCTGGGGTACACTCAAGAAAGGAAGAGCTGGTTTTGGGCGTGCCTGATCCAGAAGACTTACTGGAAGTCTTGAGGTGAGTGATACACCAGAGGAATGTCTAAGGAAGCCAAAAATGCAAGAAATCTGCCTGGGAACTAGTTGGAAAGGCGCGGGCAGGGGACTGCTTGGCATGCGGGACACCCCAAATACATTCTTTTGCAAGCTTGTTGAATAAATAACTAAAGGATCTAAACTCAGTGGAGTGTCTTATCCTCCTCTCTAGAATAAATATTCTGGGACCACGTCTTCCTGTTTGCAATGATCTCGGCCCTCATCTTCAGTCTCCTACTCTGGCTTCTCTTCCCTCTCAGTAGGGAGCACATTCTCTGTCATATTTTTTCTTCCTTCTCACTGCCTCTCCCTCCCAGAGTTGCTTCTAGAACAAGACCCCCAGATCCACCACCCAATTTCTGAACTTGAACCAGTTTTGTCAACATTTCCTCCAGGATGCCCCACTGTGACAGATGATCTAGATATCAAATCATCTTTCTCTCACATGACAGTTAATTTTATGTACCTACTTGCCTAGGCTATGGTGTCCAATTGTTTGGTCAAACAGAAGTCTAGATATTTCTGTGAAGGTACTTTCTAGATGTGACTAGCATTTAAACCAGAGGACTTTGAATAAAGCAATTTATCATTTATAACATGGGTAAAACTTGTTCTAACCAATTGAAGGTTTTAAAAAAAAAAAATGTCTGAGGTCCCTGAGAAGGAAGGAATTCACCCTCCAGACTGTCTTTGGACACAAGACTGTGACATCAATTCTTCTCTAGTTTGCCAGCCTGCAACCTGCTCTGCAGCTTTCAGACTTGATAGTCCCCAAATTCCAAGAGCCAATCCCTTAAAATACATTTTTTCTCTCCCTCCCTCTCTCTCTCTCTCTCCATTTTTATATATGGTTTATCTAGAGAATCATAACTATTTCATCCCCCAACTGCTTCTGCCCGACCTTACTGTTCCTGCTTTGGCAGTGCCATATTTCTGGAGACTGGACTCATTTTCCCTCCTACACAACCCAACATCTAATCATCACCAAATCTTTTCAATTCATACCTTCGGAACTTAGGTTTAAATACATTCTTTTCTATTTCAATCACAGTGTCCTTCTAAAAGAGACTGTCTTCTCTAACCAGGTTTACAACTCTGTCTTCCTTTGGATCTCCTTCAATGTCTCTTGCCTCCTCCAATCCACATAGTGGTGGATTTTCTAAATAATAAATCTCATCTTATGATTTTTCTATCTAAAACTATTCAATGGCTCTCCTTGGTCCCTATGATAGAGATCCACTGATGCTGGTTCAAAAGCCCTACATGATCTAGCTCCTGCTACAGGTTTCATTCCCTCTTCTCTCTAATCAATTCCCACCAACATACTCTCCTTCTTGACAGGACTGTGACCTACATGCTCAGGGCATTTGCACAGGTCTGGAATACAAACTGCCCACATCTTTCCTCTGGCTAACTTTTACTCATCATTTAGCTATCTTTTCCTTTAGGAAGTTTTTTCTGATCCCTCTAATCTAGGTTAGTTTCTGCTCCTACATGATTTTGTCACACTTATCATTATGTCATCATCACTATTATTTTTTATTTTGTGATTCCTCTTATAAGAAATTTTAAGAAAAGGCAAATCAAGCGACATAGAGGATTAATAGAGTAGAACAAAGGCTGGTGATAGGAACAAGGAATAAATGTAAATAAGCATGCGGGATCTTATGTAGGTGATTAAAATGTTCTAAAACTGGATTTTGGTGATATTTGCATAACTTGGTAAATTTACTAAGAAGAATATGTTTTTAAAATTTTTTAAATATTTTTATTGCAGTAGTGTTGCTTTACAATGTTGTGTTAGTTTCCATATATCAATATTATTTTAATGGTGATATTTATCACTGCACTATGATTACTGACTCAATTTTGTATGTAGCTTCCTGTAGACGGGGATTGGACCTTGCTCAGTAAGCATCGTATCCCTAGTGCCTTGTGTTTTAACATGTACACAACAGGTTTTTAATGAATGAATACATATATAAACACATTCCACCTGTTGATTTTTAGTGCCCCTACCTGTACAAAACCCCTTGCTGGGTCGAGTCAGTGTCTTTCTGACTTCTTAGTCTCTACTCTGTCCTTCCTGTCATTATATTTTACCTGCTGCTGGTTCTGATACCACTCCTTTGATTGAAGCTCTCCATAGCTTTCCACATCTTTTGTCATTTTAGACTTCCCATGAGATGAATGTTCTTTCCTAGGGGCCCCCATTCTGGCCCAATGAATCTACTGGCCACTTCCAATCTTTCCTTCCCTGCAGTTTCCATCATGTTGCCTCTACTTGGAAACCAGAGTCTATCTAGCCTCTGAATTCCCTTCATCCTCTCCTTTGGATTGAAATTAATTTTTTGTTCATCTAAACACTACTTCATTTACATAATGGAAAGAGTTAGCAGACATAAAATCTCGCCCAAGCTACTTCATTTTTGGAATCTTAGTATTTTTGCCCATAAGATGAGACTAATAATATCTAAATCATCATAATAATAGCATTTACTCATCTAGTTCTTGCATGCACTACATGCTGGGTAGGCTCCTAAGCACTCTGCATTTATTAACTTATTTAACCATTAACCCTGAATATTCATTGGAAAGATTGATGCTGAAGCTGAAGCTCCAATAATTTGGCCACCTGATGCGAAGAGCTGACTCATTGGAAAAGACCCTGACGCTGGAAAAGATTGAGGGCAGGAGAAGGGGGTGACAGAGGATGAGATGGTTGGATGGCATCACCGACTCAATGGACATGACTTTGAGCAAACTCCAGGAGATAGTGAAGGACAGGGAAGTCTAGCATGTTGCAGTCCATGGGTCACAAAGAATCGTACATGACTGAGTGACTGAACAACAACAACAACAAACCATTATACAACTAACCTCTTTTAGAGATAGAATGGAGGCAGAGAGAAGTTAAGTAACTTCCCCAGTGCCACAGAACCGGGATCACCAGTGCAGGGATTCAAGCCTGGCAGCCTGGTTCCAGGTCTGCCCTCAGTCACGTTGCCACACTGCCTGATGGAGAGTAAAAGTGGGTTAGTGGATAAAGATGCTTTAGCAGAGAATGCAGCTCTGGCAGGCACTGAGTAGGTGGTTCTGCAGGTCCCGGAGTCAGGTGCATTTAGCATGATTCTGTCACTTAGGACCTGGCTGACCTTGAGCAGCTTATTTATCTAAGCCTTGGTCACCTCATCTGAAAAACTGGCGTATTGTTGTATTTATCTCATAGAATTGTTCTGCAGATTGATGTATTATATATATATATATATATATATATATACACACACACAGTATATATATAATGCATTTAGAATAGTACCTGGCACACAGTGGTTGTTGAGTACAGTACATATATAATGTACCTGTATACATTGGTACATTATACCAATGTAGGACTACATTGCTGTAGTACCTGGCACACAGTGGTTGTTGAGTACAGTACATATATAATGTACAGTACATATAATGTACAGTACATATGTAATGTACTTAGAATAGTACCTGGCACACAGTGGTTGTTCAGTTTTTAAGCTGTGTCCGACTCTTTGTGACCCCATGGACTATAGCACCCCAGGCTTCCTTGTCCTTCACCATCTCCCAGAGTTTGTTCAAATTCAAGTCTGTTGAGCCGCCAATGCTATCCAACCATTTCATACTCTGCTGCCCTCTTCTCCTGCCCTCAATATTTCCTAGCATCAGGGTCTTTTCCAATGAGTCACACAACTGCACACAGTTAAATCTTCACCAATGTATATTTTTATTTATTTTTTTAAATTTTATTTTATTTTAAACTTTACAATATTGTGTTAGTTTTGCCAAATATCGAAATAGCTCATAATCATGATTATTTTGTCATACTCTGCTTTGTATTATAGTAATTTGTGTGCTCAACGGTAATCCCTTCTGTAAGATTGCAGTCTTTTTGTTCATGGCCTATCTCTTACACTCTTGCACATCAAAGGTACGTGGTGTTTGTTAGATGAGTAATAGATGATCCTTTCAATGTGATTCATTTAAAGGATTATGGCAGAGGGATTTCTGACCAAGAAGAAAGTTCCCTAAAGAGGCAGTAGCTGTGACGTCAATGGAAGATGTCAATTACATCTTTCTTCACTGCTCTACCTGCCATTCCTGTTAAAAGAGTAAAAGGTTTGCAGGCTGGGACTTTTCCTCTTTCCATTCTGTTAAAGTATAATGTGTAGTATCCATCATATAACTGTGGGTGAAGGAGCTGGCTTCTTCCCTGCAGTGAAGAAATCCCATTAATTTTTTTTTTTCAACTCAAAAGGATCTCTTGGTATCTCATAGCCTGGTATGATGGGGGTATAGAAACAGTGAGAAATTCTGGAAAGAATCAGGGCTTTGAAGGAATGTTGTTAGAGCCCTGATTGATCATTTACAGAATGATTTTAGGCAAATTGTGTAAATGCAGAGGTGTCTCCTTTTTCTCTTTTGTACAATGGTGGAAATCAAATGGGAGATCATACATGAATGTACTGTGCGAACTTTCTAAGGCCCTCCTTTTGTTTTCACTGTTGTTCTTGTTCTAAATGAGGGTCTCCGAAGGTCTGATTCTTTCCAAGGTAGAGACAAGCCATGGTGGGAATTGCACCCCTATCAGAAAGTGGAGGGAGAGTGTCGGGGAAAGAAACAACTGGAAAGAATTTTAGGGATCAGCTGGCCCAGCATTTCTCAAACTTCTGCCTTGATTTTTCCATTATCTGTATAATCTCTGCACTATTATTGATATGATAGTTTCCTTTAATAGCACTCACTTTTTTATGTAAACATGTCCAGAAAGGAAACCATCGTTACTGTAAATGGAAAAACCAATATTACTTCCCATAAGTGGAAGGCAGAAAAGAAATACAAGGAGAACTCGGCTAAGTCATTAAATTCTAGGTAGGTACTGCTGCTTGCCAAGGTTCTAAGCCAGAGGCCTACTCTCTCTTCTTTGGAAAGACAAATTAGCAGATATTAGAGAGGTGTTAACTGAAAATTCGAGCCAAGCTGAGACTTGAAGGATTGAAAGATAATTAAAAAGGAAATAAATTTCTCACTGATTAAATGTAGCTTCATGCTCTGCTCTTGCCCCACCTTGAGTCATTTTTCACTGCCCTGCATTTTCGAGAAAAAAAAGGACTTTAGTTCTACCTTTGCTTTTGACCAATGAGGAATTTGAGGCCCAATGGATCACATCTATTTTCACAGAGGGGCTTCCTAGACCAGGTGTGTGGGTCACCCACCAATGGCAAAGGACATGCATTCCATCAGTCAGAGGTAACTTTCACCATCCTGAGGGCATTTGCTTTTATTATTTATTCTGTCCATCTCCATAGCAGCCTGATGAGATGAACAGGTTCCATTGGATTTTGGCCATTTTTTAAATGAAGGAATTAAAGCTGAGAGAGGTTATCTGACATTTAAGGTCCCTTGGGTGGCAGGTGGCAGAGCTAGGCCCCAGCATGGCCTCCTGGTTATGCTTCCTTTCTACCGGATCATTCACCTTGCCCATCAGAGAGGCCACCCTGACCTCGTTTCATCTCCAGCTCCGAGACTGAAATTTATAGACCATACACTGGTCAGAGGGGCTTCCCCCGTGGCTCAGAGGTAAAGAGTCCTCCTGCAATGCAGGAGATGCAAGGGGATGTAGTTTTGATCCCTGGGTCGGGAAGGTCCACTGGAGGAGGAAATGGTAACCGACTCCAGTATTCTTGCCTGGGAAATTCCATGAACAGAGGATCCTGGAATGCTACAGTCATGTGGTCGCAAAGAGTTGGACACGACTGAGCAATTGAGCATGCGTGTATGTACACTGATTATATTTTCTGTGAATAAGATACTATAGGTGTTTGACATGGTTTGAATTTTCCTTTCTGGAAAAGGAAAATAAGCTTTCCAAGGCAAACCCCATCTCTTCTATGTAGCATCAAGCATGAAGCAGGTGATATCATGGTGGCCAGTAAGTCAGCAAGTCTTGCTATGACCGGGCTGAGGAGTGGCCAAGTGTCCTCATTGCTGGGGAGTGAGGTTAGTGGGGCAGTCAGCTTGTGGGGTCACTCCCACATCTAGATACCCCTTCTTCCATGCACAGAATTTCTAGCAATATCTCTCAGTACCACTCACTTTTTGTAAAATGAATTACATGTGTTTTGAACTTCTTAATTTGTGGGTAAGTAGGTGCAATCTGTCTTCAGTGCTTTCCCCGTAAACTACAGGATCAAGTCTAAACAAATTAGCCTAGCATTCAAGTCCTCTCTTCATGTGGCTAAGTTATTGCTCCAGGCTGCCTGGGCTGCCCTCCCCAAACTCATCTGCCTACTTAGACCCTACTAAGCCTACCAGAGAAAACTCGAACTCCATTTCTTAAAGCCTGTCAGAGTACCTAGTTGGCAAGGACTCTTTCTGAACTTAACATTTGTTTCATAATTTATAAGGAAATGATTGTGCTGTGTCTCTTTGCATCTTTTTATTTCGATCTGTTATTTACTTCTTTTAGCCTTAAGGATTGAATATATGGTTGCTTACCTAGGATCTTTGCAAAAGACTGTCACATCTATTTTTTTTTTTTTTTTTTCAGGTCAGGGTATATGCTATTCTTTGCATCCCACTGCTGGATTGCATATGAAATAGACACTTAGTACACATGTGGCCAGGGAATATCTTCCAAATCAAAGTTGTTGTTCAGTTGCTCAGTTGTGTCTGACTTTTTGTGACCCCCTGGACTGTAGCACACCAGTGCTTCAGTCCTTCACAATCTCCTTGAGCTTACTCAAACTCATGTCCATTGAGTCAGTGATGCCACCCAACCTTCTTGTCCTCTGTCAGCCCCTTCTACTCCTTCCTTCAATCTTTTCCAGTATCAGGGTCTTTTCCAATGAGTCAGGTCTTCACATTAGGTGGCCAAAGGATTGGAGCTTCAGCTTCAGCATCAGCCCTTCCAATCAAGGTAGAATAATAAAATGTTAAGAGTCTCAAGAACCAGGCAAAGGAGTTTGGAGCTGTGTTTATTTCACTCTCATTTATTGGAAGAGAAATTTCTGCCACACACATTACTCTGGATGTTGTACTCCTTGTTCTTGTTTCTGACCCTAAGTTCCTTTCTACTGAGCCCTGCAGGATGGGAAAAGAGACACCCCATTCTCTATAACTCTCCCTCTTGCTGTCTGTGGTCCTTTTCTGTCCCAATCAGAGAGGAAGCAGAGAACTGGAACTCTCTGCTCTTCTTTCACTCTCTCCCATGTTCACTTCTTCTTTGATTTTCCCACTCTATGGTTGCTGTTGGCCTTGCAAAACTGTGGAGAGGCTCATTCTCCACCTGAGCTAAGGAGTCAGGGAGTAGACTCCAGTAAGCATTGGAATCCCTGTTGGAAAGAAGCCATGTTCCCTGGGTTGTCATTGTCATGGAGGCCTGTTGTCATGGTGACTCTAGTATCAGGCAAGGCAGTGTGGATGGGAGAGAAAGAGAAAGAGAGGCAGAGAGAGAAGATGGCAGAAAGAAAAGGGAAGGAGGAAGAGAAGGCAGAGAAGGGGGGATTCCTGGAAGATCAGAAGGTCTTTTTTTCTTTTTTTTTTACTTCACTGCACAGCACGTAGAATCTTAGTTCCCAGACCAGGGACTGAACCCATGCCCCCTCCAGTGCATGCATGGATTCTTAATGAGTGAATTACCAAGGAAGTCCCAATTGAAGGATCTTTAATTTGGGAAAGACAGCAGGAGCTTAGGTGGGTGGGTGATTGTCATGACAAGAGGAGATGGCAAAGGTGGAAGGAGGTGAAATGGAGAGATAAAGAGGAAGGGAGGCTATGAGAAGCAGAGATGAACGAAAGAGACAAGGGAGGGTGGAGAAAATTAAGGAGAGGATGAAAGAAGGGCTGAGGAATGAGTGGGGCTGGGTGCTGGGAAGGGAGGGGAGCTGGCATGGCTCTTGGCGTAATCCCTAATTATTGCCCCGATGTTTTCCATCTCTATCTGCTCTTTGATCTCCTGTGTTACACATTAAATATGAGCAACCAAATGCTTGCATCTCTTGTCTAAAAACTCGATGAGGCAAGACTTTAAAGCAAGGAGTGGAACAAAACAGGCAGCGCCTGGGTTTTTGTACTACAGGATTGCTGGCCCAATTAGGTTAAATGGAGCCCTGAAATCCTCTTCTGATCTGAGCTGGGCACCCATGCTGTGCCTGCTACTTGTTCCAGGCATAATGAGATCAGCATCCCTGGGCTCCCAGCTGACCCCTCTCCAAGCACCCCAGGCCCTCAGAGAGGCTACCCAGAAGCTAGCATCAGGGATGCAGGCCAACCTGGGCTGAGCTCTCCAGGGGGTGCCCCAGGCAGTAGATCCAAGGCTGGGTCAGGTTCTCTGAGTGGCTGGGAAGCATCTAGTCACCTCATGTGCCTGAGTGCCAGGTTGTTGTTGGTGTTCAGTTGCTCAGTCATGTCTGACTCTTTGCAACCTCATGGACTGCAGCACACCAGGTTTCCCTGTCCTTCACCATCTCCCAGAGCTTGCTCAAACTCATGTCCATTGAGTTGGTGATGCCATCCAAACCATCTCATCCTCTGTTGCTCCCTTCTCCTCCTGCCCTCAGTCTTTCCCAGCATCAGGATCTTTTCCAATGAGTTGAATCTTCACATCAGGTAGCCAAAATATTTCAGAATCAGTGCTTCTCTGGTGGCTCAGAGGTTAAAGCATCTGCCTCCAATGCAGGAGACCCGGGTTCAATCTCTGGGTCGGGAAGATCCCCTGGAGAAAGAAATGGTAACCCACTCCAGTATTCTTGCCTGGAGAATCCCATGGACGGAGAAGCCTGGTAGGCTACAGTCCATGGGGTTGCAAAGAGTCAGACATGACTGAGCGACTTCACAGAACAGAATGAATATTCAGGATTGATTTTCTTTAGGATTGGTTTCATCTCCTTGCTGTCCAAGGGACTCTCAAGAGTCTTCCCTAGCACCACAGTTTGAAAGCATTAATTCTTCGGCACTCAGGTAGACCTGCTAAATCTGACCTTTGACCTGTCCCCTTGGGGTTTTCATCCAGGTGCCCTAGGTTCTGATGTACCTGTACCCAGTGGTCCATGGAGTCAGAGTCTGAGTCTGGTCGGCCCAGAGCAGTGATCCAGTCGCACTCTCTGGGCCTGTTTCCCCCTTCTTAAATGCAGAATGAAACTGGAGACTCCAGTGCTATGGTGTATGCTTGCCTTGTTCTCCACACCTTGCAAGGTGCCTCTGTGGGGCAGGCCCTTTGACCCCTAGGGTCCCCGGAAGGAAGGCCTTTTCCCATTCTGCACTGCAAGGCCCATGACCCATGTGGGCTTTTCTCCACTCATGTCCCTTTCCCCTTGCACTTTGCCAGCCGCCGTGACCTTCTCATACTGCCTGGCCACCCCTGTCTGTGAGAAGGGGGAAAACTGATAAGCTTATTCACCCTGAGTTAGGGGAGACCGAATGGGAGTATCAGGGCTTTCCAGCTGGCTGAGTGGTAAAGAACTTGCCTGCCAATACAGGAGACACAAGAAATGTAGGTTGGATCCCTGGGTTGGAAAGATCCTCTGAAGGAGGAAATGGCAACCCACTCTAGTATGTTTGCCTGGAAAATGCCATGGACAGAGAAGCCTGGTGGGCTATATTCCATATGGTTGCAAAGAGTTGGACATGACTGAGCACCATCACCAAATGGGAGCATTTAGTTGTTGGAAAATACTGAAGAAAAGTCAGTGTCTTTCTATTTACTCAAAGAAGTGTCCCTAAGGACCAAGGCATTGAATTTTATGTTTAGGAGGCAGTGGATCTGCTGCTGGCCTTCAAATTCTGCCCAGGAGGGTAATTCTTGCTCTAGTCTATGGTCTTCTGGAGAGAGGGGTGTTAATCTGGACAGTATGGGCTCAGGTTGCAAATTTTAGCTTATGACCTGAGGCATCTCTATCTTCCTCCCTTATCATCTCCCATATCCCAGGAATGACCCCTGAGCTCAGTGGTAATTCATCTGGGTGGGCACAGGAGGCTGGCAAAGAAGGGCACAGGAAACCGTGTCTCGGAGGAGCTCACAGCCAGAGTGGACACAGCGCGAGCCTGTTAGTCTGTTCTCCGGAGCAACACAGAACACAGAGAGGTCTCGTTTTCCACTTGGGCTCCCCCTCCTCATTTGTGAGGCTCTGGCCTTTAAGATCCTTTCACAGGCATCTCCTGAGCCCCCCAAACTTTCTGGAGCCCTGTCTTCTTGGCAGAAAGAGCCCCCAGTGCAAGGCCCTCAAGGGCGGCTGTCAGTGACAGATGTTATTTTATGGAAGATAGCCTCCGAGAAGTGAAACGCATGGCTCCTGAGTGTTTCAGGTAGAGAGCTAGAGGAGGAAGGGAGCCCCACCCTTGGCTGTGTTTCTCCAAGTCAGACGAGAAGCTGACTGGGGTGAAGAGAAGGCTCGCACAGAGAACTATTCTTTTTTTCTTGGAATTTGGGAGGTTCTGGGGCTCAGGCAGCCTGTGCCTTGGCCTCTGAGCTCATGAGCAGAAAGATGAGGTCATACGAGACCTGACAGATCCCAGATACTTGTTTATGAGTGTGGGGTCCCAGGAGAAAGCAATGATGCTCCTTTGACCTCCTGGAGGCCCCTGACAGGCCCCTGACAGTGAAGTCCGAGGCAGAAGTGTGGGTCAATACTGAGGAAGGATGGCATTTGGAAGCTTATTGAGAACCTCCTATCAAGTGCAGGCTTTCCAGGTGGTGCTAGAGTAAAGAACCCAGCTGCCAGTGCAGGAGATGTAAGAGCCATGGGTTCAATCCCTGGGTTGGAAAGATCCCCTGGAGGAGGAAATGGCTACCCACTCCAGTATTTCTTACCTGGAAAATTCCATGGGCAGAGAAGTCTGGCAGGCTAAAGTCCATAGGGTGGCAAAGAGCTGGACATGACTGAAGTGACTTAGCACACAAGCCCAACACAGTGCTTAAGAGCCAGCTTTAGACTGGACTTCACGTACTACATCCTAGATTCTGCCTGCATAAGCTAGGATTAGTTACACAGTCCTCTGTGTCTCAGCCTCCTCATTTGTGAAGCGGCTGATACTTGATCTATGCTATAGCCCTGCTATGAGGATTGGAGTGCTACAACAGCGCCTGGCACTGAGTATTCAACAAATGTTATCTGTTTTCTTCATCCACTACTCACTGCTTACATTATCCCTGAGGACAGTAGGAAAGGTAAGTCTTTTTAATAAGAATGGAAAGAAAAGACTCTGTCCAGAACCCTGCTCTTTGTCACTCTTTCCATAATGCCAGGTGTGGTGGGGACGAAGGATATTCAGCCTTGACACGTGGGTATAGTTGTTGATTTTACTCATAGCTATTTCCAGTTTTCTCTCTTTCTGAACATGCAGTAGGATTGTCATAAAAATTAGTTATGACCACAGGACATGATTTGACTAATTAAATGTGAGCAGAAATTATGTATGTCACTTCCAGTGAGTTTTTTTTTTTTTTTTTTTTTCGGCTACGCCACATAGCATATGGAATCTTTGTTCCGTGACTAGGACTCAAACATATGCCCCCTGCTTTGGAAGCACAGAGTCTTAACCACTGGAGCACCAGGCAAGTCCCTCCCTCCAGTGAAGTTCCAAGATGCAGGGTACCACTTGCCACATCTGCTTCCTGCTATAGTGATCATGTGAGCCTGTGTTGTGATGAAGCTCCTATCAATGTGGGTTGCTGAGTGGCCAGGATGAACAGAGTCCCACAGCCAGCTCTCCCTGGACACAGAGTATGAGCCAGAGTGATCTTTGATTCTGAAAGAGCTAGGGATCATTTGTTGCCTCAGAATAACCAAGCTTATCCTGACTGATTGTCCATAGATTAAACTAAAGTATCTGTAACACTGAGTCTTCCTCCTGATGGAGTCTGCTCCCAGCTTTCAGAGGATCCCAAACAGAAGGAAGGGTGTAAACAATCAGACCACTGTTCTCTGCCTCTTCTTTCAGTCTTGAGCTATTTCCTAGATGCAGCATTCAGCTCAAGTGGTAAAGGTAGCAAAGAGAAGAAGGATTTTGCTTGTGTGTTTTTGTCTCACATTTTATTACCCCAGTAGAAAGGCTGGGATCTTCATTCACCAAGTGCCTCCAGAGAGTCTCCTAACATCTTAGATAAAGTGCAGAGATTTCGATCACAGTAGGAGCACCAGCATGGATGGGTTCTGGATGGGGCTTTACTCACTCTTGTTTTATTCTCAAGAACTGGATCTCCAGGTCTCAGACACTTAGTCTGGGACTGACATTCAAAGTATCCTTCCTGGGGCATCAGGCTTGGAAGAACGCTTAGAACAAATGCTGACTCATGTTCTAGAAGAAAGGGAATTTCCAGGAGATAACTGATGAACCCAAAGTCAAGCTCTACCCAGTTTTTGAAAGCCAGACCAATGGCATAATTTACAGTACCTGGTGCAAGATAAACATGCTGGTTCCCTGGTTCAAAAGTACTAGGAATTTCAAGCTGGTGAATCTAGGGTACTAAGCCAAGCACAAAGACCTTCTCAGATTGTACCTTCTCTGCCAAATAAGCCATTCCTTCACAAGGAGAGAAAAGGAAATCCACTTGGATCTTGAACACACCCACCCCCTTGACACTCTTGGCCTAAATCCAAAAGGAGCTGAGTGAAAAGGCATCCAGGCTTAAGAAACAACTTCAAATCCAGGCTCTGCAGTGTGGGCCACAGGCAGCTTTTTAACGCTCTCCTTTGCAGGGCAGGCTGACTCTCCTGGTCCTGTTGTTGAGATACAGGGCAATAAGACAACAATTCAGAGATTAGATTTGGCCCTGTACCCTAGAAAGCTAGCTACCCATTCTGCTGTGCTGTTTTAAATGTTCATGGGAGCTAAAGAAGAAATTCAGAATGCAGGAAGGAAGATGTATGTTTAAGGGCTTCTCTAGATCCCCAGTTGCCCTGTTCATTTCCTTGTTTATATTCTGACTTCCCCACAGGAGGGTTCATGCCATGGGGGCAGACCCCCCCCTGGCTCACCTTCCATCACCTACATACACACGATGCCAAATTAGGTCATCCATTGACACTTGCAGTGTGAATAAACGAGGGCCACGGGCTGCTGGTGGGTGTGTTTGCATGACCACAGTGTGGAGTCATGTATGTGTTTTGTGTGTGTGTGCGTGCACATTTCTTTCCCCTTCTCCACTCAAACCTGCACTTAAGTCATGATGGGACATATTTAGGCTTAAGTGACTACCTAGCATATTAGATGATTCTTTCCAGAGACTGTTGTCTTGTACAAGGGGATTCAAATGCCTTGCTTGATTCAATCAATCATCCATCACCAAATATTTACTAAACATCTAGAATTTATTCATTCGAACTAAATAAGCAGTTATTGAATGACTGTAATGAATCTAAGCTCCACCAGACTTAGGGTTAGAAAACTTCTGTGAACTCAGGCCCCAGCCCCTCTCCTTGGGGGTGGGGACCCGAAGGGGGTTCAGGCTTGACACCTTCCTAGCTCCCTGGCATCACAGAACCCTCTGCAATATGGTATGGATGTCTCTTTGGCTTTAGGCGAGGCTGGATCCTAATCTGAGTTTGAGAAGGGACAGGGCAGGATCTGAAGGTGTCGCTCCTGCACCTCTGAAGACCCAGCCTGTCTCCACCCTCCCCAGGGTGCCATAGAGGAAAAAGGAGTCAGAAAAGCCAACAATGTCCCCAAGTTAACAAATACAGCCTCTTCCTCTCCAATTCTCTCTCTCTCTCTCCATTTACTGAAATGGTAATTTTAAGTCTCTAATAGCTCCTCAGGGCACTGAGGTGAGGCAAGAGGGGGATGTATTTATGTTCACATCTGCCAGCCTGTCTTCTTGGGTGATGGCAAGGCTGATGGCGCTGCTGCTGAAAGCTGCCTGCTCTGCTCCACTCAGTGAGGAGCAGAGCGGGCTTTGTTGCATCTCCCCGGTGACCAGCCTGCCTGCCACTCTCAGCTGTGGGCCAGCCCACCGTGTCCTCTCTCCAGGCTTCAAGTAAGCCCAGGGGGTCTATGCATATTCATGCTGAGGAGACAGCACCCTCCCCAGAAGGGCAGAGGTCCTGGGTTTTTATTAATCACTGTTTCCAGTTCTCTCACGGCCACGTGACTGGAGGCCCCTGCGTAGGAAGGTTGCAGTGTCACTGACAGTGGACTCAACAGAGCGGAAATGAACACTAAAGGCATTAATGAGGGGGTCTGGCTCCAGGGGCTGAGCCCTGGGGAAGGGACTCAGCCATCCTCAACTCCACCTGGGAGTGAGGTTGCCACTGTGGTTGCCTGATGCGATCTTGGTTCGATGACAGCCTGGAAGCTCAGCGTAGTTACTGGGCACAGAGTCTCTGCTGATCACCCAGGTGTGCATTTCCAGGGATGCTCTCCCATCAAATGCTTTCAACTTTGGAAACAGGTATCCATAGCCCCTTTTTCAGATGGAAAACTGGCATTTGGGGAACAGAAGTCACTTGTACAAAGTCACACAGCCTATGAAGTGATGGGACCCTATCCAAGACTCAGGACTTTTGTCCTGCAGGCTCACTGCTCTCATGCAATCCCACCCCCCCCCCTCCCCCAACACTGTTGAGGGAGGATTATAATCAGAGGCTTTTCCAAGGAGTTTTCCAAGGAGTCTGGTCAGTCTCTCTCTTCTCCATTTTGCACATTAGAGTTCATAGAAACCGTGCTTCTGGAACAGTTCCTGGGTACACGGGTTCCCAGTTGAGTCTCTGAGAAATCAGAAGCTGAGAAGGGTGTGAGAGATCCTTGTTTTAATAAATTTGGAAGATTCCCCTGGAAAAGGAAATAGCTACCCATCCTTGCTGGGAAATCCCGTGAACAGAGGAGCCTGGTGGTTTACAGTCCGTGGGGTCACAAAGAGTTGGATACAATGAAGGTACTGAGAAGGAGCATGAAACTGAAGTGACAGCCCAGATCCCAACATAGTTCTTCCAGCATCTTGCTTTAGGTCTTTAACTTACCCCTGTACACCCAGACCCCCGGGGCCTGATGATTTAGACCCACCCTGATTTGCATCCCCAGCAAACCTGCTTATTTTCCCAGCCTCTGAGTCCTGATTCCATTCAGATTTCCCAGGTGGGCCCCTCATTGACTCAAAGATGAGCTACACTGGGTTCTACCTTTCTGTCTTTGTGTAGGTTGTTTGCTCATCTTTTTCCAAAATGACATTTTCTCCTGGCTTCTGTCTGAAATTGTTAGGTGCCGTCTTTGTTGTAGACATATTTCCAGCTCGTTTATTCTTCTCTCTCAGAATTCTTACTGTGCACCCTGTTATACTTACTTCATTTCTACTTAGAAGTCCTCGATTAGATCAAGGGGTAGGGTATTTTATTTAACTCTTGAATTTCCTCCAATGTCTGACAGGACCAGACACAAAGAAATTCCAGAGGAATCTGTGGTTGGTGATGTTGCCCATTTATAACCCTGTATCTCCAATTTCACTGCCCCTGTCCACTCCCAGAGTAACACACAGCAACTCTTCTTCCTTGAATGCAGACCATATTTAATGAGGAACTACTGTGTGCTGGGTATAAGAGGTGCTGAGGGGACAATGGTGAGGAAGCATCTTAGTTCATTAGGAGATTACTGTCTACTGGAGCAGACAGAATCACAGGCTGGTGAGAACCAAGGAGAAAAGAAAACCTGTGACTGAAAGATAAGCCTTTAGAGCCTTTGGCAACACTGGGAAGGTGCCCACTGCCCACTTCAGCCAGCTCTTCTCCACCTGCCATTTGCACAGAGTGACCTTGAGCTTTTAGTGCTGTCCTGTCTCATCTCCAGGTTGGCCAGCCTGTGGCAAGTAGCTCTTTCCTTCCTTTTATTAAGTCTTCCCACCTAGATGTCTTTTTAAAATAAAGCCCCATGCATTCCGTTTGGAATTACTATTGACTGGTAAATCAACTTTTATTCTTTCCACTGAAGACAATGTTAAATGAGTGGCTCTATTAAGATAACCCCAGGTGTTGGATGCAAGTCACTGGGAGAGTGGTTTGGGATAGAGTTGGAGCTTTCTACATGCTCATCAAAGTTGATAGCGACAGCTGCTTATACACTGTTCCATGGCTCTCAGCTTTTCTTCAAACAATTAATTCTCCATGCTGCTGCTGCTGCTAAGTTTCTTCAGTCATGTCTGACTCTGTGTGACCCCATAGATGGCAGCCCACCAGGCTCCTCTGTCCCTGGGATTCTCCAGGCAACAATACTGGAGTGGGTTGCCATTTCCTTCCCCAATGCATGTATGCATGCTAAGTCTCTTCAGTCATGTCCGACTCTTTGCGATGCCATGGACAGCAGCCCACCAGGCCCCTCCATCCACAGGATTCTCCAGGCAAGAACACTGGAGTGGGTTGCCATTTAATTCTCCAGAGTGAACTAATAAATGATGTAGGATTAACATCTGACTCTAAGCTGGAACCCAAAAATGTACTGAGAAGAACAATGAAAAGACATGTTCGGACCCAACCCTGATAGCACATCACCTAATTTTGGTTACTAGGCTAGATTTTCCAGTGGGCATGCAGCCATGCAGCATAAAAAGTATGGGGTTCCAATATGTGGAAATATTCTAGGAATCTAATAAAAAGAGAAAATGAAAGGAAGGCAAAGGGGTAGGCCATCGCTTAAACATTTTGTGTATATGAGTGCGGGGAATGAATGAGATCAGAACCATGCTTCTGTGGGTAGGTTTTATCAGCCTTGCAATAGAGAAGATGATTGGTGTTTCCAGTGGATTCTTCTAATGTGAGGGATGGATTTGATGGCATCTGTAGAGAATTTTGGAAGACCAGTTGGAAGGATATTGATATGGTTTTGGCCAATGATGATTACATCATAGAGAGGAAAGGAGTTGAGGTTTCCAAGATCTATTTTAGAAATAAAATTGAGAACACTTGGCTTCCCAGGTGGCACTAGCGGTAAAGAACCTGCCTGCCAATGAAGGAGACAAAAGAGACTTGGATTTTATCCATGGGTTGGGAAGATGCCCTGGAGGAGGAAATGGCAACCCACTCCAGTATTCTTGCCTGGAAAATCCCATGGACAGAAAACCCTTGTGGGCTACAGTCCATGGGATCTCAAAGAGTCAAATATGACTGAAATGACTTAGCATGCATGCATGCACATTGATGGATTACATCTGGGAGATAAGAAAGAGCAATCGAGACTGACCCTTATGTTTCTGGCATGGGGAGGACTGGAGAAGGAACTAGTAGAGAGGGTTATCAAGAGCTCAGTGTCAGACATGTTAAGCCTAAACAAGTCAAAAATCCAAACAGAGATGTCATCACCAAAAAATCTGCAGATAACAAATGCCAGAGAGGATGTGGGACCCCCACTACACTATTGGTGGGAATGTAAGTTGGTGTGGCCATTATGGAAAGCTGTATGGAGGCTCCTCAAAAATTTAAAAATAGTTTCCATATAACCCAGCAATCCCACTCATGGGCATATACCCAGACAAAACTATAATTAAAAAAGATATATACACACCTATGTTCAGAGCAGCACTATTTATAATAGCCAAGACTTGGAAATAAACTAAATGCCCATTGACAGATAAACAGATAAAGAAAATATGGTACATACATGTGATGGAATACTGTTTGGCCATAAAGAAGTGTGAAATAATGCAATTTACAGCAACATGCATGCAACTAGAGATTATCATACTGAGTGAAGTTAGAAAGTCAAATATCATATGATATCACTTGTATGTGGAATCTAAAATATGACAAATGGACTTATCTATTCAACAGAAACAGACTCATAGACATAGAGAATAAATTTGTGGTTGGTTGCAAAGGAGGAAAAGAGACATGAGGGGGATGGATTGAGAGTCTGTGATTATTAGATGCAAACTAGTGTATATAGAATAAATAAACAACAAGGCCCTACTGTATAGCACAGAGAAATATATTCAATATCTTGTGATAAACCAGAATGGAAAAAATATGAAAAAGAATGTATATATATATATATATAAATTTCTTTGCTGTACAGAAGAAACTAACATAACATTGTAAATCAATTATACTTCAGTAAAATAATTTTTTAAGGTTTTAAATTAAAAAAACCAAATAGAGATGTTAAGTAGACAATTAAATATACAAGACTGAAGCTCTGACATGTGGTTTACTTTGGAGATATGAATTTGGAAGTTGCCAGTACCCAGAGAAAAAGTCAGACATGACTGAGTAACTGAACTGAACTGAATACCCAGAGAGCATTTGCAACAGGGAGAACAGATGAGATAGGCAGGAAGAGAGAGAAAAGAAGGAGTCATAGCAGTTCTCCTCAAGGTCCTGGGAAGTCATGGCAGCAAAGGAGGCTGCAATTGAGTAAAAAAATGTGAAAGAAAAATCTAGGAGAGCATGGCATCCAAAGAGATCAAGAGAAGAGAGTTTTAAGGAAGAGGCGTCATCAACAGTGCTAAATGTTCCAGTAAAATCAAACAGGAAAGTCTCCAGCAGACTTGTCAACATGGAGGTCATTTGTGTCCTGGATTAGAGGCGAGTAAGTGAAAGCAATTGCAGAAAATCAGCTGAAGGGGGCTGATGTATGAACGGAAAATGAGCAGTCAGAGGCAGCTAATAAATATGAATTTTACAAAACTTTGTCACTGGAGTAAAGGAAAAGAACAGAGCAGTAGCTGGAGGGGGTTGTGGGGTAAACAGAGGGAATTTTCCAGTGTGAGTGATACTCTGCTTTGGGAAAGACTGATGGAGCAGTCAAGCAAGGTCAAGTTTGGTGAGGATCACTCTGACCGCTTTCCCAGCACAGCTCCTTAAGAGCTGGAGTGTGTTGCAGAAGAGGGTGAGCTGCAAAGGTATTAATAGAAAAGCTAAGAAATCTGTGGGGTGTAGGAGAGCCATAATCAGAGAGGAAATGCTGAATAGCATCAGCAAATTAGACCAAATTAGAGCCTTAGCACTCTGTCTCAGCAATACTGGCCAGAAGGAATTGAAATGAGAAGCTTTGTTGAGGGACTTCTGTTGTGGTCCAGTGGTTAAGACTTCACGTTCCAATGCAGGGGATGTGGGTTTGATCTCTGGCTTGGAAATTAAGATTCCACATGGCTTGCAGCCTCAAAACCAAAACATAAACCAGAAACAATATTGTAACAAATTCAATAAAGACTTTAAAAATGGTCCACATAAAACATTAAAAAAAAAGAAAAGTACTGTTGAGTAGAGACTCCACCTGACAATGAGAAAAACCAGTAAAACCAGTATAGGGCTGGAGGGCTGGAGAGTGTTGGCAGTTTTCCAGAGTAGAAACACACAAGGCAGAAGATGATGGCACTGAACAGCTGGGGATGGAGGTGGGAGGTGTGGTGCTTGGCCTGAAATGATAATCCTTCATTAATTCAGAACCGAGCTACCCACTACTGATGTAAAGGTCAGGAGACGGTGTTTGGCCTTGTTGATTGTTCCTGCACTGCTGTGTTCTCGTTTTCAATATGGAGACATCCTGCCTCCAGGGACGATTTGTAACATCTTCAGCACGAGGTGGGAACTGTGAGTTGGATCCTAAATCACATTCACTGCGTCAGGGATCTTCAGTTTCTCAAAAGGCCAGGCTTGTATCAGAAAACCAGAGCCATGGAAATAAATATGAGATAGCTGCATTTGGGCAGCGGGGAGCCTTGGAGAAAGGATGGGACAGTCCTCATTGTCAGACACCCTTTCAACCTGCCTTCTGCCACCCTTCCTAGAAGTGGTCTCTTATGGGCAAGGGAGCTCAAGGGAGCACCAACTCTGGTGACAGATGACAGAAATCAGTAGGTGTCATGTTCCCCATAACTGGCCTCCTGCAGCCTGTGACGGATATCACACAGGATGCATTTCCCACATATGTCCCATCTCCTGCTGCCTTCCAGAAAGTGCTGCTTACATCAGATTTCCCTTCCAAAGTCAGGGCTGAATAGAATTTGACCAGCAAATAGCAATGAATCTGTCTTTTCTCATCTGTCTACCATAAGCTAAATAACATTCTAAGAGCTTTCAGTTTTTCAATCCGTGTTTAATTCTCATAACAATTCAAGATAGATACTGCTAGCATTCCCATTTAGAAATGGGAAAACCGAGGCTCAAAGGTTTGTTTAGAGGGTTTGTGTTGCTGTGAGTGGTAAGAGACAGAGAAACAGCAGAAACTCAGCCAGTCTGGGTGAGAACTCTGCTCTTAATCTCTATGCTGCAAGGCAGCAGGGCTATGTCTTGAGGCTCCTTTATAATTTTTTATTTTTATAACTGAAGTTATAGTCAATTTAGTGATTCAGTTAACAAGTGATTGAGTTGATTTAAAATTCAGTGATTCATATATATATATATAAAAAACTCTGTGTGACCCTATGGACTGTAGCCTGCCAGGCTCCTCTGTTCATGGGATTCTCCAGGCAAGAATATTGGGGTGGGATGCCATACCCTCCTCCAGTTGATCTTCCCAACCCAGGGATCAAATCTGCATCTCTTATGTCTCCTGTTTTACAAGCAGGTTCTTTACCACTAGCGCTACCTGGGAAGCCCAATTATTAACCAGGCATCCTGTGAAAGACCTGAATTCCAGTCTCAGCATAGCTTCCCCAGGATCCTTGAGATAGAGGTGGGATCCCCAAGGCTGTTCAGAGTCCATCCTTGCACACCCACACTCCTTGTTCAGAGGCTCGCCAATCATACCAAGACAGCAATTCAATTGGAAATAGAGATGTTCATTGACTTTAGTTCAGATCATTCCTGAGGGCTACAAAATATAGCCCAAATATAAGCTGAGCCCTCCTGATTAAACTTGGCCTGGACAGAACAAGAGCTCATGATTTCTGTAATTTCCTGCACTGGCTTCCTTCTATTTACATGCCCACACCAGCCAGAAACCAGCATAATGACTGGCTCTACCTGTAGTCTAGTCTTCCTCTCCCAAACACAAAGGTGTGCTTGCTGGGGGTGGGGGCTGATATGGGGAGGCCTCTCTTCCACATGGCCCATATTCTGGCGGAGTATTGGAGTAGAAGGACACACTGGAGGTGTTCTGCAGAGCTGGAACTGAGGACCACTGAGTGGGGAACAGGAAAGACAGAGGAAGAAGAGAGCAGATGAATGGCCTTCCAGAAGAAACAATCAGATTTATGGTTTGCAATCTCCAGGTCACCCGGACCTAATACCCCTTTCACCTATTCCTGACATGACCTGTGACACATTACTGCCTGAAATCTAAGGCTTACCAGTGAACCTTCCCTATGTGATGGATGCTTATTTTTTCTTACTAAAGTCAGGTTATTGAGCTAAACTCAATAAAAAACCTGAACATCCAAACACAGAGAATGGATAAAGAAGATGTACATATATATAATGGCATTTACTCAGCCACTAAAAGGAATGAAATAAGGTCATTTGTATAGATGTGGATGGAACTAAAGTCTGTCATACAGACTGAAGTAAGTCAGAAAGAGAAAAGCAAATATTGTGTATTAATGCATATCTGTGGAATCTAGAAATATGGTACAAATGAACCTATTTGCAGGGCAGGAAAACAGAAGCAGAGGTAGAGTACAGACATGTGGACATGGGGAGGGGAAGGAGAGGGTGGGATGAATTGGAAGATTGGAAATGACATATATACACTACCATGTGTAAAATAGATAGCTAGTGGGAAGCTGCTGCATAGCACAGGGAGCTCAACTCAGTGCTCTGTGGTGATTCAGAAGGTGGGGAAGGCAGTGGGAAGAGAGAGGGGATATAGATATACACAGAGCTGATTCATGTCATGCTACAGCAGAAACTGACACAACAATGTAAAGCAATTCAGTTCAGTTCAGTTGCTCAGTCGTGTCTGACTCTTTGAGACCCCATGGGTTGCAGCACACCAGGCCTTGCTGTCCATCACCAACTCCTGGAGTTCACCCAAATGCATGGCCCTTGAGTTGGTGATGCCATCCAACCATCTCATCCTATGTCATCTCCTTCTCCTCCTGCCTTCAATCTTTCCCAACATCAGGGTCTTTTCAAATGAGTCAGTTCTTCGCATGAGGTGGCCAAAATATTGGAGTTTCAGCTTCAACATCAGTCCTTCCAATGAACACTCAGGACTGATCTCCTTTAGGATGGACTGGTTGCATCTCCTTGCAGTCCAAGGGACTCTCAAGAGTCTTCTCCAACACAACAGTTCAAAAGCATCAATTCTTCAACGCTTAGCTTTCTTTATAGTCCAAGTCTCATATCCATAAATGAATACTGGAAAAACCATAGCCTTGACCAGACAGACCTTTGTTGGCAAAGTAATGTCTCTGCTTTTTAATATGCTGTCTCAGTTCAGTTCATTTGTCACTCAGTCATTTCTGACTCTTTGCAATCCCATGAACCGCAGCATGCCAGGCCTCTCTGTCCATCACCAACTCCCGGAGTCCATCCAAACCCATGTGCGTTGAATCGGTGATGCCATCCAACAATCTCATCCTCTGTCATCGCCTTCTCCTCCTGCCCCTAATCCCTCCCAGCATCAGGGTCTTTTCCAATAAGTCAACTCTTTGCATGAGGTGGCCAAAGTATTGGAGTTTCAGCCTCAGCATCATTCCTTCCAATGAACACCCAGGACTGGTCTCCTTTAGGATGGACTGGTTGGATCTCCTTGCACTCCAAGAGACTTTCAAGAGTCTTCTTCAACACCACAGTTCAAAAGCATCAGTTCTTCAGCACTCAGCTTTCTTCACAGTCTAACTCTCATGTCCATACATGACCACTGGAAAAACCATAGCCTTGACTACACTAACCTTTGTTGGAAAAGTAATATCTCTGCTTTTCAGTATGCTATCTAGGTTGGTCATAACTTTCCTTCCAAGGAGTAAGTGTCTTTTAATTTCATGGCTGCAATCACCATCTGCAGTGATTTTGGAGCCCCAAAAAATAAAGTCTGAGACTGTTTCCACTGTTTCCCCATCTATTTGCCACGAAGTGATGGGACCAGATGCTATGATCTTTGTTTTCTGAATGTTGAGCTTTAAGCCAACTTTTTCACTCTCCTCTTTCACTTTCATCAGGAGGTTCTTTAGTTCTTCACTTTCTGCCATAAGGGTGGTGTCATCTGCATATCTGAGGTTATTGATATTTCTCCCGGAAATTTTGATTCCAGCTTGTGCTTCCTCCAGCACAGTAATTCTCATGATGTACTCTGCATATAAGTTAAATAAGCAGGGTGACCATATACAGCCTTGCCATACCCCTTTTCCTATTTGGACCAGTCTGTTGTTCCATGTCCAGTTCTAACTGTTGCTTCCTGACATGCATACAGATTTCTCAAGAGTCAGGTCAGTTGGTCTGGTATTCCCATCTCTTTCAGAATTTTCCACAGTTTATTGTGATCCACACAGTCAAAGGCTTTGGCATAGTCAATAAAGCAGAAATAGATGTTTTCTGGAACTCTCTTGCTTTTTCAATGATCCATCAGATGTTGGCAATTTGATCTCTGGTTCCTCTGCCTTTTCTAAAATCAACATGAACATCTGGAAGTTCACGGTTCATGTATCACTGAAGCCTGGCTTGGAGAATTTTAAACACTACTTTACTAGCATGTGGAATGAGTGCAAGTGTGTGGTAGTTTGAGCATTCTTTGGCATTGCCTTTCTTTGGGATAGGAATGAAAACTGACCTTTTCCAGTCCTGTGGCCACTGCTGAGTTTTCCAAATTTGCTGGCATATTGAGTGCAGCACTTTCACAGCATCATCGTTCAGGATTTGAAATAGCTCAACTGGAATTCCATCACCTCCACTAGCTTTGTTTGCAGTGATGCTTCCTAAGGCCCGCTTGACTTCACATTCCAGGATGTCTGGCTCTAGGTCAGTGATCACACCTTCATGATTATCTGGGTTGTGAAGATCTTTTTTGTACAGTTCTTCTGTCTATTCTTGCCACCTCTTCTTAATATCTTCTGCTTCTGTTAGTTCCATACCATTTCTGTCCTTTATTGAGCCCATTTTTGCATGAAATATTCCCTTTGTGTCTCTAATTTTCTTGAAGAGATCTCTAGTCTTTGCCATTCTATTGTTTTCCTCTATTTCTTTGCACTGATCACTGAAGAAGGCTTTCTTATCTCTCCTTGCTATTCTTTGAATCTTTGCATTCAAATGGCTATATCTTTCCTTTTCTCCTTTGATTTTGGCTTCTCCTCTTTTCACAGCTGTTTGTAAGGCCTCCTCAGACAGCCATTTTGCTTTTTTTCATTTCTTTTTCTTAGGGATAGTCTTGCTCCCTGTCTCCTGTACAATGTCACAAACCTCAATCCACAGTTCATCAGGTACTCTATCAGATCTGGTCCCTTAAATCTCTTTCTCACTTCCACTGTATAATCATAAGGGATTTGATTTAGGTCATACCTGAATGGTTTAGTGGTTTTCCCTACTTTCTTCAATTTCAGTCTGAATTTGGCAATAAGAATTTCATGAATGAGCCACAGTCAGTTCCTGGTCTTGTTTTTGCTGGTTATTTAGAGCTTCTCCATCTTTGGCTGCAAAGAATATAATCAATCTGATTTTGGTGTTGGCCATCTGGTGTTGTCCATGTGTAGAGTCTTCTCTTGTGTTGTTGGAAGAGGGTGTTTTTACCACTGTGTTCTCTTGGCAAAAGTCTATTAGCCTTTGCCCTGCTTCATTCCATATTCCAAGGCCAAATTTGCCCCTTACCCCAGGTGTTTCTTGACTTCCTACTTTTGCATTCCAGTTCCCTATAATGAAATGGACATCTTTTTTGGGTGTTAGTTCTAGAACATCTTGTAGGTTTTCATAGAACTGTTCAACTTCAGCTTCTTCAGCATTACTGGTTGGGGCATAGACTTGAATTACCATGATATTGAATGGTGAAGCAATTACATTCTGATAAAATAAAATCACAGTCTGGGGGAGGAAGCAGTTATATGAGTTTGGACAAATGCATACAGTTATGTTAACCACCACCACAGTCAAGAACTAAAACATTTCTGCCACTTTTTTTAATCCACCCTTCTTCGAACTGCAGTTCCTGGAAACTGCTGATCTAATTTCTGTCTCTGTAATTCTGCTTTTTCCAGGATGTCGTATAAATGAAATTATATAATATTCAGCCTGTTGAATATGATTTCTTTTACTTAGCAGAATGCATTTGTGTTTCATCCACATTATTGTGTGAATCAGTAGTTCCTTCATTTTTATTGTTAACTAGTTTTCAGTTGTGTGGCTATACCACAGTTTTATCCATTCACAAGTTGATAGACAGGCTATTTCTAGTTGGAGGCATTATGAAAAAAGTCACCACAACCATTCACATACTGATTTTTGTGGAAGCATAGGTTTTTATTTCTCAGGTACACATCTAGGGTATTTACTGGGTTATATGGTAAGTGTATGTTTAACTTTGGGATTCCCAGGTGGCTCAGTGGTAAAGAATCCTCTTGCCGATACGAGAGATGTAGGTTTGATCCCTGGGTCAGGGAAGATCCCCTGGAGGAGGAAATGCCAATCCACTCCAGTATTCTTGCTGTGAAAATCTCATGGACAGAGGAGCCTGGCAGACTACAGACCATAGGGTCTTGCAAAGAGTCAGACACTACTGAGTGACTGAGCACAGACATGCGCATGTTTAGCTTAGAAATTGGCAAACTATTTTCCAAAATGGCTGTACCATTTTCCAATCCCATCAGCAAGGTTGTGGGAGCTTCAGTTCTCAGATTTTTAACAGTTGATAATGTTTGCTTTTCTGGTTCGGTTTTGTGTGTTTGTTTTGAATTTTAGCTATTCTGATCAAGGTGTGTCAGTATCTCATTGAGATTTCTATTTGCATTCCTCTAAGATTTATGACATTGAACACCTTTTCATGTGCTTCTTTATATCTTATTTGATGATGTGTTTGTTCAAATATTTTGCCTACTTTTTAAATTATTTTCTTTTTATTGTTTTGAGAGTCATATATATATATATATATATATATATGACTAAAGAACATTTGTTTTTCACTAAGACTTTATCTGGAGGACATAAATAAATTGTGCCACCACCTTCACCTCAGTTTGAATAAGGGTTAGTACAGTGAATATTATAAAGCAAGTATGAACAGTTTGAGAGACTGGAACCAACATTAACTGACAAAAACCAATTTCCATCTAAATCATCATAAAAATGTTTAAGTAAAAAGAAGGGGGGAAGGGGCAAAAGTGGTTTCAGATTGAACAAGATCATCACATTTTATCTAATAAATTCAAGCCTAGCTAAGGTTTACCAAAATTGAAACAGGATTGCATCTATGCTAAGTTGCTTCAGTTGTGTCCAACTCTTTCTGACCCTACAGGCTGTAGACCGCCAGGGTATCCTGTCCATGGGATTCTCCAGGCAAGAATACTGGAGTGGGTTGCCATGCCCTCCTCCAGGGAAATCTTCCTAACCAAGGGTTGAACCCATGTCTCTTGTGTCTCCTGCATTGGCAGGCAGGTTCTTTACCACTAGTGCCCCCTGGGAAGACCTAGGAAACAGGATTACTATAATACAAAACTTCCACTACAGCACGCTGCACACACCTGTGCTCCAAGCCCACCCCCATCTCCCTAATGCTTCCATATTCAAACTATTTCCCAGCCTGTTTGACCTGTCCACAAAGGAGCAGGTAGATCTCTTTGATCCAGTCTTTGTTATAAGGCTGGTATATCTGGGTATCAGCTCGGTAAATAAGGCAGCTGAGGTCTGCCAGGTCATCAATAAAATCAAACAACTGACTGATATCATATGGGATAGAGGGGCTGTTTCAGATGCTGTTCATATATTTTACAAATACCTTCCATGCACTTATTCACAGATTCATAGTCAGTGGAAGTTCTGCCTTCTGGCCTCTTGGTAGGCTGTACCCACACAATGGCATGAAACGTCATGACAAAGTCTCCTGCTGTCGCCACACAGGAGCTTATCTGCAGCACCACCCACAGCCAATCCCCTGAGAGTTCTTTACAAAACCTAGATATAGGGCTTTTATCAGATATATATTTTGTAAATGATTTTTTTTAAATACAGTTTTTTCTCCTTCTCGCTTTATTCTAATACAATTACCACTTACCACCATTAGCCTGACTGGCTTATAAAACATAAAGAAAACATTTATCACCATTTTATGGAAGAGAAAAACTGAGGCACAGGTTTTGTTTTTTTTTAACAGACCTGCTGCTTCCACTGTAATGGACAGGTGGAGCCAGCTGTGAGATTTGATGACTAAGGAGAAAGTCTTAGAAGGTTTTTGAAACCATCATTCCCTTTAAAGGGCTGCCATTCTGTTAAGTACGATCCAGTCAGCTTACTTCATGGAGAAGGAAACAGGTATTTGTTAAAAATCTATGATGCACCCGTAAATGATTTAGGTCAGGTGCCAGTAAACCACGGCCAGTGACATAAATCTGGTCCTTTTTTTTTTTTCTTTTTTACAGCCTGTAATCTAAAGGTTTTTGTTTTTGTTTTTCCTCCCACAAATGAATATTTTCAACTAATTTGATGACAGAAAAAGCTAACTTTGAACCCCCAAATGAGGGAAATGCAATCCCTCCCCACCCCAATTCCATTTTATTAGTTGACATGTATTTAAAAAAAAAACAAAAAACAAAAAACTGGGGCTTCCCAGGTGGCGCTAAGGTAAAGAAGCTGCCTGCCAATGCAGAAGATGTAAGAGACGAGGGTTTGATCCCTGGGTTGGGAAGATCCTCTGAAGGCGGCATGGCAACCCACTCCAGTATTCTTGCCGGGAGAACCCCATGGACAGAGGAGCCTGGCGGGCTATAGTCTATAGAGTCACAAAGAGTCAGACACGACTGAAGCGACTTAGCGGGCACACATGCACACTGTAAAAAACTATATTCACAATTTGCTGAGAGGGATACCCAGTGTTCTCACCACATACACATACACAAATTATACAGGGTTATGGACATGTTAATTAGCTTGATTGTGGTAATGATTCTTTAATGTGTACATATACCAAAACATTACTTTGTTTGCTTTACATATACACAATTTTTATTTGTCAATTATGCCTTAATAAAGTTGGAAATACTGACCTCAATTTTAAGTATTCTAATTACATAGTATTAATTATTATGATCATATTTTAAATTTTGTCAACAACAAATTTTTTTTGTTTGTTTCATACATGATATTTTACATGTTTCAATGCCATTCTCCCAAATCTTCCCACCCTCTCCCTCTCCCATAGAGTCCATAAGACTGTTCTATACATCAGTGGCTCTTTTGTTGTCTCGTACACAGGGTTATTGTTACCATCTTTCTAAATTCCATATATATGTGTTAGTATACTGTATTGGTGTTTTTCTTTCTGGCTTACTTCACTCTGTATAATAGGCTCCAGTTTCATCCACCTCATTAGAACTGATTCAAATGTATTCTTTTTAATGAAATTTATTTTCTCTCTTCTTGTGTAAGAACCTACATAATATCCTCAATTTAATCTCTTTGCCTGCAGAGCTTCAAATATTTGGTATTTCCCTGGTGGCTCAGATGGTAAAGAATCTGCCTGCAGTGCAGGAGACCAAGGTTCAATCCCTAGGTTAGGAAGATCTCCCATAGAAGGGAATGGAAACCCACCCCAATATGGTCACCCAGAGAAGTCCATGGACAGAGAAGCCAAAATGTCCTCAATCTTATCTCTTTGTCTGCAGAACCTCAAATATTTACCATCTGGCCATTTACAGAAAACATTTGTCAACCTTTGATTTAAGTAGTGATAAGTTATCTTTTCTTTAACCATTACAAATGTGGCAACCTATTGGGTTGGCCAAAAATTTCGATTGGATGTGCCTATACTATCATATCAATACCCAAATGGACTTTTTGGCCAACATGATATTTTTACAGATGAGAAAAGTGAAGACCTCTGAAAAAATAAGTGACTTGCTAAAAGTCACCCAGCTAATGGCAATGAAACAGTGATATGTGTCTTATTTCAAAACATGGTGTTCTTTCCAGAAGCAAATTTGTAGCAGCAATTTAGCAGAAAATGAAAAAGAACAAAAAACAATTTCTGGCAGTGAGTGGTGGGCAGGGGTGTAGTTCTTGGATCAAGACACATCTGCCCCGGGTTCCTGAACCTGCTGTTGGGCCAAGCCACAGGTCTGTCCACTGGGACCAGGAACCCATCAAAATGACCTCAAGACCCTGTGGGATTCTCAAGTCACCCCAGAGAAATTCTATTTTCTTCACTCCACTTCACTTGCTGAAGTGTACATAAAAATTTTAAAGCTTTTCAGTGACAAGGTTTTATACCAAAACAAAGCATGTTAGGTAAAGCCTAGAGAAGCTGATAAGCTCATGGATATGGAACTGGACATGCTGAGTTCATCTCCTATAAATAGAGGCAACTTGGGTTGTTTTAATTTTTTTAAACAGGATATATTGGGATCCACTCTTAGATCTTCCATGAGTATTAAATGAATTAGTATTTGCAACATGATTAATGTATCACCTGACAAGGAGCAAGCAGTATATCAGTGTATATTAAAAATAAAATAAAAGTTTGAATAATCAGGAAATCAGATCTCTAGAAAGGATTTCAAAAAGAATAAACACACACACACACATATATATGTATAAATATATGTATATATATGTGTGTGTGTGTATTGGAAACAGTGTCGGACTTTATTTTTTTGGGCTCCAAAATCACTGCAGATGGTGATTGCAGCCATGAAATTAAAAGATGCTTACTCTTGGGAAGGAAAGTTATGACCAACCTAGATAGCATATTGAAAAGCAGAGATATTACTTTTCCAATAAAGGTTAGTGTAGTCAAGGCTATGGTTTTTCCAGTGGTCATGTATGGATGTGAGAGTTGGACTGTGAAAAAAGCTGAGTGCCGAAGAATGATGCTTTTGAACTGTGGTGTTGAAGAAGACTCTTGAAAGTCCCTTGGACTGCAAGGAGATCCAACCAGTCCATCCTAAAGGAGACCAGTCCTGAGTGTTCATTGGAAGGACTGATGTTGAAGCTGAAACTCCAATATTTTGGCCACCTGATGCAAAGAGCTGACTCATTGGAAAAGACCCTGATGCTGGGAGGGATTGGGGGCAGAAGTAAAAGGGCATGACAGAGGATGAGATGGCTGGATGGCATTACCGACTCGATGCACATGAGTTTGGGTGAACTCCGGGAGTTGGTGATGGACAGGGAGTGCTCTGGGTATGAATCAGGGCGTGCTCTGATTCATGGGGTCGCAAAGAGTCAGACACGACTGAGCGATTGAACTGAACTGAACTGAACTGATTGTTATTATTTAGTTGCTATTTCATGTCCAACTCTTTTGTGACCCTACGAACTGTAGCCCACCAGGCTCCTTCTTTCCATGAGATTTTCCAGGCAAGAATACTGGAGTAGGTTACCATTTCCTTCTCTAGAGGATCTTCCCGACCTAGGGATCAAATTCGAGTCTCTTGCATTGGTAAGTGGGTTCTTTACCACTGAGCCACCAGGGAAGCCCCTATGTATATGTATATATTTGTGTAACCAATTAACTTTGCTGTACACCCCAAAGTAACACAATATTGTAAATCAACTACACTTCAATTAGAAAAAAAAAAGAATAAAAGAAGGAAATCAAATCTCCAGAAAACATGCCTCTTCACTTTCTGCTTGAGGATTTTCCTGTATTAAAATGGGATCTGCAAGACAGAAGCAGAGGAAAAGAAACTGATAGCAACTGTACTGCTTCAAATCCCCAGAGTTCTCTGGGGAAACAGAGAAGCATAAGGAGAATGTATCCTCCCACCTCCAGCTGACAACGAACTCTCCAGCTATCCGGTCCAGGAAAATGGCCTTCACGCCCTTTCATGTCAGAAGAATCAGTTTCCACATCTCTCCAGTTTCAGAAAGACTACTCCCAAGAGTGTTCCCTGCTGGTAATATTACTAAGATTTACCCTCCATCCTTCCTCTGTCTCTCTCTCACACACAGACATGTACACACACACACATACACATACAGGGTACTCAGAACTGGGAAAGGTGTGAGGCAGACAGACGCTCTCATATACTGTTGGTGATTAGGTAAAACAATTTAGAAATTTCTATCAAGACTTTAAATACACTCTTAATCAGGATCTTCACTTTCAAATAATTGAGACAAAAAGGCTGTGTGAAGCAGAGTGGTGGGTGGAAGCTGTAGGATTTAAGGAAGAGTTTAGTCTGATACACTGATACACATGCTCAAGTTGCCTGGGAGGGGTGTGGGTGCCGGGAGCCTGCAGGCAGTTTGTGGTTATGTTGAGGATCCTTCATGGGCATAGCTAGCTTCACCATGGCCTGAGATGAGATAGCAGTGATGCAGTGTGAGATGCTGCAGAGCATGGGTGGTAGGTGGTACTGACCAGGCCAGCACAGTGACCTATGCTGTGACCGCTTGCTGGTCACAGGGCCAGCCTCCTGGAGTCAGGGCCAGTCTGGAGGCTGAGAGCTGGGGCTGACTCTGTCCTGGTCCAGACATCATTTGACGGGCTCTGCAGCCTTCCGACTCGCGGGCAGGTCAGCTCTGAAGCTTGGCTGCCTCCATGATTTCCACCGTTCCACTCATCACCGTGTGTTTTGAGGACCTAATACCTGAGGTGGCTTGTGAGCGTAGTTGTTTCCAGCTCTTTGTGATCTCATGAACTGTAGCCCGCCAGCCTCCTCTGTCCATGGAAATTTCCAGGCAAGAATATTGGAGTGGGTTGCAATTTCCTCCTCCAGGGGATTTTCTTGACCCAAGGATCGAACCCTCGTCTTCTGTGTCTCCTGCATTGCACGCACATTCTTTACTGCTTGAGCCATCAGGGAAGCCCCCTACTACATGAGAGATGATCTTAAAAGTAAGATTCCTGTATGAATATTATGGGTTATCATCCACAGGATTTGAATCTTTTAATCTTCTTAGGTTAAATTCTCAGATGTCCTAGAGTGTCTTTAATTTTTTTGTCAGAATTCAAGATAATTCATCTTAAATCATTTTAATTTAAACAAATAAGTAATTGAAAGCTCCATTTTTAAGGAGGACTGCTGAAATAAAATGGAGAACTCCGAGACCATACAATAATATTCAGAGACACACTAGGGAAATGTTTAGAATATTCATTTGTTTAACACCAAAAGGACATTCATTTACTTAACAAATAAGAGACACTTCAATCAATGAAAATTACCTCACTAAGGCTCACAGAGTCCAGCTAGGTAAACCCTTATTCTTATCTTCCGGGGTGAGGGAACTGAGGCCAATCAGCTTGCCTAAGGCCAGGCAATAGAAGTGGCAGAGCCAGGATTTGAACTCAGGTCACCCCAGCATCAGTCAGCTTGCTTACCTGCCCAGTGTGGCAGCCAGTCACGGCTCAGCCTGGCACTGCATGCTGTGAATTCTCAGCTGTGCAAATGTTCCCAATCACACATGAGGACATTTAATCTCTTCTGTGATCTTCGGAGCCGCTTGGGAAATGGAAGCAGAATTATGGAGATGAGTCATTCCATGTCAGCAGACAAACTGTAATGGAGTTTTTATTACTATTTTATTATTTATGTATTTGTCAAAAAAAAAAGTCAGTGGGAAGAGTAAGGCAGCAGAGCCCCCTGATGGCTGTTTCCTCATCTGGATCTTTGTGTGTGTGTGTGTGTGTGTGCGCGCGCCCAGCAGTGTGTTGTGAGCATGTGTGTTTGTGCACTGGTCTCCCATTCTCTTATAGACACTCATGCTCTCTGAGAGTAGGGGTTGGACATAGTTTGTGTGGAATTATATTTTAGGAGTCTAGAGTCTTTATTTGTGGCGTGTGTACGTTAGTTAGTGTGTGTGCGAGAGAAAGAAGACATTGTGTGTGCTATGGAGAACGTGCCAACTGAAATAACTCTTCAGTAACCCCTGAGACCCTCAACTTCTTCATCCTACCCTTTACATTCTTCCCCCACCTCTTTTTTTTCTTTGTGTGTGTGAGATCTTAGTTCCCTAACCCGGGATCTAACCCAGGCCCTCGGTAATGAAAGCTTAGAATTCTAACCACTGGGCAACCAGGAAGTCTTCCTTTACAGTCTTTCCTTTACCAAAGGAAATGCACAATGGCCTGGACCTCTCTTTAGTCCTTAGATTCCAAAACAGGTGCCTAGTTTTGACCTTAGCCAAGGACCTCTGTGGTGCCCAAACACCCTGCCTTCAAGGTCCCTCTCCCTACGTGGTTCAAGGCTGATGACGGCATCCCCCCAGTGCTTGGTTGTTGAGGAAATTAATAAGTATCTCTCAGAGAATCTCTCTGATTGAGGTATTAAGCATACATAGCTGCAGAGAGCTCAAAGGCTCTCAGACCTGTGCAGCTCAAGCTCTTCTTCCAACATGATGGGTTCCTAAGTTTGAAGATATAAACTTTGACCTCTGTCTTGCTCCCATCTGAGAGAAGAGAGAATAGGGTATTTCTGGATCTTGGGCTGGCCCCCATCGTCTCATATTCTTGCCCCTTCTCTCAAGGTGGTAGGGTCATTTCTGGAACCCTTTCCTTGGGTTAGCATCATGGTATTACATGTAGTGGTATTACATCATGTATTACAAGTAGATTGGAGGCTCAAAGTGGTGATGCCAAGGGGTATAAGACATGGTTCCTACCCTATGGGGTCAACAAGAAGAGGTAGCAATTAGGCAAAGTCCAATAAAAATATAAGGTACTGAGTAGTTTTATTTTGGGACATATTCGCCCTCTAGAATGTGAGGTCCTATTAGTATTTATGTCTTTCTGCTACATCCTTGGTTACTGCAATGCCTGGATTACAATAGATACTAAGTAAATATTCAAAGAAAAAAAATTAATGAAAAAAAGAAACACCACACCTCAGTCACACTGATCCCATTAAAATTCAACTAACATATGTTGAAAACTTCAGTTCAGTTCAGTTCAGTCGCTCAGTCGTGTCCGACTCTTTGCGACCCCATGAATCGCAGCACGCCAGGCCTCCCTGTCCATCACCAAAAAAATAAAGTCTGCCACTGTTTCCACTGTTTCCCCATCTATTTCCCATGAAGTGATGGGACCAGATGCCATGATCTTCGTATTCTGAATGTTGAGCTTTAAGCCAACTTTTTCACTCTCTACAAGTTAAATATTATATGGGGGAAGTTTTCAAATTCAGAGGTCCTTCTAGCACATTGCCTTGCCTTTCTTTCCATTTCACTCGTTTATTTTGTCTTTATCTCTTTTGTGCCACTTCACCTTCTCCCCACTTTCTCTCCTTAGGAGATGGCCCTTTCTCAGCCCTGTGGGCTCTACACTCAATTTTCTGGACCATCCAGAAAGGTCACTGCCTCTTAGCCCCAGATTCTAAATAGACATGCTAAGCCCAATGCTGCTTGACAGTAAGGGCCAAACAAATGTGAGCAGAACATAGCTCTATTGCTTTCCCCTTACCAAAAATGCATTAATAAAGTTAATTAGCATTGACCTGAAAAAAAAAATCTGAACAATAACCTTCTGGCATTAGGATCAAATGCAATGAAGCACAAGCAATAAAAAGTCCATTACTGTTCCCCTCTGAGCAACTGTCACTGATCCTTGGGCCGAGAGGGAGGGGACAGGCTCACATCTATCCAGGGATCTGCCTGCCTCCTCTAAGCCTCTCTGTGAGACTCTGAGCTCCAGCTGGTGTGTCAAAATGCAGGCAGGTGTGAAAGTGAGCCAAGCTGGGCCCCAGGTAGGATTGTTGTTGTTGTTCAGTCGCTAAGTCGTGTCAGACTGTTTTGTGACCCCAGGGCCTGTAGCCCTCCAGGCTTCTCTGTCCATGGAATTTCCCAGGCAAGAATACTGGAGTGGGTTTCTATTTCCTTCTCCAGGGGATCTTTCTGACCAAGGGATAGAATCCCTGTCTCTTGCTTGGCAGGCAAATTCTTTACCATTAGTGCCACCTGGGAAGCCCTACAGTTAATATAGAATATATAAGACACACAGAAATCTAGAGCTAACACAGGCTTGGTTTGGGCTATAGTCAATATATAAAAGGTCCAGAGTATGGGGAAGGCAGCAGGCCATCAAGGATGGCAGTCACCTCTCTACTAGTTGAGGCTGGGGGTTGGCAGATGCTCAGGGAGTTGAATAAGCAGGTGCCCAGGACCCTTGCCAGATACAGCAGAAACCTGGCCCAGAGGAATAAGGGTAATTCTAGACTGCATCCTCTGGCAGGCCAAGGTGACTAACTCATTGTTTCCTCTAATCAGAGTTGGTTTGGAAATTGGGCCAGGATATGTCTGTTATTGACCCCAGCTGCAAGGCAGTGACTCTCTGCCCTCCAATGCCCTCAGCCGACACTTCCAGTGATCTCATTTTATCACTGAATTTCTATACTATGCCAGGCATTGAGGATCTGGGATGTAGAGACACAAATATAAGACCCACTACTCGTCTTCTGCTGCTGCTGCTGCTGCTGCTAAGTCGCTTCAGTCGTGTCCGACTCTGTGCGACCCCATAGACGGCAGCCAACCAGGCTTCCCGTCCCTGGGATTCTCCAGGCAAGAACACTGGAGTGGGTTGCCATTTCCTTCTCCAATGCATGAAAGTGAAAAGTGAAAGTGAAGTCGCTCAGTCGTATCCGACTCTTAGCGACCCCATGGACTGCAGCCTACCAGGCTCCTCCATCCATGGGATTTTCCAGGCAGAAGTACTGGAGTGGGTTGCCACTGCCTTCTCTGACTCATCTTCTAGCGGTCCTCAATCTAGTGGGATTTAGTCAAGAACCCACTGGATTTCTGTTCCCTTTTCGTACTTCCCTCTGCCCTTATTCTTCATAAAACTATGAAATATCAGAGGGAGCGTTCCATGTTCATATTAGGCTACCTGAATCTCTCCAATCCATCATTCCATTCCCGAGGGCATGACTGGGAGTCAGAATGGAGGTGCTGCTGGATCAAATCCCATTCATGCCCCTCAGTTATATATAACATGTGGGGTACCCATGGCTCACAGGGCCCTGCGTGAGCCCACAGACTCATAAAAGTAACAAGAGCTGATGCACTTGCCCTTTTGGAATAGGTCCAGGAGGTCACTCTTTTTCAGAAGTTGCCTCAAACTCTAGAGGAAGATTTGCTCAGATGGAAGGAGGGCATGGGGAGTATGAAGGAACACAGTCAGAGAAAGTATCTTCTCTATGCAGCTCTTGAAAAAAAATACATATATTGGTCCCAAAGTCACTGTAGGGAGATACCCAGAAATGACAGGAAAGATGAAGATTTAAAAGGAGAAAGACAATGCAAGGTATCTTTGATGTTGGGAGAGAGTGGGAACTTCCTGAGAACACAGGCAAATCCTTAAAATATTTAAAATAGAAATATAGTAAGTGCCCTACATATGAATGGGTTCTGTTCCAAGAGCAAGATCCTAAGCCCAATTATTTGTAAGGCTGACAGCCTGGGTACCCAACTAACACAATCGGCTATTTAGTACTATACTCTAACAGGTTTATACTTTATACACAATAATACATAACAAACACTAAAAATAAAGAAATCTTTCAGTACAGCACTTGAAAAGTACAGTAGTCCAGTACAACAGCTAGCATACAGGGGCTGGCATCAAGTGAACAGGCAAGAAGAGTTACTGACTGGAGGAGGGAGAGGAGGTGGGAGATGGTAGAGCTGAAGATTCATCAGCAATAGGAGATGGAGGGCAAGCTGAGATTTTACTCACACCTGATGTTGATGGAACAACATTTCAAAGTTTCACATCTTTTTTTTTTTTTTTAATTTTATTTTATTTTTAAACTTTACATCTTTGAAAGTTCGCAACTAGAAGATTCATATGTCGGGGCTTACTGTATTTTGCTTATAAACTGATACTCAGTGCCACCAAAATGAAATCCAAATACCCACAAATGCACCTTTGGAATGTATCAACCAACAGTATGAGAAAGAGAGCTGTAAGATCTTGGGAAACCTATTACCTCCTTGTCTGCATCCATCTACGGTCTCAGGTCTGATCTGCCTCATTTGCAAATAGCCACCTAAGTGCTCTCTTCGCTTCTTATCTGCCTCCTACCTGGCCAGAACTGTCTTCTCAAAGCACAGATGGGGCGTCTGTTGAAGAAGACAGTAAATGCTCCCTGACATGCAAGGGTCTGCAAAAGTGACCTCCATCTTGCTTTCTGCCTCCAATCCACAGACACCAGACTGGCTGTTTCTTGGTTGCTCCCTCCTCTGCCCCTCCTGAGAATGAGCTGCTCCAGCAGGATGACTCTTTTCCATTTAGCCTGGAAGAATGAGAGAAAATTCCTATGGGCTTTGGAGTTATTTGCATAACACTCTGCTTCTGGGCTACAGGCTCCTGGAATCTATAGATACTCATATTATGATAATAATATAAAATATTTACCAAGCAATTATTATTTAACTTTGCATGCAGCATCTCATTCTAATCCTTAAGGTAGGTGATATGATTATCTTTTTTTTTTTTTTTTAATAGAGAAAGAGTCTGAAGGAGGGGCACACAGCAGCAGGAGCAGAGTCTAGGCAAGTTGACTTTTGGGTCTAAGCTATTTCTGATCTTTGGAACTGCCGAGTTCACAGGGGGTCTCCAGGCACAAAGCAGGCCAGTCAGAGTTTGCAGGCTGAAACAATAGGTGAACAAGAGAATAAGGGCAGGGTAAAGGAGTAAGCAGTTCCAGAAAGGTAAGCCTACAGATTGGGCTAGGAATGAAACTTCAGAAAGTGTGAGCACTCCTGCTCTCTTGATCAACTGGTCGACCTTGGAGGAGGTAGCATCTAACAGGAGAGCCCCAGAGGTGCTAGGGAGACCCCCTATCCCCCCAAAAAACCTCCCTTAGCTGCTTGATGGTGCCTGAAATTGTACCATTACAGCCTAATTCCTTTAGCTTAGGCTGCAATTCCCCTGTTAAAATGCAAATACTCCTGGGAGAGGCAAGTTATTAAACTTTATTAGTGTTTTATATCCCATGGTGGATTTATTGATCAGACCCTTTTCTTTAGAAATAGCTGGGGTAAGGGAGAAAGATGGAGACCATATAAATGTCCCAGGTTCCAGGGAATGGGGTCACTTGGAAGGCGAGGGGTGGGGGAAGCAGGGATTGAAGGAGGAATCATGAGAGCTGGGAAACCTGGAAGCAAACTTTTTTCCTATGCATGGCAATAAAAGGCCAGTAGCTTGTGGCTTTGAGTGCACTGGGTGGGGAAAGGCTCACAGGCTCCATCATCAGAAGGGCCAAGTTAGTGGGTCAAGATGCAGTTCTAACTCATTGTAGGAGCCTTCCCAGCCTCTGTCTTATCTGAGAGAATAGCATCACTGGCAGCGCTGTAACCACTGCCAACAGTTTTTGCAAGTGCCCTGCGGACATCCTGATGACTACCTGTGTGGTGTTCCTGGAAATCCTTCCCACCCATTCAGTCCAGTGGCAGAGCCCTGAGCCACTCCCCTTCCAGTGTGATGCTGCTCACTTGCAGCATTACTCTAGCTCCTTTGGCCTGGAGGTATGCCTCCACTTCATCCTCTACCCCACACAGACCTTTCTCTGAAGCCCTTCTTCATCTTCTACCTTCTATCTTCCACTGCCTGGACTGTAGTCAGAAATGGAGTATAAAAGAGACAGAGACAGGGAGACACAGAGAGAGAGAGACAAAGGGAGAGACAGAGAGATCGACAGAGAGACAGAGACAGACTGAGAGGGAGAGACAGAGAGAGAGAGAAACACAGAGAGAGAGAGACCTAGAGAGAGGCAGATACAGAGACAGAGAGACTGAGAGACAGAGCAAGCGAGAGAGAGAGAAAGAGACAGAGAGAGAGAGAGAGACAAAGACAGAGAGAGACACACACAGATATAGAGACAGAGACAGAGAGAGACACACACAGATATAGAGACAGAGACAGAGAGAGACACACACAGATATAGAGACAGAGACAGGGGGAAACAGAGATAGAGAGACTGAGAGAGAGAGAAATAGAGAGACAGAGAGAAAGAGAGGGAGACACAGAGAGGCACACACACACACACACACACATAGACAAAGACTGAGAGAGAGAGAAATAGAGAGACAGAGAGAAAGAGAGGGAGACACAGAGAGGCACACACACACACACACACACACAGACAAAGACAGAGAAACAGAGAAACTGAGAGAGAGAGAGAGGCAGAGACCTAGAGAGAGAGAGAGAGAGACAAAGACAGAAAGACACACAGAGAGAGAGAGAGAGAGAGAGGCAGAGAGACCAAGAGACAGAGAGACAGAGAGACGCATAGAGAGGGAGACAAAGATGGAGAAATACAGAGAGAGACAGAGACGGAGACCCTTTCTTAAAGACTTGACAGGGTTTCTAGAACAGTATTATTTTACATGCCTTCAAAATCCTTTTTTTCTGCCTTCAGATTCATGAGATACCCTTTATCACTTCAGTGAAATATTTAAAACAAAAATAAGAGAGGAAGCCTGAAGATTACGGCCTCCAGTTCTCTGGAATCAGCCCACACAAGCATACTCCCTAATCTTCATCCACCTCCTTGCCTTGGAGACCCCAGCAGCTGTAGTCTGCCACAAAATTCTGATATTTAAAAATTAGGCAAAACTGTACCTGGGACTGTATTTCTATTCGATATATCATGTTTATCCACCTGATGGAAAATCAGCTTGGAAATCTACCACATGGAATACATTTTTTGTTATTCAGTGATTCATTGCAGTTCAATGATTCGATGATTCATGTGCCTTACTTTTGAAATGGAAGTAGCACACATCGGCATTTTAAACAGAAAAGAATGTGGATGTGATACTTAGTAGTTGCAATGAGACAGAAGTTACCATGAGGGGTGGGTGATCTCTTAGTAAATTTGACTGGGGGACAGGAGACCTGGCTTCTAAATGAGGTCTGACTCTAATAAACTGCGCAGCCTCAGGCTTCAACAATTCCTTCTGTTATTCATTCAACAATTATTTATTGTGTCGGCTCTGTTATGAGACTTCATGCCAATCTAAAAAGGGAGGCGATGCATTAAATGCCTTCTTCCCAGTCTAAGATTCTGGGGAACTTTTAATAAGCAATGAAAATCGTGGATGTTCACTAAGAATGATGGACAAGGATTTTCTTCTCACTTCTCAAAGATCTAATGGATTTTCCAAATGTGAAGGTCATAAGAACCTCAAGCAGGTGGCAGGGTGGTAAATCTTGCCCTCCTCATTTTGCAGTGTGGGAGTGCTAGAGGGTCTGGGTTCTTTATAATTCACCTGATAGAGTCAAATAAATTTTACTTCTTTCCCAGTGGATTTTATTTTTCTTGATCTGAAGGCAAATGATTCTGTCACAGGGATTGGTCCTAGAAAGAAAAGCCCAGGTGGCACCCTGCCAAGCCCATTCTTCCATACCCTTTTCTCTCCTCCTTTCTGCTTCTTCCTTGGGAAGGTTTGGAATCTCTACCCTAGCAGGCACTGCCCTAGGTTTTGGGGCTATTATAGCCTCTGTCCTTGAGAAAAGTGAACATGTTAGTTGCTCAGTCGTGTCTCTTTGCGACCCCATGGACTGTAGCCCGCCAGGTTCCTCTGTCCATGGAATTCTCCAGGCAAGAATACTGAAGTGGCTAGCCATTTGCTTCTCCCGGGGATCTTTCCGACCCAGGGATTGAACAAGGGTCTCCTGCAATGCAGGCAGATTCTTTACCGTCTGAGATACCAGGTACTCATAGCCTAGGTTGGAGAACTGTAAATAATAGACAGATAGAGTGGGAAGAGGAATACTTTGGAACTTGAAAGGATCCAAGAAAGCTTTTTCTTAGAAACAGCACTTGAATTTAACCCTGAGAAATAAATGTGATATATAGGCAGATAAGGTAAAAATGGTGCTCTAGGGTGATGAAATAGCACAAGCCAAGGCCCTGGGGTAGCAGCGTATGAGAGGCAGTATGGAAGGAGGCCAGTTACATGGGATGGAGCATCACACAATGAGGCAGGGCCCCTGGCCAGGATAACCTCCAGGAGGCTTGGAGATGCCAATGAGACTCTAAAGCAGGGATATGGCTTGGTCCTCCCTTTATTCTTCCTAAATGTTCTTCTGTCACCAAGCAGCCTCCTATGCATTAATACCAGAACTAGCTCTCATCTGTCCCCGCCCCCTCATCAGATCTGCACCCTTTGTCCCATTCCTTTATGGAAATTCTCTCCTTTTGCTTCCTTCATTGCCTTTCAAGAGGACTCACTAATCCAACTTGATAATAGTTTAATGAACAAACTCTCCATTTAACAGAAAAAATAACATAAAAAATAACAGAAAAAAATACAAAACCAAAGGAACCTAAAATGAACAGCGGACTTTCAGACACTGAGATCATTTAGAGAAGGATATATATATATACATATTTTTTTTTTAGGAAGGGCACCTACACAATATCTAGAGTGTGTGTAGGCCTGCAGTGGTGATCATGTGCGCATGCTCAGTTGTTCAGTAATGTCTGACTCTAGTGATCCTGTGGACTGTAGCCTGCCAGGCTCCTCTGTCTGTGGGATTTCCCAGGCAAGAACACTGGAGTGGGTTGCCATTTTCCTTCTCTAGGGGGTCTTCCCCACCCAGAGTTTGAACCCAAGTCTCATGCATTGCAAGCAGATTCTTTACCATTGAGCCACCTGAAAAGCCCACAGTGGTGGTCACTATCCACCCATCTGCTTCCTGCAGGACCGCTATAAACCAACGCCTTGCTCTGATTCAGTGTGATGGGGGCTGATGGGTCTGAAATGACATTAAGCTGAGTTGACAACATTTCTGGATTTCTCCTCCATTGAACTACCTGGCTCTCACCAATATTCTAGCTACAGGGCCTCTCTTTATGAAAAGAGCTCACAGCAGCCATCATCACAAAGAATGGCAAATAGTGTGGCTTGAGGAAACAAGTCTGCTATACAAATGCTAGAGGATTTTAAAAATATAGTAATAGGCATCTTTGGGGCTGAGGTTTGTGTTTCTCTAAATCTAAGGGGATTTACAGAAAAAATAGGTATTTCAGCTTTTCTGAGAAATGGGTAGAATGCCTTGGGAAAATGGTCCAATACAAGAAATAAGACAATCACAGAGTAGATGGCTCAAGGATGGACTTTGTTTGGATCCAATTCTAAGTGTCACAGGTGTTGAGAGGGGCAAAGAGGAGGTACTGGTGCAGTCTAGGAAGGTTACCTGGAGAAAATGTGCTTTAAGCTGCGTTGAAACTGTGAGATCTTTCTTTATTCATGCTTATGTGCATTTCTGTGCCTGCTGGGTTGGACCTGCTTCCTGCTCTCAGGGGGCTGGAGCCTTAACTGCTGCAGAACTGTCAATATGTAGGTTATGGAGTCAGATAGAGTTTGCTCACTGTGACCTCAGACAAAGTATACTAACCTATAAAATCAGTCTCTTCCTCCAGAAAATAAGATTGACAAAGTATTTACCTTATTTACCTCATGTAAAGATGAAAAAGAGGTAAATATATTTATAAATAACATTGAGAATGTTGAAAGTGAAAGTATCAGTTGCTTAGTTGTCTCCGACTCTTTACGACCCCATGGACTGTAGCCCACCAGACTCCTCCGTCTATAGGATTCTCCAGGCAAGAATATTGGAGTAGGTAGCCATTCCCTTCTCCAGGGGATCTTGAAAACCCAGGGATTATGCCTGGATTCTTTAACATCTAAGCTACCAGGGAAGCCCAAAGGTGTTGAAACCTCTTACTAAAAACATTGAATTCCATACCAATGATGCTGGTCCATCTACTAGAGTGACTCAAGCCTGAGTGGTCTTGCAGAGACCTGATTGTGGGGATCCACCTACCAAGACTGTCTCTGCCTTAGCCCACAGGCTCTTCTGGGACCCTCTTTGCCTCTCTGTACCCCAATTACCACAGCCACCTTCGCACCCTCTGCTGCTGATGCTGGTGGAAACTTCATTCTCTAACCCCATTCCTTAGGCACTATGAAAATGAAAATGGCAACATCAATTCCCAAATGACCAATAAAGCTACAGCTGTGGTCTCTGTTCCCGTTTTAGGAGGCTAAACCTTCAGCTGTACAACCCCCATATATCCAGACTTTCAAAAGTCCCATCCCTGTGAACATTGAGAGTATCCATTCTCAGCATCCCCATTGCATGAAATGAAACTAACTTATTGAAAAGTTGCTTGCCAAGTACAAGTATATTATCTCTGATATTCATCACCACAATCCTCCGAGGCAAGGGTCATTAACCCCACTTTTATAGATGAAAAATGGATACTGTAAAAGATTAAGTGACTTCCCCAAGTTCACATTGAAACCAGCAGAGCCAGGAACTCATTCTAATCTGAAGTGGTACAAGCATTATTGTTCCGATGGTGTGTCTTACTTGGAGTTGCAGAAACATGCTCACGATAGTCAGTTGGGAGAGAATGCTGTTAACCTGAAACAGAAACATGCTCATGCACATCAAATCTTCATGGAAGAAGGGGGGTTATTCTAAGCGTGTGTACAGATGAGCAAATGGATAGCTATTTTATCATAATTGCACATATATAATCCCTTGCATATGCATTATTCCACCTGGTCACTTATCATGTGCCCACCCACAGATGTCTATTAAAGAAAATGTGCCAGTAATAAGATGGAAAATATTCCCCAGACACTGAGCTTTACTCAATTGTTTAGGGTAGGAATTAGTGGGAGAGGAGATTCTGCCACTTAAGATTGTACCAAATTGTAATTCCCTTAAAACTGGTTGTTCCAGCAGCCCTTACAGACTTGTGGCTGTCCTTTGGCTCTGCCTCAGGCTGTCCACTTTAAAAAAATCACTTTATCATATCTCCTTGTAATTGTATTTGCCTAAGCACCGCACTTGAAAGTCCCTTTAAATTAAAAGCTTTAAAAATGACCTCTCTGAACAGCAGAACACTGGGGAGGAGGGATGAGGAGCCCCGCAAGGGTTTCCCGGCCTCTGGGTTATAGATCACTAGTTTTACTTTTTTAGCTGGAGATGTGGGTCACAGCCAGTGATGGGGATGAACTCAGCTTATCTTGCACAGAAGGTCAACATCCAGTGTTTCTCGTGATTTCCAAAGCATGACATGCACAGCCCAGTCAGATGACTTTTCTGAGATTGGGTGCTGGGGATGTTAATCCTCTGGTTTCATTTCTAGATCCAACTATGTCATGGCTCCCTGTAATCAATCTCTAGACACAAGAAATATGCTCTTGGTATGTGTTTGTGTGCATGTTAAGTCGCTTCATCATGTCTGACTCTTTTGTGACCCTATGGACTGTAGCCCACCAGGCTGCTCTGTCCAAGGGGATTCTCCAGGAAAGAATACTGGAGTGACGCTCTTGGTACATTATCTGAAAGAGATAAAAAAGGCTGGTGTTCTCCCAACAGTTCCTATGAATGGGGAATACAGGATGAGCAGAATGGCAGAGTATTAACAATGTCTGAGGATTCAGAAGAACCATGATAGATTAGACTGTTGGTCCCAATTCTTCACTCTTCCTGGGAACCACACTCTTGCCTCATTGTGGGAAAGGCACACTTCCTTACCCTTTGACTTGGGGTACAATCAAGGGATTTGCATTGAACAAAATTCAGTAGATATGAACAGGGACTTGGAATGTACTTGAGCAGTGGGGCTTGCTTTCTGCCACCTCCTTAAGAAAAGCATGCCCTGGCTGGCTCACTAGCAGGGAAAGGGTCAGTGATGCATGGACCAGAGCCACTCAAGCCCACCCTACTAAGGGGAGCTGCCCAGTGAGCCTGAAGACCCATGAGTGAGAGACGGTTGCTGCTGCTGCTGCTGCTAAGTCACTTCAGTCGTGTCTGACTCTGTGCAACCCCATAGATGCCAGCCCACCAGGCTCCCCCGTCCCTGGGATTCTCCAGGCAAGAGTACCGGAGTGGGTTGCCATTGCCTTCTCCAATGCATGAAAGTGAAAAGTGAAAGTGAAGTCGCTCAGTCGTGTCCGACTCTTAGCGACCCCATGGACTGCAGCCCACCAGGCTCCCCCACCCATGGAATTTTCCAAGCAAGAGTACTGAAGTGGGGTGCCATTGCCTTCTCCTGAGAGATGGTTACTTACTGTTATTTAACGCTGATATTTTGTGGCTGGTTGTTATAGCATCATTGTGGCAATGCCAAACTAATATAAGAACTTATTTGCGTGGCTATTAAATTCTCCCTCTGTAGGTCCCTCCCTCACTCACAGAGGATTTATAAGATCTGCTACCAGCCAGCACATTGGTAGGCTCTGTGGAGATGCAGGAGAAGTGGAAAATAACCCCCCTGCCTGCCCTCAGAGATATCACTGTTTACATAGGGGTGATAAAACCAGTATCACAGCTCACGATGGCACTGCACTGTAGCTAAATCGTAGTCATTACAACGGGGAGAACCAAACCCGTTGCCAAGTGATCTTGTCAGGGGTTTAGATTTCTATGCCCCACCTTTTGTGTCCTGCACAAGTGTGTGCATGTGTGCTGTTGTTCAGTTGTGATCCAAGGACTGTAGCCCACCCCCATGGGCCCCATGGACTGTAGCCTACCAGGCTCCTCTGTCCATGGGATTTTCCAGGCAAGAACATGGGAATGGGTTGTCATGCCCTCCTCCAGGGGATCTTCCCTATCCAGGGTTTGAACTGACATCTCTTGTGCCTCCGGCATTGGCAGGCAGATTCTTTACCACTGAGCCACCTGGGAAGCAACATTTGCATATATGCTGACTCTGAAAAGATGTAGTAAATAATAATATAACTCGATATTTGCCATAGACTATCATACCCATTCATACTTGTGTATGACATGCAGAATGGCCATGAGGAAGGGATGTGTTGTTTATTGTTAGCCATGATTTGTTATTGCAGGGCTTATAAACAAAAATGAGATATCTGAAACAGATAGATGTTCACCATTGTCATGGTCATCGTCAAGCTGTGATGGAAGGAGCTGGGGTAGGTGTGGCTCTGGAAGCCATGTTCCTTTTTGTCCACTATCTGGCCACCCCTCCCCTGTCCAGAGGCCACATGGCACGCTGCAGTGGCTCAGCGTTGGAGAGATGAGACTGGTGTGCCTTCCATCTCTGTTGCTTACTAGCTATGTGACTTCAGGTGTGTTTTCCAATCTCTCTTATGTTCCAGGTTCACAGCTTTAAAATGGGGATACTTATAATGACTGAAAGGTATCATCAAGATTAGAGATAATTTGTCTTTCATGGGCTGAACTGTGTCCTCTCCAAATCTGTATGTTAAAGTCCTAACCCCGCTCTTCCCTGCCCCAATCCAGTATCTTAAAATGTTACTTTTGAGAGATCCTTCCAAGAGGTGATTCAATTAAAAGGAGGTCCATCCTGGGTCCTAGTCCACACAACTCACATCCTTATAAGAGGAAGTTTGGACATAGACAGACAGAAAGAGGACCATGTGAGGACACAGGGAGAAGTCAGCCAGCTGTAAGTCAATAAGAGAGGCCTCAGGAGCAACCAACCCTTAGCACCCCTTGACCTCCCAGCCTGCAGAATTGTAAGAAAATACATTTCTGTTGTTGAAGCCACCCAGCCTGTGCTACTTTGTCAGGGCAGCCCTACTGAACTAACACAGTATCTGAGAGTCAGAGACAAGATGGCGAAATGGAGGACCTTGAGCTCACCTTCTCCGACTAGAACTCAAAATTCACAACTAATTGCTGAACAAACACTAAAAAAAAAATGACTAGACCCTACAAAAAAGATATTCTACATCCAAAGACGTAAAAACCCCGACAAGATGGTAGGAGGGGTACACTCATGATGTAATACAATGTCTGAAACTCCCACATACTTGGAATCAACACCCAGTCAAGAGTGATCTCTGCAAATTCAGCAAACTGACCTCCTCTCCTCCTGTTTTTCTCTATTGTCTTTTCTTCCTTTCCTCCTCTCCCTTCTCTCTCTCCTTTCTTCCGTTTATCCTTCTCCTTATTTCTTTGCTTCACTTAAAATACACAGACTGCTAGCCTCTCAGCTTGAAGAAGGAGGCTCAGTGGTAGGGAAGCAGTCCAAGCAGCATTTATGTTCATGTAAAAATTCCATGAACAGAGGATCCTGGTGGGCTACAGTCCATGAGGTTACAAAGAGTCAGACATGGCTGCATGCTTCACTGGGGCTTCCCTGAGGGCTCAGACAGTAAAGAATCTGTCTACAAGACAGTAGGCCTGGGTTTGACCGCTGGGTCAGGAAGACCCCCTGGAGAAGGAAATGGAAACCCACTGCAGTATTCTTGCCTGGAGAATCCCATGAACAGAGGAGCCTGGTGGGCTACAGTCCATGGGGTCACAAAGAGTTGGACACGACTGAGCAACTAACACTTTCAAAAGGGAAAAAAAAAGACTCTGGCACTTTCCTGGGCTGGCTCGACTCACAGAAGAGTAGCAATCAGGTGAGACACCCAGATACTCATGGGACAGTCTGCTTTTAGGATTATGGAGTTTAATGAATTGGATATCACCAAAATAGGGGCCCTAGAGATTGCAATAGCTCATGATTATCTTCTACTTAACCAAAAAGCAAGGAGTTGATATGGAGGGAGATACTTCATCCTAATTCATCCCACAGTTTTAGGGCTGGATTTCTGTTCTGGAAATGTCTTTTGGGCTGTGGTCCCCATGATCTAAATCTATCCATCCAAAGCTAGGGAGGACCAGCAGGCAGCCCAGGACGCCAGTGGGAGAGCTGCCCAGTCATCCTGTAGCTTTTCCCAGGGGTAGTTAGAACAGTCTTTGGCAACTGACTTCCCTTCCCAAGATGCTTTCCCTGTCCAGAATAATGAGTGTAATCAGACTTGCTGGCAAAACCATTCTGAGATTTCTTGGATGAGAGGCTCTGTGTAAACCCAGGGCACGGTTGTTTTCATACCTGGCTGTTGGGCCATGGGAGAAGAGAAATGGAAAGCAAAGCAAGAATGCCTCCCTGGCAGCTTGTCCCCGAGCCTCTCAATCACACCCTGACGTTGCAAAGCTGCTCACAAACCGAGAAGTCACGGAGATTGGTGGGAAAACAGAGGACCAGGCGGGCAGGCTGCAGAGAGAGGATGTGGGAAATAAGTAGGGGGTTGGAAGATCAGACGAGAGGACATTCACACGGAGGAGTGTGGACCCAGTGGAGGGTTTCTGCTGAACTCCTCTGCTGCTCATTTCTTCACCTTCAAAATGAGCAATTGAGCCTGCCTGTCATTTCTGGGACTCGGACTACAGACTTTCCAGAATTCCTCATTAACAAATACAGATGGAGTCCAGGTCAGAAGTCAGGAGAAGGGATAACAGGATGAGGGTGAGAGAGTCTAAATGGAGGTGAAAATGCATACGGGAGGAGATGAGGACAGGAAAGGAGGGAGGAAGGGGAAGCAGAGAGAAAGGCGAGCAAGGGGTTTCCCTGGCCCCAGAGTCAGAGCTCGATCTGGTGATCAGCAAGTTCCTAATGAGGCTTTGTCACCTTCCGGATGACTTTTAAGCAAGAAGTTATAGCAACCTTCCCTACACACAGGCACTCTCACCTCCAACAGCAGGAGAAAAGGGCTTTGAAAAGGACACCTGAACTTTCTAGGTAATATGCAGCCCAGGGTCTTATTAAGAGAACAAGCAAATATAGCAGCTGAGAAGCTGGTTATTCCTCTGCATAGGGGTGGCAAGAAGTCTAGTTCCCAATCCTTTTTTTCCCCCACTCTAAGAAAAGAAGAGCAGCTTTGAAATGCGAAGAATCCTATTGCCGTCAAAGGCTACCTGGCCTGACATGAAAGACCCTTTTCTCCTCAAGGCAGGACTCTAAATAACACTGCGGGCTTGCACAGACCACTGTTAAGAGGACGCTGCCTGTGTCAGCTGCTTAATATGCAGATGGAAGGAGTCATAAAGTCAAGTGTTTGTAACATTTAATGTGGATGATAAAGGAGTGAAAACACCCCGAACAGAAGGCAAATCTGTGTGTTTCATTATATGTGAATGGCAGGGGCTCCACCTGGCACTGCAGCTGAGAGTATCCACCATGTGGGCACAGATGCGTATGTGTGTGAGGAGGCGCATGTGTGGGCATCTATAGGTGCATACTTGAGCATGCATGAACACACAAACCACACATGTGGCTTCATAGGTGATGACCAGCAGGAGAACTGGAACTATTGGACTTTTGGAACTATTGGAACCATAGGAAATGCACATATGTATATATGTCTTTGCATTATATTGTATCTACAAATTCAAAATACCTTTGTGGAAATATACCACCTACAAAAGGTGATTCATGGGGCTGCATTAGCTCAGTGACTTCTCTGCCCTAGGGAAAGCTATCTTCTCAGGGCAAAAAAGAGGAGCTGAGTAGACTCCTAGAACTACCCATTTGCTTCACTGCTCCAGAGTCCTTACAGGAATAGTCAATATGATAGTGCTAACCATTGGTGACCCCGGCCTCTAGATTCTTTGATGGTGATCATCATGGTGGCTTCTGGTTCTGGTACATGCCTGAACATCCCTGCTCTTTATCACAGGCAGCACTTTTGCTCTCACTTGTGAGGGAAATCAATCTCCCCATGGCTACCATTTGCCTTCTGATCAGAGAGACTGGCTCTCTATTCTCTAACAGATGCCTCTTTTCTTGAGAAATCTGGAGTGTCCTGCCCTGGGTGGGGACAGAGGACCCCACAGGGAGGCACAGCACTGCATCTATAGTCTGTAGCCTAAGAACAGCAAGCACAGGTATACTGGCTTTGGTATCAACCAAGCCTCTTTTGAATTATGTTCTGATAAAGGCTCAATTCCAGGGACTTGTTTCCATCTCCCAGCTACGAATCCTCATTCCTCTTTCAAGGTCCCAAGTGACGATCAACATGTGTCATTTGCAGTGACTAACATGCTGGTGTTCCCTCAGTGAGTGTGCAGAGAATCTCAGAGTCTCTGTATCACACACACACACACACACACACACACACACACCCCGTAGGATTTTCTAGAAGGAAAATTCTCTTTAGTAATTAAAATTAATATGGTGACCTTCAAGACAAACATTGGAAGAAAATTCCTTTTGGAAGGAGAATAGTTTTGCTTATGGCAGCTGAATTTCACCTTCTTAGAGTGTCTCACTGATTATGACCTGATCTCAGATGGGGATATAGAGGGTAGGATCAGAATTTCCCTCTGACTATGCACTGCATGGGTTTCCTCGGTGGCTCAGCAGTAAAGAATCCACCTGTAATGAAGGAGACATGGGTTTGATCCCTCAGTCAGGAAGATCCCCTGAAGGAGGACAAGGCAACCCACTACAGCATACTGCCTGGAGAATCCCATGGACAGAGGAGCCTGGTAGGCTACAGTCTTTAGGGTTGCAAAGAGTCAGACACGACCAATCTGAGCATGCAGACACGCACATGTACCATGTCTTAGACAAAACATGACCCAAACCACAATACTTTATAGCACAATTGCAACCATGCTGAAACGTTTACACAAGGCTTCATCAAAGGGGATGGGAAAACAGAAGGGAAATGAAAACAAAAAGCAATAGGGTTTCAGACAACCTGATCTTAAAAGGATGGCCCAATGCCCTGAAGTTTTTCTCATTCCGCAGAAATCCTAGCAAGAAAACAATGGTGCCCCAGGAAATTCTCGCCTTTACAACTGCTGCTTTTCTTTCTCTTACTTCTCTACTAGATGAGGACACCTAGAGAGTATAAACCTCTTGGTTTTGAGAAATATTTCCTTGCATCCCTTCACATATAGTATAAGGCCAGAGGAATTTCAAGGCTTATGCAGTGGAGTAATGTGCACACCAGAATCACTAGAATCATCTGAGCAGCTTGTTATGAAGGCAGATTCCTGGACCACAGCCCCAGACATTTTCATTCCATGTGTCCTAAGAGGACACTGGGAATGTGCCTTTTTTTAACAAGTCCCTTAGGTTGATGCATCTTGATATTTCAAAGATCAGAAAACTAAGGTCATAGATGGTAACATGGATGTTGAGCAAGAACATTTTTTGCTAATGTTTCTCCCCATTAGCCAACCTTGTGCCCTAATCAACAGACTTCAGCCGAACCTATGAGAGAAGACTCTCAAGAGTCCCTTGGACTACAAGGAGATACAACCAGTTGATCCTAAAGGAAATCAATTCTGAATATTCACTGGAAGGACTGATGCTGAAGCGGAAGCTCTAATACTTTGGCCACCTGATGTGAAGAGCTGATTCATTGGAAAAGACCCTGATGCTGGGAAAGATTGAAGGCAAAAGGAAAAGGAGATGGCAGAGGATGAGATGGTTAGATAGAACTACTGATTCAATGAACATGAATTTGAACAAACTCCAGGAGATAGTGGAGGACAGAGGAACCTGGTGTGCTATAGTCCATGGGGTTGCAAAGAGTTGGATGCAACTTAGTGACTGAACAACAACAACATGGGAGAAATAAGAATCCTCACATTTGGTGGCTGAACTCAAGTCCACATGCCTGATTCCCAGTGAGGCCAAACAAACCAAAGCATCAGAGTCTAGAGCAGAGAAAGGTTTATTGCAGGGCATCAGCCAAGGAGAATGGGCAGCTCATGCTCAAAAGACCTAAACTCTCTGATGGCTTTCGAGGTAGGATTTTTTTTTTTTCTCTTTTTAAGATTTTTTTTTTTAATGTGGATCGTTTTTTTTTTTTTTTAAACTTTACATAATTGTATTAGTTTTGCCAAATATCAAAATGAATCCGCCACAGGTATACATGTGTTCCCCACCCTGAACCCTCCTCCCTCCTCCCTCCTCCCTCCCCATACCATCCCTCTGGGTCATCCCAGTGCACTAGCCCCAAGCATCCAGTATCGTGCATCGAACCTGGACTGGCAACTCGTTTCATACATGATATTTTACATGTTTCAATGCCTTTCTCCCAAATCTTCCCACCCTCTCCCTCTCCCACAGAGTCCATAAGACTGTTCTATACATCAGTGTCTCTTTTGCTGTCTCGTACACAGGGTTATTGTTACCATCTTTCTAAATTCCATATATATGCGTTAGTATACTGTATTGGTGTTTTTCTTTCTGGCTTACTTCACTCTGTATAATAGGCTCCAGTTTCATCCACCTCATTAGAACTGATTCAAATGTATTCTTTTTAATGGCTGAGTAATACTCCATTGTGTATATGTACCACAGTTTTCTTATCCATTCATCTGCTGATGGGCATCTAGGTTGCTTCCATGTCCTGGCTATTATAAACAGTGCTGCGATGAACATTGGGGTACACATGCCTCTTTCCCTTCTGGTTTCCTCAGTGTGTATGCCCAGCAGTGGGATTGCTGGACAGGATAAACCCAAGGCGAAACACCCCAAGACATATATTAATCAAATTAACAAAGATCAAACACAAAGAACAAATATTAAAAGCAGCAAGGGAAAAACAACAAATAACACACAAGGGAATTCCCATAAGGATAACAGCTGATCTTTCCATAGAAACTCTTCAAGCCAGGAGGGAATGGCAAGACATACTTAAAGTGATGAAAGAAAATAACCTACAGCCCAGATTAATGTACCCAGCAAGGATCTCATTCAAGTATGAAGGAGAAATCAAAAGCTTTTCAGACAAGCAAAAGCTGAGAGAATTCTGCACCACCAAACCAACTCTCCAACAAATACTTAAGGATATTCTCTAGACAGGAAACACAAAAACAGTGTATAAATTCGAACCCAAAACAATAAAGTAAATGGCAACGGGGTCATACTTATCAGTAATTACCTTAAACTCAAATGGGTTGAATGACCCAACCAAAAGACAAAGACTGGCTGAATGGATACAAAAACAAGACCCCTACATATGTTGTCTATAAGAGACCCACCTCAAAACAGGAGACACATACAGACTGAAAGTGAAGGGCTGGAAAAAGATTTTCCATGCAAATAGGGACCAAAAGAAAGCAGGAGTAGCAATACTCATATCAGATAAAATAGACTTTAAAACAAAGGCTGTGAAAAGAGACAAAGATGGTCACTACATAATGATCAAAGGATCAATCCAAGAAGAAGATATAACAATTATAAATATATATGCACCCAACACAGGAGCACCGCAGTATGTAAGACAAATGCTAACAAGTATGAAAGGAGAAATTAACAATAACACAATAATAGTGGGAGACTTTAATACCCCACTCACACCTATGGATAGATCAACTAAACAGAAAATTAACAAGGAAACACAAACTTTAAACGATACAATAGACCAGTTAGACCTAACTGATATCTATAGGACATTTCATCCCAAAACAATGAATTTCACCTTTTTCTCAAGCGCACATGGAACCTTCTCCAGGATAGATCACATCCTGGGCCATAAAGCTAGCCTTGGTAAATTCAAAAAAATAGAAATCATTCCAAGCATCTTTTCTGACCACAATGCAGTAAGATTAGATTTCAATTACAGAAGAAAAACTATTAAAAATTCCAACATATGGAGGCTGAACAACACGCTGCTGAATAACCAACAAATCACAGAAGAAATCAAAAAAGAAATCAAAATTTGCATAGAAACGAATGAAAATGAAAACACAACAACCCAAAACCTGTGGGACACTGTAAAAGCAGTCCTATGGGGAAAGTTCATAGCAATACAGGCAGACCTCAAGAAACAAGAAAAAAGCCAAATAAATAACCTAATTCTACACCTAAAGTAACTAGAAAAGGAAGAAATGAAGAACCCCAGGGTTAGTAGAAGGAAAGAAATCTTAAAAATTAGAGCAGAAATAAATGCAAAAGAAACAAAAGAGACCATAGCAAAAATCAACAAAGCCAAAAGCTGGTTCTTTGAAAGGATAAATAAAATTGACAAACCATTAGCCAGACTCATCAAGAAACAAAGGGAGAAAAATCAAATCAATAAAATTAGAAATGAAAATGGAGAGATCACAACAGACAACACAGAAATACAAAGGATCATAAGAGACTACTATCAACAATCATATGCCACTTGGGGCAAGGGCTGCAAGGGACATAGCTTTCTTCTGATGGGTTGATGGTGAGGGAAGAGGGTGATGAGAAATCTTCATCATCCACTTCCTGGTTCCATCCAGTCTGGGATCTCTGCGCTTGTGCTCAGCATCAAGTCAACATCCATCACTGGGCTGGGACCTTTGTTCCTGGAGAACAACTTGAAGGCATGTTTCAGATCACTATGCTTGTCCCTTGAGGAAGAAGTAGGATTCTGTTTTATCACTACACTTTGTTTCTTGACCACTTTTAATTCATTTCTGCATTCTCTCACTTTCCTAATTAGTAACTGCTTGAAGCTGCTCTTTGTAACTCAAGGAAAGCCTAGGAGCCCAAAGCCTTTTTGTAAAAGCAAGAGATGTGGACACAGAACAACTTTTGTACCCAGGAGGGTCCAGCAGAGTCCTTGATTTCAATGCCCACCATACCCGGTTTTTCTTTGATTTTTCCTTTTAGTCCTGAGGGGAAAAGGTCCAGGACAAGAAAGGAAATAAAGTTTTGGATAAAGAGGTTAATCATAAGCTCAGCAGAGGAATTTGATTCTACAGGAACTCAGTTTCCATTCCAAAGGAAAATTTCTCTGTTTGACTTTCTACTAAGGAGCTCATCTCTAGGGTCAGAAAAGAAAAAAAATGCCCCTGATGTGAGAGAGAACTAGCTAATGCACTGTTTAGAAGTGGTGTGGCCACAGTAGTTACGTACTGATGTGAGAATTGGACCATAAAGAAAGGCTGAGCGCTAAAGAACTGATGCTTTCGAATTGTGGTACTGAATAAGACTCCTGAGAGTCCCTTGGTCTGCAAGAATATCAAATCAGTCAATCCTAAAGGAAATCAACCCTGAATATTCATTGGAAGGATTGATGCTGAAGCTGAAGCTCTAATGGTTTAGACACCAGATGCGAAGAGCCAACTCATTAGAAAAGACCCTGATGCTTGGGAAAATTGAGAGTAGGAGGAGAATGGGGTTGCAGAGAATGAGATGGTTAGATAGCATCACAACTCAATGTCCATGAGTTTGCGCAAACTCCAGGAGATAGTGAGGAACAGGGATGTCTGGTGTGCTGCAGTGCGTGGGGTCTCAAAGAATCAGACATGACTTAGTGACTAAACAAGAACAAGGTCACACTCCCTTAACCTTTATCATTCAGACCCAGTGAAATCTCAACTCCATCAAGTATTTGGTAAGCCCCTACATACTGCCAAGGGTCTTGGAACCCAGACTTTCTGCAGGATGGGTATTAAAGGACCTGAGTTCTAAACACAGCTTTCTGCAATTTGTCTAACTAGCTAGGTGATGTGGGGCAAATTATTTTTCCCTTCCAAGTATCAATCTTTTTTCTCAGAAACTCTAAGACGTCTTTCCAAGTTTGGAACCCTGCTGACAAGCAGAGTACCCAACTTTGAGCAATGTGCTAATACTGAAATCAGGGCAAATGACAACAATGGCTGCTATATGTCAGGGGCTTCGTATAGGAGAAGTAGGGAGAAAGGAAGGCTCAGCCCCATTGTTGGTCATTAATAGGGCTGAGGCTTGATACAAGCAAGCACACACCTGCAGTTTCTTGACACTATTCACAAGGATATGGGACAGGGAAGGGGTGCCTAGAAACTTTCCCTATTTTGGCAAACACCATCACAGCTCTCTTCTCTGCTGCACACATCTCCTCTCTCCCAAGCCTCAGCCAAGACCACTTGACACTGGGAATGAACCTCAAGTTTGCTGGTGCAGGTGCAAAGAAGACGTTCAGGGGCAAGGGAAAGTGAGTGATGCATGAAAGTCAATGGGCAGACCTTCAGATTCAGAAGCACACTGGGTGTGGTCTCATCTTAGACCCATAGCATGTGAAGTCTGGCGCTAGAAGTCATCTAGTGATCCTGTCTTCCCATTAACAGAGGATGAACCTGAAGTTCAGAAAGGTGAGTTCTTACTCAGTGCCACATCACTAAAACTCACCTTTTCTTCTTAAGGGTATTCCAATGTCTCTTTTTCTATTTCTAGCTCACTCCATCTCTCCTCTGTGAGCTCATGTAAACTCACTCTGTAATATTCTTGCCGCCGTGAAGTTCATTACATGTTGCATTCTTATTTCTTTCCATCGTGTCCCTATGACTAGACTCTCAACAAGGCAGGGGCTGTGCCTTGTGTGTGTCCTCCATGTACGAGACTATACCCAGAATAGATATTCAGCAAAGATACATTAACTTGATCAGGGTAGTGATAACCATCACTTAGAAAAGAAGGGAAAATGCTACAGCAAGGATGCAGAGCGCTAGGACATGTATCAAACCTGACTCTTCACTGCAAGGACTTTCCAGGTGATGCTAGTTGTAAAGAACTCACCTGCCAATGCAGGAGACTTGGGTTCGATCCCTGGGTCAGGAAGATCCCCTGGAGGAGGGCATGGCAACCCACTCCAGTATTCTTACCTGGAAAACCCCAAGGACAGAGGAGCCTGGCAGGCCACAGTCCGTAGGGTTGAAAAGACCGGGACATGATTGAAGCGATTTAACACATATTCATTGGAAGTTCTGATGAAGCTCCAATACTTTGGCCACCTGATGCAAAGAGTCAGCTCACTGGAAAAGACCCTTATGCTGGGAAAGATTGAGGGCGGGGGAGAAGGGGACAACAGAGGATGGGATGGTTGGATGGTATCAGCGACTCAATGGACATGAGTTTAAGCAAGTCTGGGAAATGGTAAAGGACAGGGAAGCCTAGCGTGCTGCAGTCCATCAGGTTACAAAGAGTTGGACATGACTGAGCAACTGAACTGTATAGTGTGCCAAGTATGTCTCTGTATTAATCTCTTTAGATAAACTCAGCATGCTCTTACCCCACCTCACCTACCCCTGCTAGCCCTTGGATATCGCCCTCTCCCCTCATTCGACTGCACAGATCATTAATCAGCCCTTACTCACCCTTCTATCTCTCACTCCATCTTGACCCTGAGTCTTGCTTTATACTCTTCACCACCCTGGGAATGCTTTCCTCCTACAGAAGAGGATTCCTGGGGTCTGTCCATTCCTTTACCCCCATCTGCATCTTCAGTTCATTCTCATCCTTGGTCTGGCACTTTCTGCATCTTTGCACACTATTTCAATCATATCCACCTTTCCCTTGGTCTTTTTATCCCCAAGCACAGTCTCTCAGACAAGATGGAACATAGAGATTGAATTAAAGGATTCTAGCACAAGTGAAGCCTGGACATAAGAATGGGGGGCAGAGAAACTGTCACTTCCCAAGGGTATGCCTGAGAACCCAATAAAATGATGGCCTCTGCAAACTCTAAGTACCATTTCTATCTCCTTGGTGTATTTATGCACAGAGACTATAATTCTTCACTTTGCCTTGACATTTGTGGAAAGGTTCTATTTTTTTTTCTTTTTCTCTCTCCTCATCCCCTTCACATGCATTCACCATCCACACAGGCACACACATTCACCAGCACTTTTTCTCTTAAGAATACAGATCACAGGTACAGGTGATGATTCATGGGGGAGGAGGATAGGAATTATTTTTTCCTGAAGATCCTGGTATATTTCTCTTGACTCACTCCTATCCTGGTATGAAGACAGCCCCAGAGCTGTGTTCACTGGATGATTTTGTTTCATTCCTTACTATCTAGTTCTTTATCACTGATAAACCAGCAATAAAAAAAAATCAGGTCTTTTTTCTTTTAAAACAACCTGCTACTCCTGCCACCACCAAGGCCACTCAAAAGGAGATTGTGAAAGTTGGTTCTGGCCCAGTGCTTCTCTGAACAGGGGTATTCACTGCATAGCTTACATGCATAAGTAGTCAAAGGCAAAGGCCAGTAGTCATTGAGAGATGTATCCAAGCAACCTTGGTGCTAAGCAACAGATTGGAACTCAACGTGTCCTGGTCCACTCCAGTCAGAGCAGGCTGCTCAAAACTTGGCCTTGAATGAAGGGAGAAGTTTATTTGGGTGGAGGAAGGGCTAGAGGTGGGAGAAGGAGAAAAGAGAGAAGATGGGGACAGAAGAACAGATAGAAGAAGGGAAAAGAAGAGGAGAACGGAGAAAAGGTGGCACAGAGGAAGATGGTTGGGTTCAATTCCATTTCTGACAGTCATTAAGACTGATATTTAAAGAATGGCCTATGGTTTTTGCAGAGTAGATGGCCACAGTTAAGATTTTTGAAACTGTTTTTTTTTTTTTTTTTGGCACGTGTGGTTGGTGAAAGCATCTCCCAGGGTGTCAAAATATTCCCTCTCAAGTACCCTTGTGACCTGGATCATCCATTGTCCAGAAATTAGTATCGCCTCACTTCCTGGCTTCCTCTTATAGAACTAAAATGCAGGCATGCACCAGGGGGTTAATTTCTGATGGGAGGTGTCAGGCATGACAATGAGAATGTAATCATTGAAAAAAAAAAAGAAAGGGGGAAGGTTCAGGTTAAAGAGAGAGGTCAGATTAACAATCTCACTCTGATAGGGTAGGATTGAGCAAAGCCGTTGGGTCAATATGAACTCCTTCCTTGCTTTCTACTGTTCTGCAAGTATTCTTAGGAAAGAGGCCAAGAACTGTCTGTAAATTTCCTCTATATGGTGAGACATTGTAGTGCTCAAATGATCCTGCCAAGCCCGTCTTGGGTCACACAGATCGGGGAAAACAGCTTGACAACCACATTATAATTAGACTGGGAAATCTTCCCAGAGGGTAGAATAGCTGGAGGTAATAGGATGCCAGGCAGCACCTGGTATTTAAACCTCAATCCCGGTGTCTCTTCTACTCCCATCCCACCCACCCACTTCTCCACATGCTTCTCAGTCACCGTCTGTTCTGAACAAGCCTCTCCCACTCTCTCCGCCTCCCTTCATTGGTTGAGAGCAGTTGCAGTGTGGCCCAGACTGCACGGGCCACTTAGTAAAGCCTCTTCACGCAGACTAGCAGGATGATGAGGTGCCATTTTATCAAGGCTCTGGAATGGGGTCATTAGATGTCATTCCCTTTCTCTAAGCCAATTTGTCTGTATCAGCTGTTGTAGGCCGTCAGACTCTCTCAGACTCATGGAGAGACGTCTGAACCCTGCAAACGCTTGGCATATGGCAAGCATAGCATGTGCTTATGAGCTGTGTCTCATCCCTGATTGAGATCTATCATCACCAGCCAAGCCTCCGAACTCAGCTATTTATAAATTCCAGGCTTTTGTGGTTTGCCTCCTCCCCAGGGTGATTCCTAGGCCCAGCTTTGCCTGGAAAGTACCAGGTGCGTTTGGTCTGGGGTTGATGAGATGTCTCTTTTTGTTTGGCTTTTAAAAGCCAGACAAGAAGAATATTAGAAATATCAAGCTTATTGTGGCGCCAGATGAAGGTATTCTGAAATAGTTAAACAGTGCGTGTACGTGTGTGTGTATGTATATGTGATGGAAACTATTGAGAGGTAGGTTTCCAGGGGTTTTACATCTCACTCATGTGCACGCACACATCACACATAAACACACAAATATACTGGCAAAGGAACAGAATTTTTTTGGGGGAAAAAAAACATTATCCAAAACTCATGCAAACAACCAGATAAAATATTTTTCTTTCGTAGAACACTAATGTCTTAGTGTCATGGGCATGATTTTAGCCATATAATGACTGATCCCCTTATACATTGGAGGAATTCCCCATCTTCTGAGTCAGAAACTGACTGCCATTATATAATGTATATCCTATTCAGATCAGATCAGATCAGTTGCTCAGTCCTGTCCGACTCTCTGCAACCCCATGAATCGCAGCACGCCAGGCCTCCCTGTCCATCACCAACTCCTGGAGTTCACTCAGACTCACGTCCACCGAGTCAGTGATGTCATCCAGCCATCTCATCCTCTGTCGTCCTCTTCTCCTCCTGCCCCCAATCCCTCCCAGCATCAGAGTATTTTCCAATGAGTCAACTCTTCACATGAGGTGGCCAAAGTACTGGAGTTTCAGCTTTAGCATCATTCCCTCCAGAGAAATCCCAGGCTGATCTCCTTCAGAATGGGCTGGTTGGATCTCCTTGCAGTCCATGGGACTCTCAAGAGTCTTCTCCAACACCATAGTTCAAAAGCATCAATTCTTCAGCACTCAGACTTCTTCACAGTCCAACTCTCACATCCATACATGACCAAAGGAAAAACCATAGCCTTGAATAGACGGACCTTTATTGGCAAAGTAATGTCTCTGCTTTTGAATATGCTATCTAGGTTGGTCATAACTTTCCTTCCAAGGAGGAAGCGTCTTTTAATTTCATGGCTGCAATCACCATCTGCAGTGATTTTTGAGCCCCCCAAAATAAAGTCTGACACTGTTTCCCCATCTATTTTCCATGAAGTGATGGGACCAGATGCCATGATCTTCGTTTTCTGAATGTTGAGCTTTAAGCCAACTTTTTCACTCTCCACTTTCACTTTCATCAAGAGGCTTTTGAGTTCCTCTTCACGTTCTGCCATAAGGGTGGTATCATCTGCATATCTGAGGTTATTGATATTTCTCCCGGCAATCTTGATTTCAGCTTGTGCTTCTTCCAGCCCAGCATTTCTCATGATGTACTCTGCATATAAGTTAAATAAACAGGGTGACAATATACAGCCTTGATGTACTCCTTTTCCTATTTGGAACCAGTCTGTTGTTCCATGTCCAGTTCTAACTGTTGCTTCCTGACCTGCATACAGATTTCTCAAGAGGCAGATCAGGTGGTCTGATATTCCCATCTCTTTCAGAATTTTCCACAGTTTATTGTGATCCACACAGTCAAAGGCTTTGGCATAGTCAATAAAGCAGAAATAGATGTTTCTCTGGAACTCTCTTGCTTTTTCCATGATCCAGTGGATGTTGGCAATTTGATCTCTGGTTCCTCTTCCTTTTCTAAAACCAGCTTGAACATCAGGAAGTTCACGGTTCACATATTGCTGAAGCCTGGCTTGGAGAATTTTGAGCATTACTTTACTAGCGTGTGAGATGAGTGCAATTGTGCGGTAGTTTGAGCATTCTTTGGCATTGCCTTTCTTTGGGATTGGAATGAAAACTGACCTTTTCCAGTCCTGTGGCCACTGCTGAGTTTTCCAAATTTGCTGGCATATTAAGTGCAGCACTTTCACAGCATCATCTTTCAGGATTTGGAAGAGTTCAACTGGAATTCCATCACCTCCACTAGCTTTGTTCGTAGTGATGCTTTCTAAGGCCCACTTGACTTCACATTCCAGGATGTCTGGCTCTAGGTCAGTGATCACACCATCGTGATTATCTGGGATGCGAAGATCTTTTTTGTACAGTTCTTCTGTCTATTCTTGCCATCTCTTCTTAATATCTTCTGCTTCTGTTAGGTCCATATCATTTCTGTCCTTTATCGAGCCCATCTTTGCATGAAGTGTTCCTTTGGTATCTCTGATTTTCTTGAAGAGATCTCTAGTCTTTCCCATTCTGTTGTTTTCCTCTATTTCTTTGCATTGATCACTGAAGAAGGCTTTCTTATCTCTTCTTGCTATTCTTTGGAACTCTGCATTCAGATGTTTATATCTTTCCTTTTCTTCTTTGCTTTTCACTTCTCTTCTTTTCACAGCTATTTGTAAGGCCTCCCCAGACAGCCCTTTTGCTTTTTTGCATTTCTTTTCCATGGGGATGGTCTTGATCCCTGTCTTCTGTACAATGTCACGAACCTCATTCCATAGTTCATCAGGCGCTCTTTCTATCAGATCTAGGCCCTTAAATCTATTTCTCACTTCCACTGTATAATCATAAGAGGTTTGAATATCCTATGATACGTTATCAAAAGCCATTATATAATCACTAGCCACTATATAATCATTATATAATCCTAGATTGCCTTTCGAGTTCAGTAAAGATACATGATCTGGCTCAATCAACTAGACACACAAACTCATAAATTAGCAACAAAGAAAAAAAGAGCCCACAAAATCTATTTTTGTTAGAGAGTGGTGACAATAGGAGATCAACAGCAGCCACGTCTGCACCCAAGGGCAACAGTGGCATCTGTGATTTGTGTCCAGTTTCTGTGGCAAACCACAAGGCAACCTGTGGATCACTGGTTTTTCCTCTCATTAGTTCTGTGATGTAATCTGGGGCTGCGTTCCTGGCTTTCTAGCCATCAACTCTCATTCTCTGATCTTCCTGAAGATTTTGTGAGTCACCCAATTTCCTTTGGAAAAAAAAATAATTCTTCTGTAAACCCAACTAAAGTTGATTACTGTTGGTTGCAATTAAGAACTAACTGTTGCAGAAATTGGCATGAAGTGTAGTCAAAGACAACAGACCCTCAAGTCTGGAATTGATAATCAGTTCTTATTAATTTGGGGGAAGTCAGTATCCAAATTCCACTATAGGACAGAATTCTTTTTTTTGTTGTTGTTGTTGTTGTTTTGTATTTTTTTTTTAATTTTATTTTTAAACTTTACATAATTGTATTAGTTTTGCCAAATATCAAAATGAATCCATCACAGGTATACATGTGTTCCCCATCCTGAACCCTCCTCCCTCCTCCCTCCCCATACCATCGCTCTGGGTCTTCCCAGTGCATGTAAAATATCATGTATGAATCGAGTTGCCAGTCCAGGTTCGAAGCATGATATAGGACAGAATTCTGACAGTGGCCTGCAGTGGTGAAACTGCTCAGCAAATGATCACCTGTGGTCTTCTGTAACATGGCTATTGAAGGCAAAACTTTGTGAAATCAAGTGATAAGTTACATTAAACAGTGTGAATGGCAAGAGCAAATCAATCACTGTTGGGTGGGAAGGATTTTTCAATTATTTCAATTATTTTTCAATACATTTCAATTATTATTATCTTTTATTTAGTGCTTCAAAATAAAAGAAAGGGAATGGATCAAGCTTCTAAAGTCTTCTAATCAAGCTTCTAATTTCTAAACAGGAAAAGCAGGCACTTTCTATAAGTGTACTAAGAGACACCAATTTCTTCCATATTAAAGATTAAGAAGTACTTCCCTGGCAATCGATCCCTGGTTGGAGACCTAAGATCTCACATGCCTTACAGCCAAAAAATGAAAACACAAAAAAATAGAAGTGATATTACAACAAATTCAATAAAGACTTTAAAAAAATGGTCCACATTAAAAAAAAAATCAAAAAAATAAATAAATAAACGTTGAGACCATCAACACCAAGCTTAAAATTTGATCTTGTAAGTATCAGGTATAATACCCATTGTATTCATAGCTTCACTATGTTTCTCAGGTTAAAGCTAATATATTTATGGGGGAAGAGTGGCACTCCAAAACTTGCAATGAGATATTTAGCATAAATCAGAAAATTAAAAATATGATGCCCTCCAAGCCCATCTGAAGCATAATTTAATAGTCAAATCAGCATCCTTTTTTTCTTGTCTAATTAGGATGTTCCTGTCTTGACTGAAGATCCTGTAAGGATCTCACTTAAATGAATTACCTTGCAAGAAGAAGCTAATTTTCTAATAGCCCATCCCCACTTTTTCTCCTAATCGCAAAACCTCTAACTTAAGTCACTTTGCAGTATGTCCTGGGAAGTCATGAAGTAGGGTGATTATAGAAAAAGCTTTTTAGTTCTCCAAATAAGCAAACAATAAATAAGGCCGCAATCCTGCAGAAATTACAAAAAGTAGTAGCACCATCAATGTTTAGAATATGCAGGGGTGATGTAATAGACTTGATAATTGTTCAGCAAATATTCCCTACACTACTTTTCCCCTTTGGAAGGATAATAACTCCCTGAATTACAATGTTTAGGTTTGATAGAACTTACAGAATTAAAAGTAGTATGTAACCAAAAAGGACATATGTATTTTATTTTATTTTATTTTATTTTTTTACCATTTCACTGCATCACATTTTTAAATTAATTTTTATTGGAGTATAGTTGCTTTACAAAGTTGTATTAGTTTCTACTGTACAGAAAAATGAATGCGGCATACATATATCTATATCCCTTCACTTTTGGACTTCCTTCCCATCCAGGTCACCACAGTGCATTAAGCAGAGTTCTCTGTGCCATACAGTATGTTCTCATTAGTATCTATTTTATACACAGTATCAGTAGCATATAATTGTCAATCCCAATCTCTCAATTCTTTCCCCCATGTCCCCTTGGTATCCATATATTTGTTCTCTACATCTGTCTCTACTTCTGCTTTACAAATAATATCATCTGTACCATTTTTCTAGATGCTACATAAAGGTATTGATATATGACATTTGCTGTTCTCTTTCTGACTTCACTCTGTATGATGCTCTCTAGGTTTGTCCATGGCTCTACAAATGACCCAATTTTGTTCCTTTTTATGGTTGAGTAATATTCCACTGTATATATACCACGTCTTTATAAGATAGTATACTACATCTTGTTCATCCATTCCTCTGTTGATGGGCAGTTAGTTTGCTTCCATGTTCCTGGGTATTGTAAACAGTGCCACTATGAACACTAGGGCACAGGTATCTTTTTGGATTATGGTTTTCTTTGGGTGTATGTCCAGTAGTGGGATTCCTAGGTCATAAAACAGCTCTTTTTTTTAACTTTTTATGGAACCTCCATAATATTCTCCATAGTGGCTGTATCAATTTACACTCCCACCAAGAGTGCATAAGTGTTCCCTTTCCTTCACACCCACTCCATCTTTCACTGTTTGTAGATTTTATGATGATGGCCATTCTTACCAGTGTGAGGTAAATACTACATTGTAGTTTTGATTTGCATTTCTCTAATAATTAGTGATGTTGAGAACCTTTTTATGTGTTTGTTGGACATCTATAAGAACATATGTATTTTAGACAGATGTAAACAATTTCCATGATGATGCAGGCATCTTCCATCTCATCCAGGTACATGTGAACTGTCTCTCCAAAGTGAAGAAAATTTGCTGTCATTGCTTCCCCTATCTTTCAGAGAGATGTTAAATGCTTGGAGGGTCTCTGTGGATTTTAGAGAGAACATACACATTACTTGGATATACATATTGCTCTCATTTGTATATTAAATAACAATCCCAAGGTTATCAGTTTTGAGTTATAGTTTAAGTAGCACTGTTGCTTGACTGTTGCTTGAAGATCCTGCATATCCAAGAAGATTAAAATCCATGGGATTTCCCAGGCAAGAATACTGAAGTGGGCTGCCATTCTCTTCTCCAGAGAATTTTCCCAATCCAGCAATTGAACTTGGGTCTCCTGCATTGCAGGTGGATTCTTTACCATCTGAACCACTAGAGAAGCCTGCATTTATCCATACAGGGAATACATTTTCAATGTATTCTCAAAGGGTACATGAGAAATGTGTGCACCCTTACATTTAAGAGATGCAGATTTGATCCCTAGATTGGGAAGATCCCCTGGAGGAGGGCATGGCAACCCACTCCAGTATTCTTGCCTGGAAAATCCTGTGGACAGAGGAGCCTCATGGGCTACAGACCACAGGGTCACAAAGAGTCGGACATGGCTGAAGCGACTTAGCATGCACATATATAAAATAATCAACCAGGACCTACTGTATAATACAGGGAACTCTACTCAATGTTTTATAATAACCTATAAGGGAAAAGAATCTGAAAAAATAGATATATATGCATGTATAACTGAATCACTTTGCTATACATCTGAAACTAACAACATTGCAAATCAAGTATACTTCAATAAAATGAATTAATTAAAAACCAACTAGTGAACAAAACAGTGTTGTATCTGACTATGAGAAAGAGAATAATGTAGAATATAACTTATATACCATATATTCAGAAGCATACATACATATATTAAATCTGTATATGCATATACATGTGTGTATTCATAAACACTTTATCTGGAAAGGATTCAAGGTGACTCTATATACAAAAAGTTGAAAGAAAGTTCAGAATATTCAAATGAAGAAAGTGGGGAAAAGAAAAATCAGAATAGCAAAGATAAGATGTTATAAGTGCTTAGTATACATGATAGATATTGTATGTTTGTTTAGTAAAGGGGTAGATAAATTTGTCTCTAAACTCTCCAGCACCCAACTCAAGATGGAAAACAAAGATAGACTGCTATAATTTTTAAAGGAAAGTTCTAATAATAGGCTGAGGGAAGAGAAGCTAATATTTATTCAGCAACTGTCCCATTTATTTCCAAAATAAATGCTATGCAAAATATATTGGCTCTTATTTTAGATAATAGGAAACTGAAGGTCCAAGATGTTTTAAAAATATTTAAAAATTTTCTCAGCTGTCAAGTATAAACCCAGGTATCCAACTCCAAAGACCATTCTATTTCCATTACAACATGCCACTTGTAAGTCTTGTTTAAGAAAGAGCTCTGGATTAAAAAAAAATAATAAGTGAAAACATGTTGGGTGATCAGAGCAAGATATTCCTGTCTGTTTCTCTTAGTGGATCCCTTCCAATAGAAGGCTCTGGATATATTCATAAACCCCACTGTGTTGACCACACGATCTAAAGCTGTTTCAGCTTCCCATGGTAGCAGGAGGTATAGATAGATATGCCCTAGTTACTCTTGCTCTAGGGGCTTCCCTCATACCTTGACTGGTAAAGAGTCTGCCTGCAATGCAGGAGACCCGGGTTCAATCCCTAGGTTGGGAAGATCCCTTGGAGAAGGGAAAGGTTATCCATTCCAGTGTTCTGGCCCGGAGAATCCCATGGACTACTATACAGTCCATGGGGTCGCAAAGCGCCGGACATGACTGAGCAACTTTCATTTCACTTTACTCTTGCTCACAAGTATGCAGTCATCATGATGGGGGGAAGGAAAGGAAATAAACGATAGAACTCAAGAGTATTTCTGCAGACAGTTTAAGGCAAGCAAATACAAACATGATAGATACTCAGGAAAGAGGATAGTGAATTTTATTTTTCTCTTCTAAAGATATCATGAAGAAATATATACAATGCAATACTACTCAGCCATTAAAAAAATGAAATGATAGCATTTGCAGCAACATGGATAGACCTAGAGATTGTCATGCTGAGTGAAGTAAGTCAGACAGAGAAGGAAAAATATTGTATTCCCTTACATGTGGAATCTAAAAAGAAATGATACAGATCAACTTACCAACAAAATGGAAACAGACTCACAGACTTAGAGAATTAACTTATGGTTGCCAGGGGGAAAGATGAGGGGAAGGGATAGTCAGGGAATTTGGGATCAACATGTACATACTGCTATATTTAAAATAGATAATCAAGAAGGACCTCCTGTATAGCATCGGGAACTCAGCTCAATGTTATGAGGCAGCCTAGATGATAGGGGAATTTGGAAGAGAATGGATACATATTTATTTATGGATGAGATTCTTTGCAGTCCACCTAAAACTATCACAAAACTGTTAAGTGGCCATACTCCTATAGAAAATAAAAAGTTAAAAAAAATAAAGGTATCATGAAGAAAACTTGTCTCCAATTTCCTGGTAATTACTAACTTTCCTGGCAGTGAGTTACCTTCAATTAATTACCTTTATTTATTGCTGTTGGCAGAATGATTATTGCAGTAAATCAAGCAATTAGCAGTTTCCCATATTATACTCAGAAGAGAGGTAACAAGATGCCAAGCAGATTAACTTTCTGCTTTATTTTTCATTTAACATTTCTCTTTTCAGGGTTTTAACCTTTATACTACTACTATCATGGGAATTTGGTGAGTTTAGGTGGAATTCTGAGGTCCTTTCAGTGGGTGGGACATGGGCCTCACAGCTGGAAGGTTAAACAGAATCAGTTATGAGTCACTAAACGATTTCTTTACTCAGACATTGGCGATAAGAAGCACAAAACAGCAGGTTGCAGTAGGAGATAGAGAATAATGTTGACTGGCCCTGTTTGTTTTGTATAGAACTTAAACTCATGGATTCCTATCTATGGCAGGAAGGCCTATTCAGGAAGGATAAAATTGCTAATAGAAATTGGGGTATTCAGAAATATTTTGCTGTGCAGTAAGTCCTCTACATATGAATGAATTCTGTTCCAAGAATGCATTTGTAAGGTCAATTTGTTCTTAAGTCCAATAAAGTTAGCCTACTGTGTCACTCAGTCAAGTCTGATGCTTGGCGATCCCATGAACTATAGTCCTCCAGCTTCCTCTGTCCATGGAATTCTCCAGGCAAGAATATTGGAGTGGGCTGCCATTCCCAGCCTAGGTATTCAGCAAATACAACTGACTATATAGTACTGTATAACACTGTACTGTAATAGCTTTATAATACTTTTCACACAAAAGTTTGAATACATAAAAAACAAGCACAATGTGAATACACAGAAAAAGCACAAAAATAACTCATCTTCCAGTACAGTGCCTTGAAAAGCACAATAGGACAGTGTAACAACTGGTGCTTCTTAACAATACCAACTACATTGCTGCTGATTTTACGCTTGCTTCCAGGCATCCCGGGCTTGAAATAAAGATACTGTATGACTATAATCTGTATGGTACTTTGCAGTAAAATACACAGAAGACAACTTGTAGAGGATGCACACACATGACAATGTATGCCAGACGTTAACTAACTTACATGTAAGACGTGAACTAACTTACATGACTGGACATGCAAACACACTTTCACATGTTTGAAAGTTCACAGCTTAAAGGTTCATATGTAAGGGACTTACTGTATCTCTTAAAAGTGGTAGAGTAAGCAGGTCCTGTTGAAGGCATATGTGACAAGAAGAAAGCAATTGCCCTTCTTCTGGAAAAACCGTTCCCAGTTGGAGGCATCCGGTCTCCATGGTCTTCTCCTCATTAATTGAGGTCCCTGGGTCACCCAATGAGGTCCTCAGTTCTGCACCATTCTACTTGAATGTTCATCACATCACTCTAGGCACTACTTGGTGTTTTCAAAGAAGACTTTTAAAGCTCCTCCTTATTTATCCAGTGTCAGATCCTGCCTTTCTTGTCCTCACTGCCTTTGTTGCATGGTTCAGTATAACCCTCCATATTTTGATTTCATTCATTATCAGCAAATTTATAAATTTATTCTGATTAGCACAAGAAAGTGAAGAGGAACTAAAAAGCTTCTTAATGAAAGTGAAAGTGGAGAGTGAAAAGTTGGCTTAAAGCTCAATATTCAGAAAATGAAGATCATCACATCTGGTCCCATCACTTCATGGGAAATAGATGGGGAAACAGTGGAAACAGTGTCAGACTTTATTTTGGGGGGCTCCAAAACCACTGCAGGTGGTGACTGCAGCCATTAAATTAAAAGACGCTTACTCCTTGGAAGAAAAGTTATGACCAACCTAGATAGCATATTCAAAAGCAGAGACATTACTTTGCCAACAAAGATCTGTCTAGTCAAGGCTATGGTTCTTCCAATGGTCATGTATGGATGTGAGATTTGGACTGTGAAGAAAGCTGAGTGCCAAAGAATTGATGCTTTTGAAGTGTGGTGTTGGAGAAGGCTCTTGAGAGTCCCTTGGACTGCAAGGACATCGAACCAGTCCATTATGAAGGAGATCAGCCCTAGGATTTCTTTGGAAGGAATGATGCTAAAGCTGAAACTCCAATACTCTGACCACCTCATGTGAAGAGTTGACTCATTGGAAAAGACTCTGATGCTGGGAGGGATTGGGGGCAGGAGGAGAAGGGGACGATAGAGGATGAGATGGCTGGATGGCATCACTGACTCTATGGACGTGAGTCTGAGCGAACTCTGGGAGTTGGTGATGGACAGGGAGGCCTTGCATGCTGAAATTCATGGGGTTGCAAAGAGTCGGACACGACTGAGTGAACTGAACTGAACTGAACTGAGCACAAGAGAAAAAATAAACCAGAATTCTGTCTTTTGGGGATGAAGTCTGAAATTAATCTGGCTGGTATGGATTTGAAAACTGGTGTTTCCAGATCAGTGGGTATTTTCCTGCCCACCATAGCCTTCACAGGTCCCAGGAGTTTGTTTCATTATGACCAAGGAGGAAGGTGGGCAGAGAAGGAGGTGGTGCAGAGGAGGATTTTTAGTATTTATTAAGCCACCATGAGACTCTCTCTGCATCCCTCGTCTTATTTAATCATAATAACAAGCCTATGATATCATTGTTCCTGAATTACAAATGAGGAACTGAAGCTTAGAAAGGCTGACTCACTTGCACATGGTCACACATGGTTGCACATGGTCGTAAACAATAGAACTGAGATCTGTGCTCAGGTCTGTCTATTTCTAAAATCTATACTTTTCTTATGCCACCATTCTATCACCTCAATAACTTCTGTGGCAAGCTACCTTGCAGATCCCAAAGAGGCTCAAGAATTGCCTGGCCATGTTCTATTAGTGTCTTGGACTTCTGAGTCTCTGCAAACCTCATTCTTGTTCTTCTCTCCTTTGCCCATCTTCCTGATATATCATCATTTTTTTTTGGCAGCATCAACTTATCTAAAATTTGAATCCTTGTCTTTGGAAAGTGTCATTCTGGCTCATTTCTACCTTGATCTATTCTCCCTCCTTACATGTATGCCCAGTTCCTCTGCTGTTTCTGAAGCCAAAGCCCTGCCACCCAAAAGCTCTCCTATGGAACCTCTATCTCAAACTCATCATTACCTTCTATTTTAATGCCTTTTCCCATGTTTGGTTCCTTTCCCTGGCATATCCTGACCAAATCACCTGTAACAGTCACCTACTGCTAATGTACGCTGTTTTTTCTGGGAGAAGGAATTCTGTCCCTGAGCTTTTCCCATCTTGTTACTTGCATCTTCTAAAATACAGAGTGGCTTCTGAACAAACAGAATGCATGGCATGGATTTTGTAAGTTGGCCTCTCCCTGACTGGGTGTTTTATTTCTAGGCCCTCTGGTACTCCTTGCTAAATATATATCTAGTCATTTCAGTGTACCCCAAAAAGAGGAAGCTACTGGCTACCTGAGCCCCAGTAATTAAGAGATCCTATCTTTCCTTTTGTGCTGAGAAAACATAGCTTACCTCCTAAATTAATAAAACCTAATTCTTGAATTCCGTCTTTGTCTAAAGTTGTGAACTGGATTTGCACTGTAGATGCCAGCCCTGTCTCTCCTGGGCCTATTCAATTCCAAACTCCAGACAAGATAGCTTATCTAGTCTCAGAAGTCTAATACCGGAAAGCTCACTAATCCAACTAGAACTCTCATTCCCACAACAGATAATCATCCTGAAAGATGTAGATGAAATGCTGAGCAGGTGCCTTTGGCTTGAAATCTTTGCAGCCTGCACAGAATAATTTAATTGCATCTTAGGGCCTTTGCTCCATTTCCAGGACATAGGGTAACAGGGATTTCTCTATATTAATGGTGTAAAGTGCTACAACCATTTAAGAAAACTGTTAAATGTTAATATGCCAACTTTGAAAATAGGCATACCTGTGCCTGAACAATTCTATTTGGGGTATTACATTATGTCCTATTCTGCTGTAACCACAAAATTATCACAAACTTGATTGTTCAGTCACCAAGTCAAGTCCAACTCTTCTCCACTCCATGGACTGCAGCACCATGCCAGACACCCCTGTCCCTCACCATCTCCCAGAGTTTGCCAAAGTTCATGTCCATTGCATCAGTGATGCCATCCAATCATGTCATCCTCTGTCACCCTCTTCTCCTGCCTTCAATCTTTCCCAGCATCAGGGTCTTTTCCAATAAGTCAGCTGTTTTTATCAGGTGGCCAAAGTATTGGAGCTTCAGCTTCAGCATCAATTCTCCCATTGAATACTCAGGGTTGATTTCCTTTTATTTTTTATTTATTTTTTTTAATGAATTTTTATTTTTTATTATTATTATTTTTTACTTTACACTATTGTATTGGTTTTGCCATACATCAACATGCATCTGCCACGGGTGTACATGTGTTCCCCATCCTGAACCCCCCTCTCACCTCCCTCCCCATACCATCCCTCTGTGTCATCCCAGTGCACCAGCCCCAAGCTTCCTGTATCCTGCATCGAACTTGGACTGGCAATTCATTTCTTATATGATATTATACATGTTTTAATGCTATTCTCCCAAATCATCCCCCTGCTCCCTCTCCCACAGAGCCCAAAAGACTGTTCTATACATCTGTGTCTCTTTTGCTGTCTCACATATATATGGAATTTAGAATGATTTCCTTTTAAATTGACTGGTTTGATCTCCTTTCAGTCCAAGGCACTCTTAGGAGTCTTCTCTAGCACCACAATTCACAATCATCAATTCTTCAGTGCTCTACCTTCTTTATGGTCCAACTCTCACAACTGTACATGACTACTGGAAAGACCATAGCCTTGACTATACGGACCTTTGTTGGCAAATTTGGTGGATTAATATGAACTAAATTTATTCTCTCATATTTCAAAAAGTCAGAAACCAGTATTACATAGCCAAAATCAAGAGGACAACAAGACGCATTCCCTCTGGAAGCTCTAGGAGATAACTGGTCCCTTGACTTTGTCAGCTTCTGGTGCTGTTGGCATTCCTTGACTTCCAGCTGCGTCACTCCAATTTCCACCTACATGGTCATATTGTCTCTTCCTCTTCTGCCTGTGTCAAACTCCCTCATCCCTCCTTTGTAAGGACACTTGTGGTTGATTGTTTTCAAGGTCTATGTAGAGATTTCAGAATGACTTCCTCATCTCAAGACCTTTAACATAAAGACATTTACCCAAATAAAATAACATGTATTTGGGAATGCTAATCCTAATGACAAGAATTAAGACTTGATATCTTTGAGAGCTATTTTTAGCCTACTACAGGCATGCATGCTCAGTCGCTTCAGTCATGTCCAACTTATTGCAACCCTATGGACTGTTAGCCCACCAGACTCCCCTGTCCATGGAATTCTCCAGGCAAGAATACTAGAGTGGGTTGCCATGCCCTCCTCCAGGGATCTTCCCAACCCAGGGATCAAACCAGCATCTCCTGCATTGCACATGGATTCTGTACTGCTGAGCCACTGAGGAAGACCACTACAAGTATATATTCAACAGATATGCATAGACATATTTACCTGGAGGCACGGACAAGAATGTATGTGGCACATACTGATAATAAACCCAAACTTGAAAAACATAAATAGCTATTAGGAGTAAAACTGATAAATAAGGGATAGTCATATAATGGAATATCATGCAGCAATGAAAATGAATATACTTTGTTTATATGTTCTATTAGAGATAAATATAACTATAACAGCACATATAATAACCATCACCAGGTGGTCAAAACTGAAATCAGGTTGATTATATTTGCAACCAAAGATGGAGAAGCTCTATACAGACAAAAAAAACCCCACAAAACTGGAAGCTGATTGTGGCATAGACTATGAACTCTTTATTGCAAAATTCAGACTAAAATTGAAGAAAGTAGAGAAAGCCACTAAGCCATTCAGGTATGACCTAAATAAAATCCCTTATGATTATATAGTGGAAGTGACAAATAGATTCAAGGGATTAGATCTGATAGACAGAGTGCCTAAAGAGCTATGAACAGAGATTTGCAATATTATATAGGAGGCACTGATCAAAACCGTCCCCAAGAAAAAGAAATGCAAAAAGGCAAAGTGGTTATCTGAGACCTTACAAAATAGCTGAGAAGAGAAGTGAAAGGTAAAGGAGAAAAGGAAAGATATATCCATCTGAATGTAGAGCTCTACAGAATAGCAAGGAGAGATAAGAAAGCCTACCAAAGTGAAAAATGCAAAGAAATAGAGGAAAACAATAGAATAGGTAAGACTAGAGAACTCTTTAAGAAAACTAGAGATACCAAAGGGAACATTTCATGCAAAGATGGGCACAATAAAGGACAGAAATAGTATGGACCTAACAGAAGCTGAAGATATTAAGAAGAGGTGGCAAGAATACACAGAAAAGTGTGAGCCACTCAGACGTGTCCTACTCTTTGTGACCCCATGGACTGTAGCCTTTGCCATTTTCTTCTTCAGGGGATCTTCCTGACCCAGGGATTGAACCCGGGTCTCCCACATTGCAGGCATATTCCTTACCATCCGAGTCACCAGAGAAGCCCTGTAAGAATACACTAGGGAAGCCCTATAAGAATACACAGAAGAACTATACAAAAAAGTTCTTAATCTGGCTCACTCACCTAGAGCCAGATGTCCTGGACTACAAAGTCAAGTGGGCCTTAGAAGACATCACTATGAACAAAGCTAGTGGAGGTGATGAAATTCCAGCTGAGCTACTTCAAATCCTAAAAGATGATGCTGTTAAAGTGCTACAGTCAATATGCCAGCAAATTTGGAAAGATCAGAAATGGCCACAGGACTGAAAAATGTCGGTTTTCATTCCAATCCCAAAGAAGGGCAATGCTAAAGAATGTTCAAACTACAGCACAATTCACTCATTTCACATGCCAGCAAGGTAATGCTCAAAATCCTCCAGCTAGGCTTCAACAGTATGTGAAGCAAGAACTTCCAGATGTACAACCTGGATTTAGAAAAGGCAGAGGAATGAGAGATCAAATTGCCGATATCCATTGGATCATCGATAAAGCAAAAGAATTCCAGAAAAATATTTACAGCTGCTTCATTGACTATGCTAAAGCCTTTCACTGTGTGGATCACAACAAACTAGAAAATTCTTCAATAGATGGGCATACCAGACCACCTGACCTGCTTCCTGAGAAATCTGTATGCAGGTCAAGAAGCCACAGTTAGAACCGAACTTGGAACAATGGACTGCTTCCAAATTGGGAAAGGAGTATGTCAAGGCTGTATATTGTTACCCTGCTTATTTAAGTTATATGAGGAGAACATCATGTGAAATGCCAGGCTGGATGAAGCACTAGCTGGAATCAAGATTGCCAGGAGAAATATCAATAACCTCAGATACGTAGATGACACCACCCTTATGGAAGAAAGTGAAGAGGAACTAAAAAGCCTGATGAATGTGCTGCTGCAGCTAAGTCACGTCAGTCGTGTCCGACTCTGTGTGACCCCATAGACGGCAGCCCACCAGGCTCCCCCGTCCCTGGGATTCTCCAGGCAAGAACACTGGAGTGGGTTGCCATTTCCTTCTCCAATGCATGAAAGTGAAAAGTGAAAGTGAAGTCGCTCAGTCATGTCGGACTTTTAGCGACCCCAAGGACTGCAGCCTACCAGGCTCCTCCATCCATGGGATTTTCCAGGCAAGAGTACTGGAGTGGGGTGCCATTGCCTTCTCCGTAATGAATGTGAGGAGAGTGAAAAAGCTGGTTTAAGACTCAGCATTCAAAAAGCTAAGATCAGAGCATCTGGTCCCATCACTTCATGGCAAATAGATGGGGAAACAATGGAAACAGTGAGAGACTTTATTTGGGCTCCAAAATCACTGCAGGTGGTAACTGCAGCCACAAAATTAAAAGGCACTTGCTCCTTGAAAGAAAAGCTATGACAAGCCTAAATAGCATATTAAAAAGCAGAGACATCACTTTGCCGACAAAGGTCTGTGTAGTCAGAGCTGTGGTTTTTCCAGTAGTCATGTATGGATGTGAAAGTTGGACCATAAAGAAGGCTAAATGCCAAAGAATTGATGCTTTCGAACTGTGGTGTTGGAGAAGACTCTTGAGAGTCTCTTGGACAGCAAGGAGACCCAACCAGTTCATCCTGAAGGAAATCACTACTGAATATTCATTGGAAGGACTGATGCTGAAGCTGAAGCTCCAATACTTTGGACACCAGATGTGAAGAGCCAACTTACTAGGAAAGACCCTGATGCTGGGAAAGATTGTAGGCAGGAGGAGAAGGGGATGACAGAGGACAAGATGGTTGAATGGCATAACCGACTCAATGGACGTAAGTTTGAGCAAGCTCTGGGAGATGGTGAAGGACAGGGAGGCCTGGTGTGCTGCAGTGCATGGGGTTGCAAAGAGCCAGACATGACTGAACACTGAACTGATACTGACAGTTAAATAACATAAACTTAATGTTGATTGAAAGAAAACAGGTGCAAAAGAATACATACTGTATGATATTATTTTTTTAAATTTCATTTCATTATTTTTTATAAATGTGTTTTAAAAATAATTTTATTTATTTATGTATTTAGGTCTATGCCTGACCTTCACTGATATATGGGCCTTTCTCTAGTTGCCGGGGAGTGGAGTTACTCTCTAGTTGTGGTGAATGGGCTTTTCATTACAGTGGCTTCTCTTGTTGTGGAGTACAGCCTCTGGAGCACACGGGCCCAGTAGTACCAGTACCTGGGCTCAGTAACTGGGGTTCTGGACTCTAGAGCACAGGCTCAATAGTTGTGGTGTTTGGGCTTAGTTGCTTCTAGACATGTGGGATCTTCCTGGACCAGGAATCAAATTTGTGTCTCTTGCAGTGACAGGTGAGTTCTTTACCACTGAAACACTAGGAAACCCCACTCCCATTTTTCTAATTAAACTTGTAAAGTCCACAATAATTTATAATGTACTTACATATACATTTCTTCATTAGAGTCTCAAAAACTGGGTAGCATAATTAACATATTTTCCCATTTACAAATGTGGAAATTTAAGTTTTTAAAGGCCTACCTATCTCTTATTAGGGCTTCCCTGGTGGTTCAGCTGGTAAAGAATCCACCTGCTTGTGGGAGAACTGGGTTCAATCCTTGGTTTTGGAAGATCCCCTGGAGAAGGGAAAGGCTGCCTACTTCAGTATTCTGGTCTGGAGAATTCCATGGACTGTATAGCTCATGGAGTTGCAAAGAGTCGGACGGCAACTGTAAAGATTCAGCAATACTGCAATATATATATATGTATATATAATTAACAAAAATACTGACAAAATGAATGAGGTCCTCTTATTGTGGTCTTCTTATGTTTCTTACTAATCTGTGCTTTATTAAATTAAAATATATTTGATCTACAGTATTGAATTAGTTTCAGACGTGTAGCACTGTGATTTAGTTATATATATTATTTTTCAGATTCTTTTCCCTTCTAGGTTATTACAAAAACTTGAGTGTAGTTCTCTGTGCTATCCAGTAGGTCCTTGTTGGTTATCTATTTGATATATAATAGTGTGTATATGTTATACCATATAATAAAGTTCAAAATCAGGGAACATGAAGCTAGAGTACTTTGGAATGCATGTATTTAAGTGCTAAGAATATGCACTGGGTCGAATAGTGATGTCCCAGAAGTCATATTCTCCTGACACATGGAAATGTCACAATTTTTTTGAAACAGAGTCTTTGAAGATGTAATTAAGATAAGATGAGGTCATCCTGCACTAGGGCAAGCCCAAATTCAGTGATGAATGTCCTTATAAGAAGACCATGTGGAGACACATGGGGAAGATGCCATGTGCAGACAGGCAGAAATTAAGGTGGTACGTCTACAATCCAAGGAATGCCAAAATTGCCTGGAGCCACCAGATGCTAGGAACAGTAAAGGAAAAAAATTTCCCTGGAGTTTTTAGAAAGAGTATGACTCTTCCAACACCTTGACTTCAAATTTCTAGTCCTCAGATCTGTGAGAAAATAAATTTCACTTGTTTTAAGCCATCCAGTTTTCAGTAATTTGTTATGAAAGCTCTAGGAAACTAATACAGAATATAAAGGAAAGCAAAGAAGTGTTTATCATAAAAGTTGGGATAATGGCTGCCTTTAGGGGAGTGGATGGGTTATGTTACGAGGAAGTGAAGTGAAGTGAATTCAGTCGTGTCCAACTCTTTGCGACCCCATGGACTGTAGTCTACCGGGCTCCTCCATCCATGGGATTTTCCAGGCAAGAATACTGGAGTGGATTGCCATTTCCTTCTCCAGGGGAACCTCCTGACCCAGGGATCAAACCCGGGTCTCCCGCATTGTAGGCAGATGCTTTACCGTCTGAGCTGTTATGAGGAAGGGGCCTGATAATATTCTATTTCTCGACATGGTTACTATTAATAATAGGTGTTGATAATGATTTACTAAATTCCACAGTTTGTTTTCCCTTTTGTCTTTCTGTCTTCTATTTTTCAATGTAAAATATACACAGTTTTCTAAGAGATTCCTAAGCCTCCATATAGGAACACTTGCCCATTGAGGTTGAGTTTGCCAAGAAAACCTCAAGGAAGCAGGTTTGTGGCATCAGTGAACAGAACAATGGAGTTTGGCTGTATTCATCAAGGAGATTCAGATACACAAGGGCCTATCAGAAATCTATTTCTCATCTTGGGAGAAAACTCATCATAATAGAAAAGGCCCAGGCCTGCTTGCTCCAAAAAGGAAAATTCTAGGCAAATTCTGGGATTTGTCAACCAGCCCTGTCCCCTTTCTAATATCCACCATATATACTTCTCTGAATCTATGAATATTGAAGATTGAGAGAGTTGAAAGTAGAAAACAAATTTTTTTACAAAAATGTCATCTAAAAATTTTTGGAGAGGTATCATAAGAGCATCTTTCAGATATTTTTGATAGCTAGAAACTTTCAAAAGGGAGGAAGTGTTTTCATTTTGAAAAACATTGAATGGCTTTAATGATTTAAGGGTCTCATGCCCTGGGAGAGGCTGGAATGTCCTCTGGATGGCAGACGTGTTGATTGACCTAAACTGTCTGTGAGGCTGAGGGACCTGTGGTCCAGGAGCACTTAAGAGGTGGTGAAGGGAAGAAGCAGCAGGTGAAAGTTGCATATTGCTGGCTGTTGTAAGGGGCAGAAGACAAAGGATATGCCAGAAATTACCCTTGTTAATTGAAGTTTGGGGGGACTCCAGATTTTTATTCTCAGGGGGTTCCTTTGTGACTAAGGTGGTAAAGAATCTGCCTGCAAAGCAGGAGATCTGGGTTTGATCCCTGGGTTGGGAATATCCCTGGAGAGGGGAATGGCAACCCACTCCAGTATTCTTGCCTCGAGAATTCCCATGGACAGGGGAGCCTGGTGGGCTACAGTCCATGGTGTCACAAAGAGTTGGACATGACTGGACATGACTACTACTACTAAATCTTTATTCTCACTAGAACTTTACAGGAGTCAGTCCTCTGCCGGGTCATTAGAGCTGACAAAAACAGAAAGAAGAGGAAAAAGGTGAGTGAAGCATGGTAAGAAAACAGTACTCTCAGTTTTGTGGGAAGTATGGAGGCTGGTTAAGAACTCCTTATCTTTGAGAGCATGGTCCTTATCTTTCCCACAAAATGAGGGGCACACCGAGCACACAGAAGGTTGCACCCATCAACGGAAAAGAAATGAATATGTACCAGATTCCTGCTCTCTACCAAGAGCTTTATATTAATTGTTTAACTAAACTCTCATAGGAAAACTACACCTGTTTGCTGTTGAGAATATCAGCTAAAGACCCCATTTAATCAAGAGGAAACATTGCCAAAGTCACACAACTTGAAATTGGTGGAGCTAGGATGTAAAGCCAGAGTTCTGTGCCTCCAGAGAACCTATCATCTTTGCTACATGGAATGATGTGAGATAAAGCTTATGGAGAGAGCCCAGTGAAAATCTTTAGGTGTCCTAGGAACTAAAACCATCCTGTAATTCAGTAAAGCCAATACTAAACTAATATAAGTCCAAGGAAGCCCAACACAAATCTGATGACTACTTTGATAACTGAAATGTCAAATGTCTAAATCTTCACCAACCAATGATTTTGGGTGCCCTTCCTTTGCTCTTGTTCTATGAATATTCTCAGTCTGTTTTTCAGGTGACCCAGTATTGTACATGGCAGCAAGTAAGGTAAAATATAAATTGGTGAAAAGAAGGCACCAGTAACTGTTTTATCACCATGATTATACTGTATATAATTGCTTGCTGTAGTATTATTTTTATTTGACAAGGTTGCTTGTTAAGACCAAGTAGCAGAGAGGTAAGGCTGGGAGGTGACAGTATGTACATTCATTTGGGGATCCTAGACCAGTTTCCAACAACACAAGAGAAGACTCTACACGTGGACATCACCAGATGGTCAACACCGAAATCAGATTGATTATGTTCTTTGCAGCCAAAGATGGAGAAGCTCTATACAGTCAATAAAAACAAGACCAGGAGCTGACTGTGGCTCAGATCATGAACTCCTTAGTACCAAATTCAGACTTAAATTGAAGAAATTAGGGAAACCACTAGACCGTATGACCTAAATCAAATCCCTTATGATTATACAGTGGAAGTGAGAAATAGATTTAAGGGCCTAGATCTGATAGAAAGAGTGCCTGATGAACTATGGAATGAGGTTCCTGACATTGTACAGGAGACAGGGATCAAGACCATCCCCATGGAAAAGAAATGCAAAAAAGAAAAATGGCTGTCTGGGGAGGCCTTACAAATAGCTGTGAAAAGAAGAGAAGTGAAAAGCAAAGGAGAAAAGGAAAGATATAAGTATCTGAATGTAGAGTTCCAAAGAATAGCAAGAAGAGATAAGAAAGCCTTCCTCAGTGATCAATGCAAAGAAATAGAGGAAAATGAGAGAATGGGAAAGACTAGAGATCTCTTCAAGAAAATTAGAGATACCAAGGGGACATTTCATGCAAAGATGGGCTCGATAAAAGACAGAAATGGTATGGACCTAACAGAAGCAGTAGATATTAAGAAGAGGTGGCAAGAATACACAGAAGAACTGTACAAAAAAGATCTTTGCATCCCAGATAATCATGATGGTGTGATCATTGACCTAGAGCCAGACATCCTGGAATGTGAAGTCAAGTGGGCCTTAGAAAGCATCACTATGAACAAAGCTAGTGGAGGTGATGGAATTCCAGTTGAGCTATTTCAAATCCTGAAAGATGATGCTGTGAAAGTGCTGCACTCACTATGCTAGCAAATTTGGAAAACTCAGCAGTGGCCACAGGACTGGAAAAGGTCGGTTTTCATTCCAATCCCAAAGAAAGGCAATGACAAAGAATGCTCAAACTACCGCACAGTTGCACTCATCTCACACACTAGTAAAGTAATGCTCAAAATTCTCCAAGCCAGGCTTCAGCAATATGTGAACCGTGAACTTCCTGATGTTCAAGCTGGTTTTAGAAAAGGCAGAGGAACCAGAGATCAAATTGCCAACATCCTCTGGATCATGGAAAAAGCAAGAGAGTTCCAGAGAAACATCTATTTCTGCTTTATTGACTGTGCCAAAGCCTTTGACTGTGTGGATCACAATAAACTGTGGAAAATTCTGAAAGAGATGGGAATATGAGACCACCTGACCTGCCTCTTGAGAAATCTGTATGCAGGTCAGGAAGCAACAGTTAGAACTGGACATGGAACAACAGACTGGTTCCAAACAGGAAAAGGAGTACATCAAGGCTATATACTGTCACCCTGCTTATTTAACTGCTATGCAGAGTACATCATGAGAAACTCTGGGCTGGAAGAAGCACAAGCTGGAATCAAGATTGCTGGGAGAAATATCAATAACCTCAGATATGCAGATGATACCACCCTTATGGCAGAACGTGAAGAGAAACTCAAAAGCCTCTTGATGAAAGTGAAAGTGGAGAGTGAAAAAGTTGGCTTAAAGCTCAACATTCAGAAAACGAAGATCATGGCATCCAGTCCCATCACTTCATGGAAAATAGATGGGGAAACAGTGGAAACAGTGTCAGACTTTATTTTGGGGGGCTCCAAAATCACTGCAGATGGTGACTGCAGCCATGAAACTAAAAGACGCTTACTCCTTATAAGGAAAGTTATGACCAACCTAGATAGCATATTCAAAAGCAGAGACATTACTTTGCCAACAAAGGTTTGTCTAGTCAAGGCTATGGTTTTTCCTGTGGTCATGTATGGATGTGAGAGTTGGACTGTGAAGAAAGCTGAGTGCCGAAGAATTGATGCTTTTGAACTGTGGTGTTGGAGAAGACTCTTGAGAGTCCCTTCAACTGCAAGGAGATCCAACCAGTCCATTCTGAAGGAGATCAGCCCTGGGATTTCTTTGGAAGGAATGATGCTAAAGCTGAAACTCCAGTACTTTGGCCACCTCATATGAAGAGTTGACTCATTGGAAAAGATTCTGATGCTGGGAGGGATTGGGGGCAGTAGGAGAAGGGGACGACAGAGGATGAGATGGCTGGATGACATCACTGACTCGGTGGACATGAGTCTGAGTGAACTCCGGGAGTTGGTGATGGACAGGGAGGCCTGGTGTGCTGCGATTCATGGGGTTGCAAAGAGTCAGACACGACTGAGCGACTGAACTGAACTGAACTGAGACCAGTGTTCTGTTGCACTGCAAATAGTACGGTGGATTCCGATTTACTTTCGGCCAAACTGTGTTCCTTAAATTCCTAGTGGAAGCTCACCCTTCTGACAGGTAAGTTAAATAGTCTTGTTCAGGCTTCAGAGACAAAGCAGAGGAGGCCTCTGACCTTGCTTCTAACCTGCCTGGACATTGCCCTGGTTGTGAGTGACAACCTGCTCTGAGTGCAAGCCTTGGTGCACTGGAATCTTAGATTAGATGGGGGACAAATGTTGAGATTGTTGAGCCCGTGGAAGGAGTCTGGCCAACAAAGACCCAGGTTTAACAACATTCCAAGTTTTACACAACAAAACCAACAGCATTAATGTGAAACTAGAGCTGCAATTCTCTCTCACAGATTTACAATGAAACCAGTTTGTGTCCTGGGATTATAGTCGGGAACCCCAAACTGCAATCTTCAAAGTCTCACCCATGGTGCGGACATGCTGCCAGGGACCTTTTCCCAACTGGGACTCCAGATGTCCTGTGACATGGGACTTCCCAGCGTTGTTTGAGTCTGGATGTTGGTCAAAACCCAATTTAGTGATGTATCCTCTGCTCTTTCTATTTCTATTTTCTTTTAATGTTAGTACACTGAAAATAAGCTAGATAATTCTCTAATAAATATTTGTATTATTTATTTGTATAGAAGCAATGTGATGTAAAGAAAAGAGGATACCCTATTATATTGAATTCTTCCTTTGTTTTTTTGAATTCAGTACTTTAAAAAAATCTTTATTCCTTTGGATATCTTCTTATATGATTAACTGTTGATGGTCATTTAGATTGTTTCCATGTCTTGGCTATTTTAAATAGTGTTTAGATAATTAACAAGGCCTTACTGTATATAGCACAGGGAACTTCCTGTGACAATGAAAAATATATGGAAAGAATATATATATATATATATATATATATAGGGGCTTCCATGGTGGCTCAGATGGTAAAGCATCTGCCTGCAATGAGGGAGACCCAGGTTCGATCCCTGGGTTGGAAAGATCCCCTGGAGAAGGAAATGGCAACCCACTCCAGTACTCTTGTCTGAAAAATTCCATGGACAGAGGAGCCTGGTGGGTTACAGTCCATGGGGTCACAAAGAGTTGGACACGACTGAGTGACTTCACACTCATATATAAATTCATATTGAGTCACTTTGTTTTACAGAAGAAATTGACACAATATTGTAAGTCAACTATACTTCAATAAAATTTTAAAAATAAATAAAATAAAACTTTATTAATTCCTTCTCCTTAATTTTCATGTGAAATATTCCTCCTCTAACTTCTTTAGTTGAATACTCAATTTATTTTCATCATTTCAAACTAAAAAAATATAAACATTTAAGATTAATAATTTCATTTGAAATACAGTTTGGGCTATATCCCATAGTTTGACATGAAACGTTTACTTTGTTACTCTTTTGTACATAGTTTCTAATCACATGGTTTTCTTTCTCTTTGAACAAAGAAGTAATTAGGAATTTTTCATGGCTTTTAATTATGAGTGACTATGAATTTTAAAATATAAACTTGTTATTATTTTCTAGAATTACTATATATTATTATTAATAAAGAATATCACCTACAGGAATCGTTTAAATTTATTGATTTTTTTGCCTATTAAATGATAAAAGTTTATAAAGTTTCATAAGCACTAAAAATAAAAGATGTGTTTTACACACACTAATATGCTGAACAGCTTGAAATTTATGTGCAGAATTCCATTTCTATATAATATGCTTTTTTGCCTTGAATTTTCATTTGTCTAATATTAAAGCTGTCTTTTGAAAAAATTTTCCTTTGGTATATGTTTATTCATTTCTTTTCATTATTCACACTTAGTTTTGTCATAGTTTTGTCTTGTTTAGTCTTCTCTTAGTGAAACAATTTACTGTTTGGGCCAATCTCCAACTCTTTGACTTAATTGAAGAGTTTAATATATTTAATACACATGTATGGATATGAGAGTTGGACCATAAAGGAGGCTGAGCACTGAAAAATTGATGCTTTCAAATTGTGGTGCTGGAGAAGACTCTTGAGAGTCCCTTGGACTGCAAGGACATTAAACTAGTCAATCCTAAAGGAAATCAACCCTGAATATTCATTGGAAGAACTGGTCCTGAAGCTGAAGCTCAAATACTTTGGCCACCCTGATGCTGGGAAGGATTGAAGGCAAAAGAAAGGGGCTGCAGAGGATGAGATGGTTAGATAGCATCACTAACTCATTGGGCATGAATGTGAGGAAACCCCAGGAGATAGTGAAAGACAGAGGAGCCTGGGGCATGCTGCAATCCATGAGATCTCAAAGAGTTGGACACAACTCAGCAACTGAACAGCAGCAACAAATACAGTTAAACTATTATTTACAGTTTCAGCCACTGCCGTAATTATAAGTTCGGTCTTACTTTTAAAATCTTATCATTTGGAGTTTTCTATGTTGTTTCTTTTCTTTTCTTTTTTTTTTTTTACTTAATGTCTTTGATTATGTGATTTATATTTAGCTTGGTTTTTATCATGCCTATTATTCTTAAATTATATAACTTATTACATTGATGATTTGTTTGTGATGTTTCTCAAAAGCATTTTCTAAATCTATTTATCTGTATTATCAAAGTGAAAAATGAATCAGCATTATATTTGTATATCCCTCAGGCAAGAGTTTGGGAACATTTTTTATTTATTCCATTCTTTACCTTTCACCTTTGCACGTTTTTATTAATATAATTTAGTTAGTATAATGTAATATAATCTGTTAATAAAACTGCAGCTACTTTATCAGTTTCAAATTATTAAATCTTACAATATAAATTCTCCCTTTCAAGAGACACTTTTATGCATGCATTCCTTTTGAGCCAGATTTGAAATTTTAAGGCTTAATTCTATGTGTTACTGGTTGCATGACATCACTATTTCTTCTATACTGTGTGTGTGTGTGTGCTCAGTTATTCAGTCATGTCCAACTCTCTGCAGCCCTGTAAACTATAGCTCACTAGGCTCCTCTGTCCATGGAATTTTCCAGGCAAGAATATTGGAGTAATTTTCCCATTCTTTCACTCTTATTTTTGTCCAGGATAGTAATGTATTTTCAAGTAATTTTTTACTAGAGGTATATGTGGGTGCTATATTATCTTGGCAGGTGTAAATCTGCCAAGAAAAAAGAAATTATTGAAGCATAGTTGACTCACTATATTTCAGGTGTATAGCAAAGTGATTCAGTCATACATATATATATATATATGAATATTTATATGTGAATATATATTCTTTTTCAGATTCTTCTCCATTATAGGTTATTGCAAGACATTGAATATAGTTCCCTGTGCTATACAGTAGGCCCTAGTCGGTTATCTGTTTTATATATAGTAGTGTATGTCTGTTAATCCCAATTCCAAATTTATCCCCCCTCCCACCTTTCCCCTTTGGTAACCATCAGTTCAGTTCAGTCGCTTAGTCATGTCTGACTCTTTACAACCCCATGGACTGCAGCACGCTAGGCTTCACTGTCCATCACCAACTCCCAGAGCCTGCTCAAACTCATGTCCTTTGATTCAGTGATGCCATCCAACCATCTCATTCTCTGTTGTCCCCTTCTCCTCCTGCCTTCAATCTTGCCCAGCATCAGGGTCTTTTCTAATGAGTCAGTTTTTCACATCAGGTGACTGAAGTATTGGAGATTCAGCTTCGGGATCTGTCCTTACAATGAAAATTCAGGACTGATCTCCTCTAGGATTGACTGGTAACCATAAGTTTGTTTACTATGTGCGTGAGTCTTTTTCTGTTTTATAAATAAGTTCATGTGTATCACTTTTTTAGATCCCACATATAAATGATATATGATATGTGTCTTTCTCTGCCAAGAAAATTTTAATAACTATAAAATTATTGCAAAATAGGCTCCCTCTCTTTATAATTTCATGTAAGGTTGCTCCATTACTTTCTGATTTTCAATGTTACAGAGGAGAATTCTGAGGCCAGTATGATCTCACTCTTTTATAACTGTATAATTAAAGTCATTTTTGGTTGTAAGAAAAGGAAAATGACTGATTAACTACTATGGTCTAAATACTTGTACCCCACACCCTGCAAAAAAATTCATATGTTAACATTTTAATGCCCCGTGTGATGGTATTGTCGTTGTTTGTTGTTCAGTTGCTAAGTCATATCGGACTCTTTACGACCCATTGACTACACCATCCCAGACTTTCCTCTCTTTCACTCTCTCCCCAAGTCTGCTCAAATTCATGTCCATTGTGACAGTATTAGGAGGTGCTCAAGTCAAGAAGATGGAGCCTTCACAAATGAGATTATTTTTTAAAAAAGAGAGCCCAGAGTGATTTGTCTACCCTTCTTCCATGTGAAGCCAGACAAGAAGTCACCAGCAATGAACCAGAATGTGGACCATCACCAGGGGGCGATTATTCTGGCACCTTGATCTTGAACTTCCCAGTCTACAACTGTGAGAAATAAATTTCTGTTTTTATAAGTATTTAGTTATAATAGTCCAAGTGGACTAAGACTTAAGAAAACAAGGTATTTATTGAAAGGATAATTTTACAGAATTGAAGGAAGAGCTGAAATCCTAAATTTGGGAAAGTCAGGAAAGAAGGTAATTACAAGTTCTTCATGGGTGGCACTAGTGGTAAAGAATCTGCCTGCCGATGCAGGAGACGCAAGAGACTCAGCTTCGATCCCTGCATTGGGAAGTAGATGCCCCGGAGTAGATCCAGTATTCCTGCCTGGAAAATCTCATGGACAGAAAGGAGCTTGACAAGCTGCAATCCATAGAGTTGCAAAGAGTCGACACGATTGAGCCACTGAGCACAAACACACACACAGATTCATAGATCTTTGTAGGGTGATGTTATTAAGGTAATTTAACTTGAATACTTTCAACAATTCATTGATTCAAAGTTTCCCATTTCTGGGAGAAAAAAATCAGACTGGTCCAGCTTAAGCCAGCTATATCATAATATCAAACAGCCTTGGAATGATATGGAATGCCAATTGGCAGGGGACCTAGCACTGTACCCTAAGGACATGCTCAGCAAGAGGAAATCATTTAGATCTAGGAGTCAACTTGACTGGTGCCCACCACAGTAATTAGCTTTTCTGTGTGACATTTTATAGGATTTTTTCTTCCTTTCTGTTATTTAAGGAGAAAGAAAGCCAGATAGGATTAGAATCTCAGATTTTTATTTAGTCTGAAATATCTTCTTCTAGCACAGTAAATCTATTGTTTCTATTTTTTGTCATTCTGATATCTTCTTCCAAAACACCGGTTGTCCAAATGCAATCTCCACATCTGTAATTTATTGGTGACCATTTTTATGTGTTTTTCTTTTGTAGTCCAAGAGGGACTCAGAGTTGATCTCTACACTAATTAAGTGATTTTCTTTCAGGGTTTATTTCTGTTTTTTAGGGCTCCAAAAAAGAAGTTTTTAAATGAGCTTTTCTTTTGAAATAGTTTTAAATTTTAGAAAAGTTGCAAAGATAATACAAATAATTCCTATATGCCTTCACCCAGTTCCTCCAAAGGTTAACATCGTACATTATGGTGGAACATTTGTCACACTGGGAAGTGGACACTAGTAAGTGTACCAGTTTCTTACTTCCATGAAAACAGACTGTCAGGAACCCTTTCCTCTGAGTTCAGATGTTTAAATTCAAGGTAATGGCAGGTCTGCTTTCTTTCCAGAGGTCTAAGGCCAAATGTACTTCCTAGCCTTTTCCAATTTCTAGAGGCTGACAGTTTTGTCTTACTGTCCCTTCTTCTATCTTCAAAGCAAATCACCCCAACCTCTGCTTCTGTGGTCTCATCTTGCATTTTTGACCTTCTCGCCTTCCTCTTAGAAGGACGTTTGTGATTCCATTGGACTCATGCAGATAATCCAGAATAGTCCTCCATCACAAAATTTTTAATTTAATCACACCTGCAAAATTCCTTTTGCTATGTAAGGTAACATTTTCAGATTCCAGGGCTTAGGAGGTGGACATCTTGAGGTGAGAGGAGGGGCAGGCATTATTCAACCTACCTTAGAACAGAGTGTTAGTTGCTTCAGTTGTGTCTGACTCTTTGCAACTCCATGGACTATATATAGCCCACCAGGCTCCTCTGTCCATGGAATTCTCCAGGCAAGAATACTGCAGTGGATTGCCATTCCTTTCTTCAAAGGATCTTCCCAACCTAGGGATTGAAACCAGGTCTCCTGCATTGCAGGCAGATTCTTTAGCAGCTGAGGCACTAGGGAAGTCACAGAACATAACATTATTACTAGCGAAATTCCGGTTATTTAAATTGCATTAATTTTTTACTCATGTTCCTTTGCTGATCAAAGATCCAATCCAGGATATTAAAATGCATTTAGTCACCATGTCTCTCCAGAATCTCTGGTCTGGGCCAGTTTCTCAAAAAAAGGATTTTAATTTTGCTTCTTCATTTTTCAGTTTTCTTGTAATTCTTTCCAATGTTATTTCTTTTCCTTTTAAATTCATCTGGTTATATCTTGTCCCATTTGGTCCTTACCTTATAATTTTCTGCCTGTATTTATTTTACTTCTTTTCTTTATCATTTGCTTTTTTTTTTTTTTTGGAAACCAATTATTTTGCATTTCATTGAAAATGTCAAACAGTTTCCTGAATTTTCTCTTTTCATCCTGCAGTAGATGTTTTTGGAGTAGTGCTCCTCCTCTGAGTCATCAGGACATGCTTCTGTGACTTTGTTCTCACTGTAGCTCTCTATAAGCCTAAAAGATTCTAGCATTGGCCAACATGCAGGATATATGGGTTATACTCCTGCTAATGGAAGAATCACTTTCTCTGATGAAGAACATGAAGACGCGGGTCTTTGAGACCTGAGTAAGATGACAAAGAATGAAGAAAAATTTTTCCTGTCCGCTTCCAGGTGTTTTCCCTGGTAGCTCAGCTGGTAAAGAAGCCACCTGCAATGTGGGAGACCTGGGTTCAGTCTCTGGGTTGGGAAGATCCCCTAGAAAAGGGAAAGGTTACCCACTCCAATATTCTGGCCTGAAGAATTCCATGGACTGTATAGTCCATGGGTTCACAAAGAGTGAGACTTTCACTTTCCAGGTGTTTATGAGATGAAGCCTGGCAAGGTTTTTCTTGTTATAAACTCACCTACTTTATTTTTAGAGATGGTTCCTTCAATGGGTCCCTTTTGTCAATGAAGTGTCTTTCAGCATATATTTCATTGTTGTTAAATGTCTTAGTCCATTCATGCCACTATAACAAAGTACCATGGACTGGCTGGCTTATAAACAGAAATTCATTTCTCATGTTGTGGAAGCAGGATGGCCAAGATTAAGGTGCTGGCAGATTCCAGGTCTGGTGATAATCCACTCGTGGTTCATTGAAGACTGTCTTCTAGCTGCGCCCTCAGGTGTCAGAAGGAGAAAGGGATGAAATCCAAGCCCCGTGACCTCATGACTTACCCACTAAAAGATCCACCTTTTAATACTATCACATTGCTGGGTTAGGTTTTTATTGGGGGAGGGGATGCAGATATTCAGTCCATAGCATTAGGGGTAATTCTTTTCTGTGTCTGAGGCATAGGATACAGAAGTCTGGAACTTAGGGATGAAGGTGCAAATTTGAAAGTTATAAAGCATAGAGATGGTGTTTGACCATACAGGGCTGATTGATATCACTTAGGGAGCAAATACAGTCAGAGAATTGACAAAAGCTCAGCCTTAAGCATGGAGAAGGCAATGGCACCCCACTCTAGTACTCTTGCCTGGAAAATCCCATGGGCGGAGGAACCTGGTAGACTGCAATCCATGGGGTCGTGAAGAGTTGGACACAACTGAGCGACTTCACTTTCACTTTTCACTTTCATGCATTGGAGAAGGAAATGGCAACCCACTCCAGTGTTCTTGCCTGGAGAATCTCAGGGACGGGGGAGCCTGGCGGGCTGCCGTCTCTGGGGTCGCGCAGAGTCGGACACAATTAAAGTGACTTAGCAGCAGCAGCAGCAGCAGCCTTGATCATCAGGTTACACCACGTGTTCACAGCTTACACGAGAAAGACCTCACTCATCTAATGAAATACTAGCTTAATATGAGCCTCCTGAATGTGAGGTAACATTTTAAGTGGAAAGAATTATTCTAGTGCGGCAATGAACTCTAAAGTCAGAGTTGGGTTCAAATACTGGCTTGGTCACATCTAGATATAAAAACTGAAAGACCTCACATCTCTGTAGCTAAGCTTTGGCGTCTGTGAGATGGGTTTATGAGAAGGCTCACTACAAAGGATCTTTTAAGAGCTTTGCTGATACAGAATTGATATTCAATAAATGGCTCATATTCGAAGTGTATAATTGGTATGTTTTGACATGTGTATGCACTTATAAAAGTATCATCATGATCAAGATAATGAACAGTCATTATCTCCTCCTTTGCAGTGCCTCTGTCAAGCTCCACCCCGACTCTTTCCCCAGGCAAACACTGATGTGTGCTCTGTCACTATAGATTCATTTGCACTTTTTACAACTTTGTATAAGTGGAATCATGCAATATGCACTTTTTGACTTCTTTCAGTCAATATAATTATTCTGAGATCCATTTATATTATTGTATTTATCAATAGTTCATTCATTTTTGTCACTGAAGTCCAGTTAATTGCCTTATTTTCTTCTATAAATAAATTTTTGGTATCATATCTAAGACATATTTGACTTAGATCCAAAATCACGACTATTTTCTCTTCTTTTCTTCTAGAAACTGGAAGTTTAGATTTAACATTTAGATCTTGTCCCCAAGTTTTTCATTAAATTCAAATAATTTCTAATTTGCATTTCAATTTATTTTTTGATCTAAGCATGATTCAAAGGAACAATTTAGTAAGCAAATGCTGCTGCTGCTACTGCTAAGTTGCTTCAGTCATGTCCAACTATGTGCAACCCCAGAGACGGCAGCCCACCAGGCTCCCCATCCCTGAGATTCTCCAGGCAAGAACACTGGAGTGGGTTGCCATTTCCTTCTCCAATGCATGAAAGTGAAAAGTGAAAGTGAAGTCATTCAATCATGTCTGACTCTTAGCGACCCCATGGACTGCAGCCTACCAGGCTCCTCCATCCATGGGATTTTCCAGGCAAGAGTACTGGAGTGGGTTGCAGTTGCCTTCTCCAAATATCTTTCTGTTAATTGATTTTTTACCTAATTTCACAATGGCCAGAGATCCTACTTGGTATAACTTAAATTCTTTTAGATGTATTGAAACACTTTTAATAACCCAGAATACAGTCTAGTTTGGTAAATATTCTGTGTGCACTTGAGAAGAATGGTACTCTGCTGTTGGATAAAATATTCTATAAATGTAAATTAGGTCAAGTTGGCTAATAGGATTGTTCAAGTCTTTCATAGTCTTAGTGATTTTCTTTTTACTTGTTTGGTCAATTATTGAGAGAAGGGTATTGAAATCACCAAACATAAAGTGGATTTATTTGTCAGTTTTTGCTGCATGTATTTTGGAACTCTGTTATTATGTGCATAAACATATAGAATTGTCATGTCCTCTTGATGAATTAACTTCTTTAGTATGTTAAAAATAACTTTCTTCATTCCTGCTAATATTCTTTTCTTTGAAATCTGTGTGTCTGAGAGCAATGTAGCTACTCTAGAGTTTTCTTTTGTTGTTGTTTTGTTTTTTGCTATTTGTTGAATCTGTGTGCAATGCAGGAGACCTGGGTTCACTCCCTGGATTGGGAAGATCCCTTGGAGGAGGAAATGGCAACCCATTCCAGCATTTTTATCTGGAAAATTCCATTGACAAGGGAACGTTGGGGGGACAGTCCATAGGGTCACAAAGAGTCAGACATGACTGAGCATGTACAAATACACATGGCTTCCAGATCAAGAGAAAGTACGCTTTCCCATTCTATTCTATTCTGGCTAGCAGGAATGCTAGATATACTTTCTGTCCCCACATTCTTTTTTTTTTTTTTTAATTTTTTTTAATTTAATTTTATTTTTTAAGCTTTACATAATTGTATTAGTTTTGCCAAATATCAAAATGAATCCACCACAGGTATACATGTGTTCCCCATCCTGAACCCTCCTCCCTCCTCCCTCCCCACACCATCCCTCTGGGTCGTCCCAGTGCACCAGCCCCAAGCATCCAGTATCGTGCATCGAACCTGGACTGGCGACTCGTTTCATACATGATATTTTACATGTTTCAATGCCATTCTCCCAAATCTTCCCACCCTCTCCCTCTCTCTCAGAGTCCATAAGACTGTTCTATACATCAGTGTCTCTTTTGCTGTCTCGTACATAGGGTGTCCCCACATTCTTAAACAGATCCTGACAAACAGGAGACTACTCAAAGGAGAGCCACAGAAAAGTAAGGAATCTGGAAGCAAAAGCCTAGGAAAACAGTTAATAAAACAGCACAAGTGCAGTCTAGAGAAGAACAAGCAACCATCTTTCGGTAGCTCAAGGGTCCTTATATGAAAGAGGAAGTTGAGTGTGACTTTAGATGGAAGGACTAGGATCAATGGGTGGATGTTATAGGGAATCTTATTTTGGCTCAATGGTAATATACCTAGTTTCTTGAATGGTCAAAATTAGTGGGGCATAAACATTTTTAATCTTATTTTGGCTCAATGGTAATATACCTAGTTTCTTGAATGGTCAAAATTAGTGGTGCATAAACTTTTTTTTTTAATGAATGCCTTCAATCATGGTTTGATAAATCTAATGTTTTGTCAAAATTCAATGACATATGTTGTAGTATTTTTTTTTGTTAATTCAATAAAGCCCATTTTAAATTTAAATGTTATCATCTCTCTCCTTTCCCTCAGCTGAGGTTTGGCCTAGCTCAGGATCTTAAGTGTGATGGGCCTATAGTTTATGCTTTTGTTCCTCTTTGCTCCCTCTCTAGGTTGTTCCTGTTGCTGTTATTGCTGCTGTCAGAGACTGATACAAGAGGACAAAATATATTGGAAGAGGTGGTCTTGACTATATGGTCCCTAGGTTAGTCTGGTTCTTCTGCTATTTGTGGCATCCCTGATCCAGTGATGGCTATGGAAATTGTAAGCCTAGATTTCTTGGGGGTAGTATTTGGTTTCCTCAGTAATTATGGATGCCTCAGAGGGGAGTTCTCATGTTTCCTCGGAGAAGCAAGAAGCAGGGAGCTGTCATGCTCCCAAGCCCTCTTCATAGGGCTGATAGTGTTCTTCTTCTCATCTGAATGTTCAGATGGACTCCTGAAACTTCTGAGTTCTTCTTGGAGTGGAAACTGTCCCATCTTTTTCCCAGGAGAACCACCACCCCCACACATAGTCCATATTAAATTTCCTGATTTAGACCTATTCTAGCAAGCCACTTTCTGTAAGAAATGTCCAGGAAGGAATCTGGCACCATCTCTATCTTTATGTACATCCTAACCTTCAAAATACTCATGTCAGTTTCCCTTCATCACTCCTGGGCAGCACCACTGTGGACTTGATGTATTGTATAGCTCGATAAGCATCCAGCATGGGAGTGAAAGCTTGGTGTCCATTCCTGCAGGTATATTTCAATAGTTACACTGGTTCTCCTGAAACTTCCTTGCATAGCCTGGTGTGTGGCTAAAACTGAGTTAAAGGGCATACAATTTAAATAATTTCACATTCAGCTTCCCTTTTTAGCCTCTTCTCATATAAATTGGGTGGAGTAGGAATTGGCAACATACTCCATTATTCTTGCCTGGAAAGTTCCATGGACAGAGGGGCCTGGCAGGCTACAGTCTATGGGGTCGCAAAGAGTCGAACAAGACTGAGCACAATGCACGCACGCATATAGACTGGGAATGGGTTGTGGGGAGCAATGTGAAATCAGAGACTATGGTAGGTGGTTGCAAGGCTGCCTCATCATCTCTTTATTAGCCCAGACCCCAAATGTGGGAGGCTTCTTCCAGAACACTAAGGACAGTCTCCTCTTTTCTTTCTTTAGTTTTCGGTTTTGGTTATCAATTCTATGGAAACAACCTATTGCTTAGGAATAGGGCATACATTGGAAGGTTTTACAGTAGTTAGAGGTGTCCCTAGAGAGACTGAACTGCCCTGAAAACTAGAGAGCTTCTTGATTTTTCACTAACTGTGTTGTGAATGGAATTAGTGTTCATAAAGAATATGAAAAGGTAGCACTTTCAACATCTTTTCCCATTCTAACATTTCTAGATATAAACAGGTTATTGAGTTTTGTTTGTTTGTTTTCTGTGAGGGAGAAGTTAGGAAAAAATAACCATTGAATTCTGAGTCCTCATATCATTTAATGACTCTGTAAAAATTTATTGGGCACCCATTTAGTGCCAGACACTATTAGGATACTATAATACATTGATAAATGGCAAAAGTAGAAGTCAAGTGTAATAAAAATAGAGAGGTACCTCCAACCCAATGAACTGCCTATATTCTCTTTTTTCCCTAGGTATTTCCTAAGTGAGATGCTATATTACATAGGCAACTATATGTTATATAAAGAATTACACATCGGGGCATGGCCCCTGCCATCTAGGACTTATGATAAAATTAGAGGTAAGACTAATACATAAATATACATTTCATTATAAAAATCAAATGACTACACCTTTATGTGCAGCCCCAAGGCCATTCATTCATGGTTGTCAACAAGATTCTAAAGAAAATGAATTTGAGGAGACTATCAATGAAACTAGAATAGTCAGAGAAAGCTCAGTAGAGGAGATGAGACTCAAGCATATGAAAAATCTCAGAATACTGTCCCCTCCCTTCTTCAGGAAGAGCCTGAAGAGCCATAATTTCAAGAATTCCTGAATCTTCAGTGGGAACAGCCGATTCTTTAGATAATGAGCTCTTGGAGGAAAGCATAGCATTTTCCCTCATGTTTGGGTAGGACAAGCCAAAGAGTTTAAAATAAGATTTTTCCAAGATGGTCTGTGGGTGATGCGAATAGCAACTTAACCAGCTCTGTTATTATTAAGTAAAGATCACTTTTAGGTGAATGAAAGTGGCTGTTCTATAAAAATGTAATGTCTGAGTCATTCTGTGAGCATGGCAGACCCGAGTGCTGAGCCTCGAGTTCCAAATGCACACTCTTCTCCAATATGTAGCAAATGTAGCAATACTCTTATTATGCTGTCCACCCTCCCTGACTCCATCTGTATTGTGAGCAAAGAGAGGAAAGTGATCTCTTGTCCATGAACTGGAAAAGTATCTGGATAATTTATTTCAAGGATGTTTGGAAGTAGACAAGAATCAAAGCTGTCTGACTAGTGATATTAAGTGGAACCCCCCTCCAAAGGTACAATTACACATTTTGTTGGTTAGTCACTTTGTCGTGTCTGACTCGTTTGGGACCCCATGGCCAACTCTTTTGTGATCCCATAGACTGTAGCCCATCAGGCTCCTCTGTCCATGGGATTTTCCCAGGCAAGAATACTGGAGTTGGTTGCCATTTCCTCTCCAACAATTACACGTACTTATCACCTAATTCTATCGGAATGGATGAGAGAGGTACCTCTATTCCAAAATACTGACCTTCCATAGCAGTCAGGTTCCACAGTGCCTGAAACTCCAATGCTATCAACCTCTTTTGTTTTCTATGGACAAGCAAAAAATCCCTTCTGAACTGCTAGGGAGAAGTTAGATCTGCTTGCACTAGTTGTCTTGGGGAGAAAAGCATAGGAGGTACAGTGAAGGCAACATGTTACAGTCTGAGAAAAACATCAATTCACTTAGAATATACCTCTTTGAGAAGCATCATACCAAGTCGGCCTGAAAATAGAATTCAATACCAATGCAGACCAACAGGACCTTCTAAAGGGATGTTTGGTAAATCTTACTTCTGAAAGACAAGGAAGAGTAGAAGCTGTTCCCCCACCCCCAACCCCTCCTCTGCAGGAACCCTCTTCTCTGGAGTACTTCCATGGGCCTTCTAGACAAAGAATGTCTCCTTCCTTGGGGCTTCTGCAGTTCTTGCTTATTCTTTCAGTTGACACTTTCTTCCCCTGAGCATGTACACAAGTGGAGCATGTTCATGACCATTTTCCTGCTAGACCATGATTATCAAAGATTGTAAAGGCCTGTCTGTGGTCAGGAACCTTACCTTTGTCATCTCTGTGTCTTCCAATTGATTAACACTCATTCATTCTGTTACCCTGTCATGGAGTCATCAGGGAAGATGATCATTTAGTCTAATACAATTATCCATCCTAAGCAGATCCTTAGGAGAAGGCACTGACACCCTACTCTAGTACTCTTGCCTGGAAAATCCCATGGACGGATGAGTCTGGTAGGCTGCTGTTCATGGGTTCGCTAAGAGTTGGACACGACTGAGTGACTTCACTTTCACTTATCACTTTCATGCATTGGAGAAGGAAATGGGAACCCACTCTGGTGTTCTTGCTTGGAGAGTCACAGGGACGGGGGAGCCTGGTGGAGTCTATGGGGTCGCACAGAGTCAGACACGACTGAAGCGACTTAGCAGCAGTAGCAAGCAGATCCCTAAAAACACAATTTGATCCTAATCTCACAGAACTTCCAGAAGAGAAAGATTCATTTAAAAAGAAGATGGTGAATATCTAGAGGTTGGTAAAGCAAAATAACAGGCAATATCTCTCCCACCAACTCTTTTTTTTTTTTTTTTCCTGTCTAGGGCTATTGGGAAAGCCTTCACAGAATTTTCTGAAAGTTCTTGACTATGAAATAGAAACTGCTCTAGAGCTCCCTGGTAATCATGAGGACTCTCCTGTGAGAGATGATGATTGGCTCCAAACAGTATAACCAGGAGAAAGTGGGGCCTGAGAGCCGGGTGTGACCCTCTGTAAATGCTGATCCATAGGGCCAGGGAAATTGGAAAGAAGTGATTAAGGCAGTTGTGAGCCAAGCAGAAAGTAGTAGTTAGACTTCCAATTAGCTGGGAAAGTGTAGTTTCAAGTGGTCCAGGGACGCTTTATACCTGGAAGTCCTGAAGAATGATAGACTGTCAACTGATAGACTGTCAAGGGCAACAAGACCTTGGGTTTTGGGTTAGTTGGAGTTTATGCTGAATTCTATATCCTACTTCTAGGAGGATAATCAAGACCACCAAATAGGAGGACAAATGACTGCATGACTGATAGAACAGGCTCTCATAAATACCGAATGAATGAATGTATACAGTTAAGGGTAAAGATGAAGGCAGAAGACTTGTGCCAAAGACTGAGATAATTCAGCATATGAAGAAGGGGATGAAACAAAAGTTGTATATCTTGGACAAATTTGTCATCAAGGTTGATCCTAAAGATATGGATCTGGCTGTCAAGCAAAAGAGCTAAAGGAATAAGGCCCATTCCCCCCATTCTTGTATTAAGTGAGTAACTTAATCCTAACCCCCACCAACCGGTGCACACAAGGTTCTCGTTGTACTGCAGCCTCAGTCACCGTTAGACTTGGACTGACCCCAACCAGACTTGGAAGATGAACACCTGTGGGTACTCAGGTGTGAGCAGCCAAGAATGAAACAGGAACCAGCGGGGCACAATGCCTGAAGCAAATGATTAAAGAGTGAAAATGGGATCAATTGGCTTTTCGAAGATTAACACATGGCTACTGAGGTTTCTCCTCCCACTGAATTGACCAACTGTCCCGAAATCGTATCAGTGCAGCCCAGGTCCTCAACAGAAAAATCCAAATCCAAAGATTGGTTGTTTAAAGCACTGATGATTTCAAAAGATCGAGCACCAAAGAAGAGGCCATTGAGATCTCACTGCTAAGGGTCCAATTTGTTAGCTTGTTTTCTAATAACTGAGTTTTAGAAGAAGTGGCCAGAGAAGTTACTGCTCCATTCATAGAGACACATGGGATCCTGGAAACTCTCCATTACTTGCCCTGCTTCGTTGGATAAATAAAGAAGCCTACTTACCTTTTTGTGTGTGTCATGGTAACACAGTCAATAAGTAGAGTGCCTTCTGCAGATCCCTCCTGATCCACTCTGCTCACTCCCCTCCCTTTTTCACTTGCTCTGTGCCTGGGGACAGGACATTGACTTCCATTAACAGGTCCCCTGCAGGATGAACTCAACTTCATTGGATGACAAGAGGAAGAGGTGTTTGTTCTCTCAGCTCCCTCTATCCTTTTGGGCTGGTGGTGCGTGGCTCACTTGCCCACAGTTCTCAAGTGCTGTCTGACACACAGTGTTTTCCAGAAACTGCTTACCCTGACTCCCTGTACCTTTTTCAGGCCTAGTGGGGCTGTTAGAGTTCCAAAGTTTGTCCCACCTAAGTATTATCTATAGAGTTTTCCCTGAACCCTACCTACCCTTGTGTAGATTGTCTTTACTTTAAATTGTTTTTCAACCATGTTAGTGGACCATTCATTTTCATGTCAGACTCTGCCTGGTAGTCTGAAGCATCGGCAGGATCACCTCGTGGGCCAGTTCACTGTGTTTGCCTGTCCACACGTGGGCCTGTCCTGCCTGATGAGCTCCACCTCTCAGAAGGAATGAGACCGGGAAGGGCTTAGTGAAAATCCATTCACACAGCCTGAAAACCACCTTAGTACACACCCTTCTGTAGCCAAGTGTGTAATCTTCACCATTCGATAACGAAAGTTACAGCTATGCCTGTTTAGTGTTTTGCACTCAAATGCTTATGGAGCCTGAATTTCCTCAACTATAAACTCTAGATGCCAGCATCTGTTTCAGAGGGTTCTAAAGAGGATAACTGAGTAGGAACAGCCTGAGGTCACCAACAAGTAAGTGGGAGAAACAGAATTTAAAACTATGACCTCTTACTGGAAACCCAAAGCCCTTTCCACCAAACCATGTGCCTTTGGACAGCATATCATGTTTATACTGCTGGCAAGCATAGTTTGATTGAACATCAGGGAGATAGCATATGCTAACCTGTAGGGCCTTGGGAGGGTATGAAAGAAACAGAAGGGCTTCCTGCACTTTTGAAGTTTTAAAGTACTTTTTGTTTCTTCCACTGGATGAAAAGGACAGTCACGTGTTCATAAACCATTGCATCTGCAAATGGAAGATCATAAGGAACCCAGAGAATAAAACAACAATAGTGATATTTACCATTGTACTGATTGCTGATCATATGAGAACTCTTTTATCGAGAGTTTATTACTCTTTTAATGAGAAAACTATTCCTAAAATCAGCTTCATGAGGTTGATATCTTTATCCACTCTGCAGAAATATAGAAGTGGAAATCAGTTATCATGCAGTCACTAAACAGAGTCAAAAAAATGCAACCCAGTTCTGCTCAGTTCCAAAACCTGGGGCCTGGAGCCTTCCCTACCATATTTATGTTTTATTTCTGCTCTATATTCTTTTTCCAGAAAAGATAGGAGTCACAAAAGACATGCTCCAGGGAACTATTTCCTTGTTCTTTTTGAAGTGCATTAAGTCTTCCAAAGATACACGAGCATTAGGAAGTGACCATTTCTACATCACAAGTGGAAGCTGGTGGTGTCCTTTTCATCTAAACTGAGCCGACTTCCCCGGAGGTGAAAACTCCCCCTTGCTGAGTTTTGAAAGAATAATGATGTCTGGACTTCATACTCTTTGGCACATTCTGGTCCCCCTCCCACACTGGGGAGGACCAGGCTAACTGGTCAGGCTTGGGTTTCTACACATGTCTGGCCTTTTTGACTGATTAATCATTGGAAAGAGATGACTAGCAATTGCTCCCCATGATAATTACCACATTCCCATATGGGGAGGGGAGAGATTCCACGAGGGCTTCATAAATACCAAATGGAGCTCCTGTATCTTTGCAGGATGTGGTTTGATGCTTCTGCAGCCTCTGGCCACATCTCAGGTCTGCTTTAACCTGGTACTTTCATAGTCCAGGGTAATGGACCAATCAGCAGAGAAGATGGGAGAGCTGTGGCGCTAGGAGATGTCTTGTTTGTGGCTGATGGCACATTACACACCAAGGACCTTTCTCTCTGCAAATCCCTCCTTCTTCTCCATGGTACAGAGGCCCATGGGGAAGAGTTGAACAAGCTCTCTCTGGTTTTTACTTTTTTTTTTTTTTGCCAGGGTCAACCACTCCTGCTGAAAACAGTGTTTGGACTCAGAGCGTGAGATAAATTACTCAGAGCAGCCGACTCCTTCATGTAAATAATTTAGCTTAATAAATAAGTGAAAGTCTACCGTCTGTTTGGTGGCCCTGGCAGCTCATTCATCTCCTGTCTCCTCAGCTCGTCAAGCTGTGCCCTGCTGCCAGGTCTCCTCCGAGGCTGATGGCCTTTTCCTGTCCTGTCACAACAAACAGCATTTTGGAAGAGAAAGCCCTTTCAAGTGTTTCCTCCTTGTCTTCGCAGTCACCCAGAAGAGTCATTGAAACAAGCAGCCAATTTGCAGCAGGGCCTGTGTGTGGGGGGCCAGGTCAGGGGCTGGGCCCCTCCTGATTGGAGCAGATCCTCAGGGAGAAGACTGGGTGGAAGACAAGGGAGAGGGGATCCAGGTGGAGCTGCAAAGAAACCTGGGGAAGCTTGGGAAGAGATCTGAGAGGATGATTAACACTGGGACAGGAAGAAACAGTGGGTAGGCACTAAATACCACCTGGAGGAGAGAGGCAAGAATGTCATTCAGCTAAGTGGAGACTGGCATCAGGCAGCACCTAACCTTGTGTTGGGAGTTTGGGAGTCATGCACCCAGGCTCTGAGCTCACCACCTACACAAGTCATTCCCCTTCCCAAACCCAGTATCCTGCCTCCTGTAAGGAGGTGGGGGAAGCCACCTACATGATGTTACACTGAGGCAGGAGATAGATGGTCCCCAGGCTAGGCTTTGGGCTGCCCTTGTGGCTCAGACAGTAAAGAATCTCCCTGCAGTGCAGGAGACCTAGGTTCTGTCTCTGGGTCTGGAAGATCTCCTGGAGAAGGGAATGGCAATCCACTCCAGTATTCTTGACTGGAGAATCCCATGGACAGAGGAGCCTGGCGGGCTACAGTTCATGGGGCCGCAAAGAGTCAGAGATGACTGAGTGACTACCACTTTTCACAGGGTATACATCTACAACTGGTCTCCTGTTACATTTCTAGGGGCAAGAATAAGATGGACTTCAAGCTAGACACTTAAAACTAGCCTCCTGTTTGCATTTCCTGAAACAGGAAGTGGGTGGTGTCCAGGTTACATATTTACAGGCAGCCTGTTTGCTCTCTGAAATGGAAGTAAATGACTGAAACAGGGTAAATAGCCAGGCTTTGCCTTCTGTGGACACTTTAAGATAACAGTCATGGCAGAAACAGAGAGTGGGTAAGCCCTGTTTGAGTAAAGGATCAGGAGATCATATATTTCCCCTCCTTGGGACAAGGGAGACATTTCACATTCAAAGACTCCTTGAGGGTTACAAGGAGGGGGCACCAACCCAAAATATGTGATGCTAAGTGTGTCCCATAGGCCTCTAGACTGGAATCCATCTTAGAAAAATTTACACACACATGTTGGGGAGGGTCTTAGGGCAGGTCAGGTGTGAAAATATTAATAGAAACCAGGTCATTGCCTAAAAGTAAACAAACACCTGAAGAACTGCCTTATATCAATGACCTGTCTCTTTTTAGTGCTCCTCCTCACTAGACGGGACATCCATACCCTTTCTCTCAGGTGTGCATCTCTGCCTTATTTCTATCTTATTTAAACAGATTCTCTGTGTGCTCTCCACTTGCTATTGTGTCTCAAATAATAAACTTTGTACATACATTTATCATTTTTGCCTCCATGATAAATGCATTTTTCAGTGGGGGCAAAAATTCAGGGAAAAATAGCTTCTAGCTTCAAACCCTTGCTGATCTGGTGGTTAGGATTTCTGGTTTAATCCAGGCTACCCAGGTTCAATTTCTGGGCAGGAAATTAAGATCTCTCCTCAAACCACTGCTCACTGCTGCATCGCTGAGATCGCTACTATGTGCAGGCAGCAGGAAGTCTCGGGCACACAGGCCTCATTGGATACCCATAATAACACAAGGAGTGGGAGGCAGGTGGATGGGTGCACTGATGTTCTTTGAGCTTCTTTTAGCTCTAACACACTGTGACCCATCTCCCCTAAGCTTGGCAGAGATAGGAAGCCCAAGAGTATATGCACATCCATTAAAAAATAAATGTTCCTGTCTGAAGAGCCATCAGAGCTGGGCCATCCATCCTTAAATAGAATAACCATGTGCTCATTTCTGAGACCACAGATGGCTGCTGTCCCCATCAGTTGCCCTCCAAGACCGTGCCAAGGGGGGTGCAGGCAGAGATCAGCTCTGGGCAGGGAAATTCACTCCTACACCAAAGAGGGCTGTTTCCACCAGTACCAATCCCAGCCCAGAACTACAATCCAATTAAAGTAATTGTCGCCTAAACGGCCCTAGCAGAAGACAGGCGGCAGACAAGGAGGGCAGAAGGAGGGGAGCGGCATCCTTCAAGGAAACCGGATGGCTCAAAAATGCAAGAAACAATTTCTCTAGATGGAAAATGAATGCAATGAATCTGAGTGAGGCAGGAAATCTTATGAGAAAATAAGACTTTGGGAGGATTTATTGAAAGACATAATTGCAACAAGTATATTGATTTTACATAGATAAGAAAACAAATGTTGGCAGGGATTGAATTTGGTTTATTACATTTATTTCCCCACAGAGTTAATGCATTTAAAGACATGGTTTATTTTTCAAATGGAGAAACATTGTTTTCAGAGACCTTTATTAGGTTCCTGCTGGTTTCCCTGACTTCTCTTTCCAAGAAAATTGGTTTGTAGGTGAGTTGGGGGAGGAAAGACATGAGGGTCCTCCTTTTTCTGGGAGGTTCCAGAAATGCAAGCTGTTGGTACTTCCCAAGTAGGGTAGAATCACAGGCAGTCACTTCCTGTCCTGTGTCCTGACTCCCACCAGGAGGGGAGCCACTGGCACTAGGGTGCAGAGAAGTCAGGACCATGATTACATCACCATCCTCCTCAAGACACTTGCTTCTTGGGGAAAAAAGCTATGACAAACCTAGAAAGCATATTACAAAGCAGAGACATCACTGTGCCGACAAAGGTCAAAGCTATATTCCCGTAGTCACGTACAGAGGTGAGAGCTGGACGGTAAAGAAGGCTGAGCACCGAAGAATTGATACTTTTGAATTGTGGTGCTGGAGAAGACTTTTGAGGGTCCCTTAGACAGCAAGGAGGTCAAACCAGCCAATCCTAAAGGAAATCAACCTTGAATATGGTCACGTCATCAGTCAGAAACCTTAGGGAAACAAAAACCGAGGGCCCTGGCTTCTGGTCTTCCTTTGAAAATCCTGCACTAATCTCAAAATTGCATTGCTGCCAGGGTGGGTTTGCAGTGTTAATGATAACTACCATTTCTGAGGGCCTACAATTTGTCAGGCACTATGTTCATCCTTTCCATGGCTCCATGAGGTAGCTATAATCTCTTATTTTTCAGGTATGAATATTGGGCCTCTGAGATTAAGAAACTTGATAAATTGATCTGTTTAATTCCACAGGATGTGAGCTTAACTACCCCTCTGCTCAAAGTTCTCAGTTTTGTGCCAGTTCTTATAACAAGGCATCAGTTCCTAGTTCTGTGAAATGAAACAAACCAAGATCCCCAAATCCCAGCAAGGATGGCCCCTTGAGTCTGGTGGCTGTGGGAGCAGCTGGATCTGAGGAGAGGCAGGGAAGGAGGGACACAGGCAGGAAGGATGGAGATCCCACTGCTGCACTCTGACCCTGCTCCCTGAGGAACCATGTCAATGAGGCCAGTGTGTTAGGCTGGGTCAACTGATGGCCACATGCATGCCATCCTATTCCTACCCCAATAGTGCATACCCCAGCCATCTTTGGACTTCTGGTTCATCCTTGTATGAAGCCAACATTTGATAATAATTTGGTAATACTTAGCAGTACTTTGGGCTTTACAAGGTGCTATATATATATATATATATATATATATATATATATATATATATATAAATGGCTTCCCACATGGCACTACTGGTTAAGAACATGCCTGCCAATGCAGGAGACATAAGAAGACATGGGTTTGATGCCTGGGTTGAAAAGATCCCCTGGAAGAGGGCACAGCAACCCACTCCAGTATTCTTGCCTGGAGAATCCCATGAACAGAGGAACCTGGTGGGCTAGAGTCCATGGGGCTGCCAAGTGTCAGACATGACTAAAGTGACTGAGCACACACACATGCATATATATATGTATGTGTGCATTTGGCTGCTCCATGCAACGTGTGGAATCTTAGTTCCCTGACCAAAACTCAATCCTGCACCCCCTGCAGTGGAAATGCAAAGATTTAACCACTGGACCCACTAGGGAACACCCAGCTGTTATATTATTTTAACCATCATTTTATTCTTCACTTTCTAAGGCACAAGGTTTACAGAAGGAGAAACTGAGATTCGAAGAAGGTAAGTGTCTTCTCTAAACTGACAGAGCCATTGGCAGGAAGATCCAGGACCAAATCCAGTATCTCCTGAAGAAGCCCTGAGTTCAATGAAACACAGGTCTCGCAAACCTCAGCAGGTTCCTGCTGATTCATATCTGAACTGAAGCAGCAGCCCCACCCTTCCGTAGGCACGCAGGGGCACCCATAAAGTATTTCCATCCCTCACTTGTCTGATAGCTTTGGCCAGGTAAATTATGCAGAATTAATCCTACTTGCTCCTAAATCCCCCTGCAGCTTTTCACAAGTAACTGATACTTGTCTTAATCACTTCCGAGGAACCGCTTTATATGCCACTTGCAACAACATGTTCAATTATGATTGATTGGAATTTAAGTTCTGATTTCTCTTAGAACATAATCAGTGCTGAATGGTAAATTTTTACAGTGACAATTAAAATAATGAAAGTGAACTTTAAATGACATTCAAACGATGTCACCTGGGAATAACTCCACAGTGCCGACCTCCCGCTGCATTCTGGGAGCTGGGTTACTCAGCAGGCTTCGCTTGCGTCTTGCACTACTGTGAATGCATTTGGTGTGGTAGGAGGACTGGGGTTAACCCCTCACTGGCAGCCCTTTTAAAACCCTCTGCACGTTGCCTTCTACTTAATGATGTGTTTCCCTGGGCTGATTTATATTTACATCTAAAAGGCAAGTTAATTGTGCAAATTTGTAAACAGTCACCAAATATCTCCATGGAGGGAACTCCTTTGCTTTGGGAATCATCTTCTAGGAAACACAGAGAAGTATGAAGAGTCTTTCTAAGTCTTGGATCTGGGCCCTTTGAATGGTACTGATCGGAAACACCAAGCTCATGCTGAGGTCCTCCTCCAAGGGGTGGCTTCCAAAACCATTGCTGCTATTGTTCAGCTGCTAAGTCATGTCCAACTCTTTGCAAACCCATGGATCGAAGCACACCAGGCTTCCCTGTCCATCACTATCTCCTGGAGTTTGCTCAAATTCATGTCAGTGAAAGCCACCCAACCATCTCATCCTCTGCTGCCCCCTTCCCCTTTTGCCTTCAATCTTTCCCAGCATCAGAGTCTTTTCCAATGAGTCGGCTCTTCACATCAGGTGGCCAAAGTATTAGAGCTTCAGCTTCAGCATCAGTCCTTCTAATGAATATTCAGGGTTGGTTTCCTTTAGAATTGACTGGTTTGATCTCCTTGCTGTCCAAGGGATTCTCAAGAGTCTTCTCTAGCACCACAGTTCAAAAGCATCAATTCTCTGGTCCTCAACCTTCTTTATGGTCCAACTCTCACATCCATACATGATTACTGAGTCTAACACAAAACAATGCATCCAATGGGGAGCCAGATGCACCCATATCATCTCTATTAATAGAGAATATGTGTGGTATGATCTTAAGCATTATTTCTATTTGAACTGCTACACACAAAAATAAAATTCCATCTAACATTGTAGGAAATTATGTCCACATCTTAGACTCTTAGAATAACTTCTTCTTCCTGACCCAGGATAACAGGACACCTGCACCAATCAGATCGCCCTGGCATTAGAGGTTTCTGAAGTCTAGTTTCATTGGATTCCATCCCTAACAAATCATTTTATCTTCTCCATTGCCTCTTCATCACCCACTAGGCTTCCCTGCAGGTCTTGTTTAAATTCATAGTTTGCCTTAACCTGGAATGCCTTCATCCCTCTGTGTATGCTCAGTCATTCAGTCTTGTCTGACTCTTTGCAATCCCGTGGAAGGTAGCCTGCCACACTCCTGTTGTTCATAGAGTTTTTCAGGCAAGAATACTGAAGTGGGTTACCATTTTTCTCCTCCAGAGGAATCTTTCCAACCCAGGGATTGAATCCATGTCTCTTGCATCTCTTGATTGGCAGGCAGATTCTTTGCCACTAGCGCCACCTGGGAAGCCTATTCATTCCTCTGACTCCCTTGTGAGAGGAATGAACTGCTAAGTCAAACTGCTAAGTCACTTCAGTCGTGTCTGACTCTGTGCGACCCCATAGACAGCAGCCCACCAGACTTCCCCGTCCCTGGGATTCTCCAGGCAAGAACACTGGAGTGGGTTGCCATTTCCTTCTCCAATGCATGAAAGTGAAAAGTGAAAGTGAAGTCTTTCGCAAACTGTGAAGTGTATCCCAAACTGCCCATCCTTAAAGCTCAGCTTGTTTGTCCATCTTCTCATTGACACCTTCCTTGACAATATCAAGCCAGCCCTGCTCACAACTCTCCCTGGCTATTCCTGAACATTGCATTTAATGTAGCACTTTATTAAGATGTCAGCAGTCTTATTGTGTTGGATCCAGAAACTACCTTGAAAATCTTGTTTACTTTTAATAAAGTATCAGTTAGACAGTGATAAAGATAGTTAGTGAGATAAAAAACAAAAACAAACATTGGCAGAAAATATGTTCTTGTGTTGTGGAATCCCTGAAAGCATATTTTAAGTTCATTCCCTTCATTTCACAGCTGAAAAAGGCTCAGATGTTGCTCCACTGCTTCTCAGTGACTTCATTACAAACCGTTTCTTCCCACTGGGTTGTAAGCAGAGATCCTGTTTTATACTTTTTTTTTTTTTTCATATCTGTCACAGTATCCAAGCATAGTTCTCAGAAGCCAGGGCCAGCCAGCATCAGTCAGGGGTCATCAGCAAATAAGTGGCAGTCATTACAAATTTAAGGAGAATCTAACAAAGGTACCTTTACAAAGATGTAGGTGTGGCTTAAGGAAAAGCACAGTTCCTGGGTTTAACAACTCAAAGGGGGCATTACTGCCCCTGGGCATGAAGGAGAAGAACCTTGGAAAGGTAGCTGTTAGAAGGAGATCTAATAAATACCCTGATGCTGGGAAAGGCAAAAAGGGAAGGGGGCAGCAAAAGATGAGATGGTTAGATAACATTACCGACTCAATGGACATGAATTTAAGCAAACTTCAGGAGATAGTGGAGGACAGAAGAGCCTGATAGGCTACAGTCCATAGGGCTGTAAAGAGTAGGACAGACTTAGCAACTGAACAACAACAATCTAATGAAAATTTAGACTTTGGTAAAGGGAAGGGAAATATCTTCTAATTAGCAGAGTCTCAGCTGGAAGGAGACTGGACACAAATATACTGACATTAATCTGCTCCCACCATCTGATCTTCAACTGGTGCCTCCCATGGGCCAAACCCAGTGGAAAGCCAGAGGAGAAGGGCTAACGTGAATTACCATCCCAGTTCGCCAAGAACTAAGAAGTTTCCTGGGATGCAGGACATTCAATGTTAAACCTGAAGTGTCTTGGTCAAACTAAAAGAGTTGGTCCTCCTAGCAAGAGAACAGCTAATAGAGACTGGCCTCCTGGGCATGATGCAAAATGTGGAGAGTGAATTTACATGAGAAATCAGGAGATATATAAAATGTTAGTTTCTCAGTGGTGTCCGACCCTTTGCAATCCCATGGACTGTAGCCCGCCAGGCTCCTCTGTCCATGGAATCTTCCTGACAAGAATACTGGAGTGGGTAGCCATTCCCTCCTCCAGGGTTCTTCCCACCTGTCCCAGGGATCAAACCCAAGTCTCCTGCACTGCAGGCAGATTATTTACCATCTGAGCCACCAGAGAAGCAGATATACACCATGGGACCACAGTAAATATTTATAAATTTGAATAAAGAATGATGATTATTGATATTTCTGAGTCTGCATGTTTTTTTTCCTGATTTGTGACCTCATGGTTAGGTCAAGAGAATAGGAGAGAACAATAAGACTTCCTGATACATTAATTTCCCTAGTTTCAGCTCATTTCCACCAGGCTTGTGGATGGATAGCTTCCACCATGCTGACCATTCCAGATAGATTGTCCTTTATTCTTCATACCCAGTCACACAACTATGCTTCCCCCACGTGCCTGCCTGCAATGTGCCAGCTACAGTGCTGGGTGGAGAGCATCCACCTGGAAAACAGCGCAGGATAACTACTCTCAGGAGGCTACCAGGCTGCAAGAGAAGACAAAAGCGAAAGTGAAGTCAAAGTATTAGTCACTCAGTCACGTCAAGCTTTTGTGATCCCATGGACTGTAGCCCACCAGGCTCCTCAGTCCATGGAATTCTCCAGGCAAGGATACTGGAGTGGGTTGCCATTTCCTTCTTCAGGGGATCCTCCTGACCCAGGGATCAAACCTCCATCTCCAGCATTGCAGGCAGATTCTTTACCACTGAGCCACGAGGGAGGAAACAAGGTTATGTTCAGATCAGATCAGTCGCTGAGTCATGTCAGATTCTTTTTGACCCCATGAATTGTAGCACGCCAGGCCTCCCTGTCCATCACCAACTCCCAGAGTTCACTCAGACTCATGTCCATCGAGTCAATGTTGCCATCCAGCCATCTCATCCTCTGTCGTCCCCTTCTCCTCCTGCCCCCAGTCCCTCCCAGCATCAGAGTCTTTTCCAAGGAGTCAACTCTTCGCATGAGGTGGCCAAAGTACTGGAGTTTCAGCTTCAGCATCATTCCTTCCACAGAAATCCCAGGGCTGATCTCCTTCAGAATGGACTGGTTGTGTTAACTAAGAGTTAACAACATCAAATTTTATAGGTGACAAATAAAGGGAATCAATAGTTTTATGTGATGAAACATTGGAGAAGTTCTTTTAATTTGTCTGTAGTTCCCTCACTTCTATATGAAAATCTTGGGTAAAAGTGTCCTAGGTCCCTCTGGTTCCACAACTGCACGAGTACATCTATGTGGTTCGAGGGAGTCAGTGCAGTTTAACAGCAGAGGCAGAAACTAGGCTCGGAACGAGTAATGGTCCTGTTACCATGACTCAGTGATTATAATATGTTACCATGATTCACGAATTCTCACAGTAATCATTTGAAGTGGATATTGATTACCTAAATTTTAAATGTAATGAACTTTAGAGAGCTTGTGTACTTTTCCCATGATGACACAGCCAGTAACGCTGTTCGTCTGACTCCAACGCCCATGCATGCCCTTTTAACTATACCAAGAAGCTTTAAAAGAGGGAGTGGTTTTAACTATTGTAGAGGAAAGAAAATAATCAAAGTCTTAAACTTTTCTTAATCCCAAACCTTCAGAACCCTCCTTTCCATGTATCAGATTGCAAAAAGAAGAAAAAACCATGATGGCTCACTCTTTCCTGTATTTACAGTTTTTCTCAATATGACTTTGCAGTTCCTTCCATAAATAATTGAAGTCTATTTTGCTTCCCCTTGAATCAGAGCTTTTCTTGTGATTTGTTTTGGTTAACACAGTACAGTGGAAGTGAAATATGCCAGTTTTATAAGCTTAGGTCTCAAGAGACCAAGGACAAGTCCACTCTCCTAGAACCCTTCTCACCACCCATAGGAAGGACCTCAAGCTAGCCTGCTGGAAAGACCACAGAGAGCACAGCCAAACCATTCCATCTGAAGCCATCCAATATTGTCCAAACTCCACCCACTCGGGTCTTCCTTGGTGGCTCAGGCAGTAAAGAATCTGCCTGCAATGCAAGAGATCCGGGTTTGATCGCTGCATCAGGAAGATTCCCTGGAGAAGAGAATGGCTACCAACTCCAGTATTCTTGCCTGGAGAATTCCATGGACAGAGGAGCCTGGTGGGCTACAGTCCAAGGGGTCTCAAAGAGTTATACATGACTGAGTGACTAACAGTTTCCACTCAAGTCAGAAGAGGACTGTGGACTCATAAGTGAGCCCAACTGACACGAAAATAACTATTCAGCCGAACTTAGCCCAAATTAGTTGTTTGCAAAATCATGAGCTAAATAAGTTGGTTATTTTAAGATGAAGTTTTAGGGTGTTTTGAATGCAATGAAAGTTAACTGATTCACTCTTTACTAATTCAGTCCTCATTCCATCATTTAGAGGTAGTCAGACATATAAGTTAAGCTCCCTTACCTAGACCAGATGCTATCCTAGACCCTAACAACCCTTTAATAAAAGGTCACTCCTCTCATTTCCTCCTCCTCAACTAGTTGTGAACCCAAACTTGGACTAGAATGCCCATGTGATTTATCTTCTAGATTCTATTCATTGTTCAAGTAATTTTATATTTTCATCCACTCTGTCCACCTGTTTGTCTCCAGTTCTTACATAAGAAAAGTACTGACACTAGTTGAGTATTTATAGAAATTTATAGAAATATTTACCAAGAATGGTCAATATTTGGGAAAATAAGAACTTTTTTTATTTCTAAGTTTTCCTGATGCCTTTAAAGACGTTAAACTTTTAAAACAAAAACAACAACATTATATTTGAATATATGTTATGTATTATGTTATATATTATACATAACATGCAGTCATAAAATCTATAAGAAAATCACAAAGTTAAGGATACTGTTGTAAACTTTCACACTATCACACATGTCACTGTAATATTAATTAATTGTAAACTGTAAGAAACAAAGGTGAATATTTCATTTCCTAAAACAACTATTAAAAATACATCAGTAAGTAAACGAATTGTAAATGGGCCAGGTACTCTTATTAAAACTTTTAAAGTTATCAGAATGAACTTTTCTTTAATATCTAACTGTATACTGTTAGGCTTCCCCTGTGGCTCAGACAGTAAAGAATCAGCCTACTATGCAGGAGACCTGGGTTCGAAGCCTGGGTTGGGAAGATCCCCTGGAGAAGGAAATGGCAACCCACAACAGCATCCTTGCCTCGAGAATTCCATGGACAGAGAGGCCTAGAGGGCTGCAGTCTGCAGTGTTGCAAAGAGTCAGACACAAATGAGTGGCTAACACTTTGACTTTCACTTTCACTATATACTGTTAACAAAAACTAAATTAAATATAAAGATACAGACAGGCCAAAACCAAAGTGATATAGAAAAAAAGACACACTGTGAAAACACCAAATGAGAAAGTTGATATAATATTGTCAAATTTGCCTTTAAAACAAAAGGTATCACCAAAGGTAAAGAGAAACATTTCATAATGTAAATCAGTCAATTAATCAAGAAGACCCAGTGATCCTAAATGTTTATGTACCTAATAACAGAGCTTCAAAAACATGAAGCAAAAATCAGTAGAACTGAATAGACAAATAGTCAACAATCTTAGTTGAAGAATTTTAACAATCCTTTAGAAATCGTCTGCCCAGGTGAGAAAAATATATATATCAGTAAGGCTAGAGAATATTTGAATACTACTTTCAGCCAACTTTACATAATTTATAAAATATTAATTTGACAATAGCATAACATATTATTTTCAAATCCACATGATATATTCACCAAAATACATCATATACTAGGCCATAAAACAAGTCTCAATACATTTTTGTCTGCTATTATAACAAGATTATTTTATGATCAAGACAAAATGAAATTAAAAATCAACAAAAATATCTAGAAAATCCACAGATATTTGAATGTTTAGCAATATAATTTAATAAAACCATATGAGATATTAGAATATATGTTGAACTCACCAGGGTAAGAAATCATATGGTATAATAGGTTGAATAATGACCTCTTAAAGATGTGCATGTCCTAACTCCTAAAATCTGTAAATTTGTTGCCTTACACACTAAAAAGAAAAAGTGGGGACTCAGACAGTAGAGAATCCACCTGCAATGAAAGAGACCCAGGTTCAATCCCTGGGTGGGGAAGATCCCCTGGAGAAGGGAATGGCAACCCACTCCAGTATTATGCTGGGAGAATTACACAGACAGAGGAGCCTGGCAGGCTACAAACCATGGGGTCTCAAAGAGTTGGACACAACTGAACATCTTTAATTTCACTTGACACAACGAAAGAATTTTGCAAATGTGATTAAGTATCTTGCAGTAAAGAGAACATATTAAATTATCTAAGTGTGCACAGGGTAACTACAAGGGTCCTTATAAGAGGGAAATAGGAGGATCAGAATCAGAGATAAAAATTGAAGAAGAGAAGCTAAGATTCAAGTGGAGAGAAGATGGTGTACTATTGGCTTTGAAGATGTAAGAAGAGGCCAAAACGAAGGATTGTAGGCAGCTTCTCAGAACTTGAAAAGGTAAGAAAAGCAATTATTTCCTAGAGCTTCCAGAATAAGTGTTGGCCTGCCAACACCTTGATGTTAGCCCAGTGAAATTGATTTTGAACTTCTGACCTCCTGCTACTGCTAAGTCCCTTCAGTCATGTCCGACTCTGTGTGACCCTATAGACGGCAGCCCACCAGGCTCCCCATCCCTGGGATTCTCCAGGCAAGAACACTGGAGTGGGTTACCATTTCCTTCTCCAATGCATGAAAGTGAAAAGTGAAAGTGAAGTCGCTCAGTCATCTCTGACCCTCAGCAACCCCATGGACTGCAGCCTACCAGGCTCCTCCATCCATGGGATTTTCCAGGCAAGAGTACTGGAGTGGGGTGCCATTGCCTTCTCCATCTGACCTCCAGAACTGTACAATAATGAATTTGCTTTGTCTTAATCCACTAAATTTATAATAATTTGTTACAGCAGCAATAAGAAACCAATACACAAAAAATTAGAAGTTATTTGAAATGAAATAATTGTACAAAGAAAAATCAAGAAACTTAAAATCATTTATTTGAATAAGATTAAGAAAATTTTAAATCCCTAAGAAGACAGATCAAGGAAAAAAAGGAAAACAAAAAATTATAAAATCAGGGCTTTAAAAAGAGAATTGGAGGAGAAAATGGCAACCCACTCCAGTATTCTTGCCTGGAGAATCCCATGGACAGAGGAGCCTGGTGAGCTACAGTTCATCGGGTCTCAAAGAGTTGGACACGACTGAGTGACTAACACACAAAAAGAGAATATCAACAGAAAGTTTACAGATATTAAAAGGATAATAAGAGGAAATTATGTATATGTATATTCTAAGATATATATAATATATATGCTAAATGCCAGGCTGGATGAATCACAAGCTGGAATCAAGATTGCCAGGAGAAATATCAATAACCTCAGATACACAGATGACACCACCTTTATGGCAGAAAGCGGACAAAAACTAAAGAGCCTCTTGATGAAAGTGAAAGAGGAGAGTGAAAGAGTTGGCTTAAAGCTCAACATTCAGAAAACTAAGATCATGGCATCTGGTCCCATCACTTCATGGCAAATAGATGGGGAAACAATGGAAACAGTGAGAGACTTTGTTTGGGCTCCAAGATCACTGCAAAAGGTGACTGCAGCCATGAAATTAAAAGATGCTTGCTCCTTGGAAGAAAAGCTATGACCAACCTATATAGCATATTAAAAAGCAGAGACATTACTTTACCAACAAAGGTCCATCTAGTCAAAACTATGGTTTTTCCATAGTAGCCATGTATGGATGTGAGAGTTGGACTATAAATAAAGCTGAGTGCCAAAGAATTGATGCCAAAGAATTGAACTCTGGTATTGGTGAAGACTCTTGAGAGTCTCTTGGACAGCAAGGAGACCCAACCAGGTCATCCTAAAGGAAATCAGTCCTGAATATTCATTGGAAGGACTGATGTTGAAGCTGAAACTCCAATACTTTGGCCACCTGTTGCGAATAACTGACTCATTTGAAAAGACCCTGATGCTGGAAAAGACTGAAGGCAGGAGGAGAAGGGATGACAGATCAGATGGACAGGGAAGCTGGCATGCTGAAGTCCATGGGGTGGCAAAGAGTCGGACATGACTGAGGGACTGAACTGATACACTAAAAAGGGCTTCCCAGGTGGCACTAGTGGTAAAGACCCCGCCTGCCAATAAAGGAGACATAAGAGACACAGGTTCAATCCCTCATTCTGGAAGATGTCCTGGAGGAGGGCACAGCAACTCACTCCAGTATTCTTGCCCAGAAAGTCAATCTCATGGACAGAGGAGCCTGGCAGGCTGCAGTTCAAACGGCTGCACAGAGTCGGACACGATTGAAGTGATTTAGCACGCACGCATGCATGCATATACTAAAAAGCTTGACAACAATGATGAAATCTCTAAAATCTCTTTTAAAAACACAATCTACCAAAACTGACAGAAAAAAAAAAGTTGACCTGGATAGTCTTACATTTATTAGAAAAATTGAATTCATAATTTAAAACTGCCCCACTATGAAAGCTTCAAGCCCAGCTGGTTCTACTGTGAAATTCTATTAAATGTTCACAAAGAAATACTTATATTACACAAGCACTTTCACAATAGGAAGAGAAAAAAACATTTCTAAATTTGTTTCATGAGGCCAGCATAACCTTAATACCAAAACTGACAAGGACCTTACAAGAAAATAAAATTAAAGACCAACATCACTCTGTCCCCTGGAGAAGGAAATGGCAACCCACTCCAGTATTCTTGTCTGGAGAAGTCCATGGACAGAGGAGCCTGGCAGTCTGTAGTCCATGGGGACAGTCACAAAGTGTTGGACACGACTGAGCGACTAACACTTTCACTTTTTCCATCACTTATTAACATAAATGAAAGTGTAGAAGAGGCAAAACTTCACCTCTACCCATCTTACATTTTCAGCTGGGACTCTGTGACAAAAAGACAGATTAACAAGAAGAAGACAGTTTATTAATGAGTGCAGTACACATTATGCAGGGGAAAATATCTAAGCAAAAAAATAACTCAGAGCAGCAGCTTCAAACCCTGGGTTATACAGCATTTTCAAGAAAGAACAATAAATTGTAGGGAAATGGCAGGACATAGGAAAGCAATTTTAGGTTTCCAAAAGTATAAGAAGTTTTAGGGAGCAAACTGTGGAAAGGTAAATATATGGGAGGGGGCTCATGGAATAAGGTTTATTTGCAGATTCCTCTGTTGCCCTTTGTGAGCTGATAAGAATCTGTCTCCAGTAACAGGAAAATTTATATTTTGTGTTTAAGCAGAAAAGGGGATGGGGGCTATTTTTTTTGCATTTTCTGCTTTTTAATTGCCTTCAGCTCAAAATTATTTTTATGTCAAAAAGACATATTTGGGGATGACATATTCTGGTTTTCTTCAAAAGCAAAATTCTTAATAACTGTTAATAAATCGAATTGAGCAATGCATAAAATGTGTAATATTTCATGATAAATTGAGGTTTATCCCAGGAATGCAGGTTAGTTTAAGATTTGAAAATCAGTCCACGAAACTGATCATATATAAAAAGAGAAGAACACTCGTAAAGACTTGTCAATGGATGCAAAAGGCATATAAAAATGTCAGCATTAATTCATTATAAATAAAAGTAGAGAGGAACTTCTTCAACCTGATGAAAGTAATGTATGACTAAGCTATAATTATTATCATTTTTATGGTGAAATATTAAAAATGTTCAGGATCAGGATCAGGAACAAGGCATGGATATTCACTCTTACCACTTCAGTTCATACTGAAGGTTCTAGCCAATGGAATTAGAAAAAAGGGGAAAAGAAGGCATGAGGATTGTTGAAGAATATACAAATCTCAATTGTGTTTTTATATGCTAACAAACAGCAATAGAAAAAATTAATTCAAAAATCAATACTGTTTATAAGGCATCAAAAATATAGAATTTGGTCTATACTTCACATTATATAAAAATTATCTTAAGCTGGATTATAGATCTAGATGTAAAAATAAAAACTATAAAGCTCCTAGATAAGAACAGGATATGTTTGTAAGCTGGTGGTAGGTAAAAATTTATTAGAGATAATGATAAAAATTCTAAATATAAAAAAATAAAGCAATAAACAAAATTTCATCAAAATTTTTTCTCATCAAAAAGAAATTTAAAAATAATATACAAAGCCACAGACTAGGAGAAAAAAAGGTAACATAAAGGCATTTAATCCATAATATATCAAAGATTCCTGCCAATTCATGATAAAAAGATTAAAAAAACTAATGAAATAGATAAGATATAGAAAAATATTCACAAAAATATGTTAGTCAATAAATACATGAAGAGATTCTCAACATTTTTAATAATCAGTGAAATAAAATTAAATGTAACATAAGATTCCTCTGTACACTTGCTAATATGGCTAAAATTAATAGTTTTAAATGTTGAAGATGCAACATCTCAGATAGATGTGTAAAATGGTACAATCATGGTGGAAAACTAAGAATTTGCTATAATTCAGTAATTCTACTCTTGGGTATTTACCAAAAATAAAATTTTTAAAATGCACACAAAAAGACTTGTGTAAGAACATTTATAATAAATGTTATTCATAATAAAAGAGCAAAAATTACCCAATGAATGCATAATTAAACTCTAATATATTCACAGAGTGGAATATGACTTAGCAATTAAAAATAAACTTATAATACACACCATAACATATATAAATCTTAAAAACATCCTACTGAATGAAAGAAGTCAATCATCAGTTCAGTTCAGTTGCTCAGTCATGTCTGACTCTTTGGGAACCCATGAATTGCAGCACTCCAGGCCTCCCTGTCCATCACCAACTCCCGGAGTTTACTCAAACTCATGTCCATCCTCCTTTGCTTTTGGCTTCTCTTCTTTTCACAGCTATTTGTAAGGCCTCCTCAGACAGCTATTTTGCTTTTTTGCATTTCTTTTTCTTGGGGATGGTCTTGATCACTGTCTCCTGTACACTGTCATGAACCTCCATCCATAGTTCATCAGGCCTAGTCCTTTAAATCTATTTATCAGATCTAGTCCTTTAAATCTATTTCTCACTTCCACTGTATAATCATAAGGGATTTGATTTAGGTCATACCTGAATGGTCTAGTGGTTTTCCCTACTTTCTTAAATTTAAGTTTGAATTTGGTAATAAGGAATTCATGATCTGAGCTGCAGTCAGCTCCTGGTCTTGCTTTTGCTGACTGTATAGAGCTTCTCCATCTTTGGCTGCAAAGAATAGAATCAATCTGATTTCGGTGTTGGCCATCTGGTGATGTCCACATATAGAGTCTTCTCTTGTGTTGTTGGAAGAGGGTGTTAACAGTACATATGTGTGATACCATTTACATGACGTTCAAGAACAAACAAAACTAGTTTCTCTAAATAGACATTAGAATAATGATGGGCTTGGGGAGGAGGGAGATAGGAAAGGAAAACATGGGAATTTTGGGGGTGATAAGGCAACCCACTCCAGTGTTCTTGCCTGGAGAATCCCAGGGACTGGGGAGCCTGGTGGGCTGCCATCTATGGGGTCTCACAGAGTCGGACACGACTGAAGTGACTTAGCAGTAGCAGCAACAATGCTGTATATTTTGATTGAAGTCCTGGTTCAAAATTTATTGAACTGCATTCTTAAGATCTGTGTATTTTATTGTATGCAGTTACACCTTAAAAACAAAAGTGTCAACCAAACCAAACAAAAAACATACCAATCTCAACCCTGTGCTTTCTCTCAAAGTGAAAAACCCCTCTGAACTACATTTGCCTCTTCTTTTGAGCCTGTGCACTAAAACTCCCCAATGCCAATCCCAATTCAGTTTAGTTCAGTCGCTCAGTCGTGTCCGACTCTTTGCAACCTCATGAATCGCAGCACGCCAGGCTTCCCTGTCCATCACCAATTCCCGGAGTTCACCCAGACTCACGTCCATTGAGTCAGTGATGCCATCCAGCCATCTCCTCCTCTGTCGTCCCCTTCTCCTACTGCCCCCAGTCCCTCCCAGCATCAGAGTCTTTTCCAAGGAGTCAACTCTTTGCATGAGGTGGCCAAAGTACTGGAGTTTCAGCTTTAGCATCATTCCTTCCGAAGAAATCCTAGGGCTGATCTCCTTCAGAATGGACTGGTTAGATCTCCTTGCAGTCCAAGGGACTCTCAAGAGTCTTCTCCAACACCACAGTTCAAAAGCATCAATTCTTTGGTGCTCAGCCTTCTTCACAGTCCAACTCTCACATCCACACATGACCACAGGAAAAACCATAGCCTTGACTAGACGAACCTTTGTTGGCAAAGTAATGTCTCTGCTTTTGAATATGCTATCTAGGTTGGACATAACTTTCCTTCCAATGAGTAAGCGTCTTTTAATTTCATGGCTGCAGTCACCATCTGCAGTGATTTTGGAGCCCTCCCAAAATAAAGTCTGTTTCCACTGTTTCCCCATCTATTTCCCATGAAGTGATGGGACTGGATGCCATGATCTTCGTTTTCTGAATGTTGAGCTTATGGCAGAAAGTGAAGAGGAACTAAAAAGCCTCTTGATGAAAGTGAAAGTGGAGAGTGAAAACGTTGGCCAATCCCAAATAACAGTACACTATTAAAGCCAGGGCTTTGACCATCCTAGAACAAGAAGACAGAGAGCTCTATAAGGACTGTGATGTTAAATCAGGAGTAGTAAGGTCCAGCTATTGATTATCCTAGATTTGCAAACAGTGTTGCGTCTAAAGATAGAGTTGTAGGCAGGCATCTGTCCAAGAAACAGACTCAGGGAGGAAGTTAGCAGAAGATTCACATAGAAAAATCTCATCTAGACTATCTCTCCCAGGAGATAGGGCATATATTAACTCAGGCTTGAATTGTGCTGTGATGCTTGCACCTGAACACACCTCTCCTCAAGCAATAAAATACAAAGAAGCTGTATGGTACTAAAAATAACTGTGTGCCTGCCTTAGGTAGGGTAAATTCTGGACAAAAGATACAAAGACACCAAAAAACCCAACTGCTACTTTTGAAATGCCTGAAGCAAAGTCAGAGGGTCAGGAGCAAAAGCTGGGTTCTGTACATGCAATCAACACCATGCAAGGAGTGAGCCAAACACCTCAACCACCCCTCCAGCCAGACCCCTGGACACACTCCTGACCTCACCCCACATAAGGAACAAGCTTGCCCACCTCCCCAGGGAGGAGATTCAAGTAGAGAAATGCATTGTTCTTACCATAGGGCTATGATTTAAAATCCTGATGATCACACTTTGTGCAACCAACATTGCAAGAAATCACTAATTCCCAACTAAGACTGAAAGTGTGAAGGAAGAAAGGAGGGCAGTTCGAAGTGCCGTACCCACCCCTCAACCCAGTACCACTCAAATCAAGTACATTCAGGCTTCCTCCCGCTTCCTGCTTTCATCCTTCTGTCTCCATAGCTGTCTTTCCTATTCCCTGTACTTTAGGGTCCTCGTTTGTGATTAGTCATTCACACCAAGGTGATAATGAGTGATAAAAAATTAATGACAATTCAAAGTGTTAATGGTTATTCAAATCAACTAACCACCAGCAATATACAAGCTAATTCACTTGCAATCTATCAGACTTTTAGCCCAAAGGAATAGAGCGGTGGGCATTCCAGGCTGGTCAATAGCTCAGTTCCATTGACCAAGCAACAGGCAAATGCCTGCCTCATACCAGATCATTGCCTCCTGGTGTGTACAAGGATAACACCATACACACTTCAGTACACTCTCAGTGTAAGCCTGGCTTGGGACTTTTATTTTCCTGGATTTCAATGATAACAGCAAATGTACATTTAATGAGCTCCTACTGGGCTCCAGACACAGGTAAGTGTTGGGGATGCTGAGGTGAACAAGGCATTCGTCCTGCCTCTTTTCAGCTGGCGCTGTTATCTTTACGTCTCCCTGCTGTGTGTATCCACTCTTAATTGAAGTGTGGCATGTACTTAATCCATGGTACTTAAATGCATGCATGAGTGTTTGAGATACAGGATCAGAATAAATGATCTTGTTACATAAAGTGACAAAGAGATATGACCCCACATCTGTCCTCACATGGGATTGCACACTTACTAGTGGAGAAGAGAAATATTACTATCATGTGCTGTGTTGAATTGCTCAGTCATGTCTGAATCTTTGTGACCCCATGGACTGTAGCCCACTAGGCTACTCTGTCCACGGGATTCTCCAGGCAAGAATACTGGAGTGGGTTGCCGTGCCCTCCTGCAGGGGATCTTTCCTGACTCAGGGATTGAAACTGGCTCTTCTGTGTCTCCTGCATTGCAGGCAGATTCTTTACCCACTGAGTCACCTCGTAAGCCCCCTTTGAGCCTTAATCTTCTGTAAATTAAGAAAGATCTATTGGATGATCTTTTAATTTCTTTCGTCTCTTGTTTCATGATTCTATAGCCCACAGATACCACATCCATCCTTTGGTGATAGTTATCAGCTCAGTCACAGACACTTCTGATTCTTTCTCTGGGCATGTTGTAGGACTGCGCTTCCCTAGGTCCTTGGAGTTAGGTGTGGCCAATGGTATGCAAACAAAAGTGACCTGAGAAAATTCTAGATGGAAACATTAAGAGCCAACATGTGATTTCCCAGCTCTAAGTTGGCCATTGTGACCAATATTTCAAAAATGGAATATTGGGTCCGGTAGTGAGGATAATGGGGAGGACAACTTTCAAACAACCTGCAATGGACAAGGAAAGTGATGAACGAATCAACTAAATGAACAAGTTCATCTTTATTGTTTGAAGCCCCTGAGATTTAGTGCTGTTTGTCAGCACACCACTGTCAGGCAGGTACAATCAACGCACGTCACCAAAGACTATGAGTCTGTTGTTTGGTTCATGGTATACAGTTGATGCCCAAGAAATATTTTAAAATATGACACCCTTCCAGCAGATGTTTTTCACATCTTTCACTCTGTACTTTATCCCATCTGTGAAATGGAACTGACCTCACTCCTGGAAGTGCAAGAGCTGGAGGCTAATCAGAAGATGACAAAGCGCTTGAGGCTGGCAAAGAGCTCTCCTGATGCTAAATAACAGAGTGGGCTGGCACGGGCTCCTGGCCCTGGCAAGAACACACATGGAAAGTCATTGCCAAGCCCTCCCTCCAGCCTTCCTCCACCATTCAGTGAAAAACCCAGACTCCAGAGGAAACTGTTAGGTCTTTTCATCCTGCTGTGATGAGAGCAACTGTAATTAAGCCCTCACAGAACCCACCTTGTTTCTTCAGCCCCTCAGGAATAAAAGGACAGTACTATCATCTGAGTTAGAATAGGAGATGCTGCAAGAGCTTCATCCCCCTGTATCTTTTGCCTTGCTCAACTCCTGGCCATTTTTGAGCCAGCTGCCACTGTCATCCCAGCTGCCACATAAACTCACACTCACACATCACACACACACACAGTCACAAACATGCCTGCATGCTCAGTCACTTCAGACATGTCTGACTCTGCAACCCCGTGGACTGTAGCCCACCAGGCTCCTCTGTCTATGGGAGTCTCTAGGCAAGAATACCAGAGTGGGTTGCCATGCCCGCCTCCAGGGGATCTTCCCGACCAAGGGATCAAACCTGAGTCTCCTGCAGGCAGATTCTTTACCACTAAGCCATCAGGGAAGCTCCCCCTGACCCACACTCTTACACACACTATTACACACACATTCACATCGCACCTATATACGCTCATACCACACTCAACATTGCCTTTTTCTCCTTATGGATATCACCATTGCTGCTAAGTAAAAATGTGCTTTTTTTTTTTTTTGGTTATCCCAGAGTTCGTTTTAGCCCAATTCTCTCCCCTACAGAAGAGATCCTGAGCTGTGCCCTGGGCCTCCCCTCCCCCATCAAGCTTGGAGTCCCCACATTGTCCTTGACTGAGGCCTCACTATGGCAGAGAAGGGGACCAGAGAGGTGCTAAGAGGGAGATGGAAGTGAAACTCTCATTCCTGGTAGTCCTGGGGATGGAATGTCTAGTGCCTGCAGAGGGAGGGTGAATGATGGACAGAGGGGGCTTAGGGAGGAGAGCAGTGCGACTGTTTCCTGGGAAACAAGCCTGTTACCTCCTCCTAGTTACTGTCCATTGTTCACCGCTGAATGCTTCATTTTCTTGATTGAGAGGCCCTGTGCTATCACAGCCCCTCCCCTACCTCCACTGGGCTCCACCCAGCACCCCGCACAGCTCCCCATGCTTACCTCTAGGCAGCAGCAATCAGATCACATTCTCATGACAAATTCTAGAAGGAAATGTTTACAGACCTCAGAACTTGGAAGGAAAGGGTGTCAGGGGCTCCCCTGCAAGTTTGAACCAGGAAGTGTGTGCCTGCACATATAGAGCCCTGCCTTCCCAGGCCCCCTCTCTGGGGGCACTTTATGGCCCTCAGCATCAGTGGGAGTGATGCAGAGTCCCAGTGTTTTGGACCTCCCTGTCCACAAGAGCTTCCCAGGTGGTGCTAGTGGTAAAGGACCTGCCTGTCAATGCAAGAGATGTAAGAGACCCGGGTTCAATCCCTGGGTAGGGAAGAACCCCTGGAGGAGGCCACAGGCATGCTGTGTGCTAAATTGCTTCAGGTGTATGTGACTCTTTGCAACCCCATGAATTGTAGCCCACCAGGCTCCTCTGTCCACAGGGATTCTCCAGGCAAGAATACTGGAGTGGGTGGCCATGCCCTCCTCCAGGGCATCTTCCCAACCCAGGAAAGCACATCCACAATAACCTGTCCTTCAACTCTAGGATAGACCAGGACCTCCCTGGCTGTCCAGTGGTTAAGACTCTGGACTCCCAATTTGAGAAGCATAGGTTTAATCCCTGGCCAGGAAACTCCCAATTTGAGAGGCATAGATTTAATCCCTGGCCAAGATCCCATATGTCACGCTGCATGGCTGCAACAAAAAATGCAAACAATAAAAACGAACAACAAAAAAAAAAAACCCACAGTTCTAGGATAGACCTGCGTGTCACTCCTGCCACAACACTAGTGGTCTGCCTTTGGGTGAGTTCATGAACTAGCCCAAGCTTCAGATTCTGCACTCAGAAGATGATGAAGATGGGCTAGGGGTCTTCTCATGCAGGACATTATTACCTGATGGCTCTCAGAAGAATAAGGAACCCCTTGGAATTCTGTGCATCATATTTTGGTGTTTGTTTAGTCATACAAAAATGGCAACCCACTCCAGTACCCTTGACTGGAAAATCCCATGGACGGAGGATTGTGCTAGACTACAGTCCATGGGGCCACAAAGAGTCGGACACGACTGAGCGACTTCACTTCTCTTTAGTCATACAAAGTGGAGGGAGGAGAAGGTCCATGGCCTCCTCAAGTCATTTCGCCCAGAAGTCTCAGCATTGGAGAAAGATCCACATAGATCAATGGGATGAGGGGAGGAGGGGTGGGGGGCAGTCAGCAATTAACTCTGACTTGCACCCTCGAAGTTAAGCAAAGGGAGATTCTGGGTCTGTTTCAAGGGAGAACCAATAGAAGTTGAGCAAGGGGTGCAGTTGGGACACAGGGCAGCACCCAGGTAAATAGGGGAAGTCCCTCTGTCCTGAGAATCAGCAGTATTAATATCTACTTTCTCCTTAACACTTCGGTAGAGACAATGCTGTAGGTTTATATACCCCTTCCTCTTCCTGTATACACAAGAAAACTACATTTCCCAGGCTCCCTTGAAGTTAGATTGGGTCTACTTTCTGGCCAAGAAGATGTGGGCAAGGCATTAATTCAAGGCTTCCCTAAGTCTGACCTTAACACGTATCTTCTTAATTTCTTGGTGACCTTAAGGCATAGTTGTATGTGATATCAAGTAGAAATAAACTTTTGTTGTGCTAAGTCAGTGAAGTTTGTATGTTGCCACTGACAGGCCTAGATGTCTCTGAGTAATGTAACTTTTCAACCTTCAGATGAAACACAGTGAAACTCTATTTCTAAATGCTACTATTAAATATAGAGTAGATAATATCCAGCCAGGGTGAGATCTCCTGGTGTCATCAATGGTTGTATCCTATTTCCAACCCTTACTTGCTGTGTGACCTGAGGCAAGCTGCTTAACCTTCCTGTTCCTCATTTTTGTCACCTCTACTTCATAAAGTTATTGTATCAGTTAGTGATTTTTGTGTAACAGACTGCCTCAGAACTCTATAGCTTAAGATGTGTAAGTATTTATTATTGCTCACAAATCTGAGCCCAGCTGGGTAGATATGGTCTCGCTCCTGTATCTGTGGGCAGGGAATCAGCTCTGCTGATCTTAGAGGCGCCTCTAACACATGTACTGGGTTAAGGCTTGTCTAGTGGCCTCAGCCAGAACAACTGGGCTAGAAGCTTATTCCAGATGGTCTAGGCTTGTTTACATGGCAAGATTCCAAGAGACAGATGTGTGGAAGGCTCAAAATTAGCACAACATCATTTCTACCAGACTATTTTGGTCAAAGAAACTTACAAAATTCAAGAGAAGGGCAAACAGACTCAATCTATTTTGAGGGAGGGGAGGAAAGTCTTATTGTGAAGGGAGAGGATAAGAGGAATCTGTTAATAGGTGCCATCAATGCAATCAAATCTCCTTAGTTATTGTGAGAATGAAATATTTTAATGGATGGAAAATACTTAGAATAATGTTTGAGATCTACTGTATATTAATAGTAAATGCCCAACATACATGCACACTTGTTATTTTACTACCTTTTTCCCTTATAAACTTTTCACTGATAAAAAACAATTGAACACTTATCATGTGGGCATTACTAAACAAGATTATTAACCATTTTTCATCATTTTTTTATGTAGGGTTCACAACCATCCTAAGACTAGATTTCAGAATTCTTTGTTTTATAAATGATAAAGCTAAGGCTTAGAGAGGTTGCCTAAGCTACAAGCTTGTCAGTGGCAGAAACAGGATCAAACTGAAACCATGCTCTTTGTTACTAAATAAATATCCTCCTTAGGCTTAGAAAGAACTTCACTTCTTACCTGTGTAAGAGAAGGGCTGGGCTTCCTCAGTGTCTCAGCGGTAAAGAATCTGCCTGCAATGCAGGAGACACAAGAGACATGAGTTAGATCCCTAGGTCAGGAAGAATCCCTGAAGGAAAGTGTGGCAACCCACTCCAGTATTCTTGCCTGGGGAATCCCATGGACAGAGGAGCCTGGTGGTTTACTGTGCATAGGAATGCAAAGGGTTATACATGACTGAAGCGAATGAACACACATGCAAGAAAAGGGCTACCCAAATTTCAGAGAAATCTACTTTTCTCTTTTGTCCATTTGGTTGACCATGGCTCTAGGGATTATAAGCACTCAGCTATGAAAAGAAGTGAGAAATAGGACAAGTGTCCAGAGTGACAACATTACCAAAGGTCTCTTGTCTTTGTCAACAGCCAAACATTTGGGAACTGAGGCTGGGTGACCAGTAGCAAATACCAGGTGCTGCTCCCGCTCTTGTGCTTCTCAACACCCCCAAAAGATTGCTAGATAAAGTTGTTCCCAGGGGTCAAGGTGAACATCAACCTACTCCTCTTCCCACAACAGGATATTTCAACAATTGAAAACTCAGTTTTCAAACTTTTTTGTGAGATCCAGGAGTCCATGGCTGGGCTGAGCATGGGCTTAGAGCTCTGTGTATGCTCATCTCTCTGGTATCAGCATTAGCTCATGCCTCACTTCACCTTCCTTGCCTGCCCCAGCTGCTCATATCAAGGTTGGCCTCCAGCTCTAGGATGAACTCATTCTAAGATAGGGATAGGTATACAACCCTGTGAAAGGTGCTTGAGTGCAAATCTTGCTATTTAAGCATATCAGTGTGGGTTACATAAGTCTGAGCCTAACTTGTCTCATTCATAACTTTTCTTCTCACTACAATGTTGATCCAAAATATCCTCTGGCTTTATTTCTAGTTCCTTATAAGAACTTAATGTGAATGGAATGTCAATGGACATGAACCTGAGCAAACTCAAGGAGATACTGGAGGACAGGGAAGCCTGGCAAGCTGCAGTCCACAGGGTCGCAAAGGGTTGGACATGACTTAGCAATTGAATGATAACAACAATAAGAACTGGAGGCCTATAAATCCAGTGGTGCCCTGCTACTGGGAATTCTGCTTCTCCTACCCACAAGATGTAGTTCTTTTCAAGGGTTAACTCCAGGTAGACGAGACAAATCTGAAGCAATATATGGATCTAGCAAAAAATAGTTCTGTGATCAGCTAACAAAATCTGCCAAGAGCACAGGAGTTAGAGAGACAGTGTGAGTTACAGTTATTGCTACCGCAGATCTAGAACAAGGATGCCATCACCTGCTGGGGTTCTGAAATTGCATTGCCAGACTGCCTGCTGGAGTTTGTTGCCCTTTGAACACAATTCACTGAACTAGTCAGCTGCCCCACAACCCATAGGGTGCAGTCTCAGATGTTGGGTTAATTTTTCAAGTTGCCATTTGAGCCAATTTTTGCTCTTCCATGGTGCAAATTACTCTCGTACAAAGGAAGTCTACTGAGAGTTGAAGTCCATTGAGTTATGACCAAACACAAGGTCTTTGATAACTTAATTAGAGTGTTTGATGACCTCGGGTATTGTCTTTGTTCTTTCTTAACTCTATGAATCTTCACACTGGTGATAAGGATTGAAACTGAAGATAAGAGTTTCTTTTCTCCTTTTAAAGAAGAAGAAGAAAACGAAAAGACTCAAAAAACAACATGAAAAATTATTTAGGACTCTCCCTCCTAGGTTTGCCTTTTCCTAGGAAACTGGTGACCACCTGGATATAGAAAGAGCAAGAGAACCCACCAGAGCACAGGGGCTCCCTCAGACAGCCTGCGTGTGGATTTTGTCATTTCGAAGTGCCAGCTCTGTGACCTTAGGAAACCTACTTAACTTCTCCATGCCTCAGGTGTCTCATCTATAAAAATGAGCATGGTAAGAGTTCCTATTACAAAGGTTGTTATGAGGTTCAAAGGAAACTGTTTGTGTAAAACACTCAGAATATGTGTTGGAGTATAAATATTGTTGTTGTTGTTCAGTTGTTAAGTCATGTCTGATTCTTTGTGACCCCATGAACTGCAGCACATCAGGTCTCTCTGTCCCTCACCATCTCCCGGCATTTGCCCAAGCTCATATCCATTTAATTGACTCAATAATTCATTCAGTAGTTGTAAGATAGTTTGCTAAGGACTTTACTACATATCTCACATAATCTGACTCTTTGAGATGAGTTATGAGAGTCCTCGTGTCCTCATGGGAAAGGTGAGGCAGAGGGGTGAAGGATATGGTTCTAGGTGACCCAGACAGAAAAGGACAGAGCCAGGATTCAAACCATATCAATGCTTTATCCCAGAGGAAGCACCTCGAACATTCCTCCTGATTCAGAGGAAGTTACCTTATAAACATTAAACAAAACTGAAAGGGAGAACTGAGATGCAATCCCATTAGCTGTTCAGTCTTGGCCATGTCCCTTCACCTTGGCCATGAAAAGAGAAGGTTCCAGAATATCCTGGATGTAGAAAAGCCCTGGTCTTCTCATCACTCTGCAGAGCCTCTCCAGCACTGCACCTCCTCCAATCAGCTGCCAACATATGGTCTATATGCTTCTTGGATCTTCTTTGCTTCTGCCCAGAATACATGAGTTACATAGAAAGCTCTTCCTCCCCGAGGAAAAAATAAAAAAGACACAGCAGCTCTGAGAGGTTGCTCCTTGGTTCCTTAAGTTCCCATTCTAGTTCTCCAGCCACATCAACCCCAGAGTCTGGAATATTTAGCAAGTGAAGAGGGACTCCATTAAAGTTTAGGGGATTTGGTTAAAGGGAATATTATATGGGTAACAAAGATAAAGTACAGTATGCCTACATAATTAGCAGAAACTTAGAATAAAGTTGGGAGGTTTGCTTTCAAACCCCAGAACCCAGTGCCAGGGGCAGCCTGTGCCCTGCCCCTCCCCTCTGCTCCTCAGACAGAAATCTGTGTGCCACCCTCCCTCCAAAGCCAGCTTTCAGAAACCTGGGATCTCTATCTTCACTGCAGAAAAAGAATTTATTAAAATGTTCACTGCATCCTGAATTGAGAAATCAGCTGCCCAGAATCCGTGATCAATATGTTGTCTCTAGGTGATGAAGTGTTTCCTTGGAATGCGTCCCTCATGTTCCCTTCATGGTTCAGAGCTCCTGAGATCTGGGCTAGATTCAGCCGTCGGGGCTCTGACTGCCACAAACTCTTCATCCTTTCAGCCTCGGAGCCCTCCAGGATATGCAGAGCCCAGCACAGGCTCTGATATGGCCTCTCCCCACCAGTGACTCAGCTGTTCATAAGGGAGACCAAGCAGACGATGCACTTGGAGCATGTGTGCTTAGATACTCAGTCATGTCCAACTCTTTGCAACCCCATAGACTGTAACCCTCGCCAGACTCTGTCAATGGAACTCTCCAGGTAAGAATACTGAATACGTTCCCTTCTCCAGGGGATCTTCCAGACCCAGGGATAAAACCTGGGTCTCCTGCATTGCAGGTGGATTTTTCACCATGTGAGCCACCAAGGAAGCCCATACTTGGGGTGAGGGGGATACCTTATTATTTGTCTCCATTCATTCCAAGCCTTTGTCTAATGAAGATACTGGTGTAAGTCAGCCCCCTTGACGTTAAAACTCCCCAGCCAGCATCTCCTCTCCACTCATGCTCTGGAGGACACACACTGCTGAGATGCCACTCTGCTCATTTGTTTCCCTGGCAGAAAGTGAAGAGGAACTAAAAAGCCTCTTGATGAAAGTGAAAGTGGAGACTGAAAAAGTTGGCTTAAAGCTCAACATTCAGAAAACGAAGATCATGGCATCTGGTCCCATCATTTCATGGGAAATAGATGGGGAAACAGTGGAAACAGTGTCAGACTTTATTTTTTTAGGCTCCAAAATCACTGCAGATGGTGACTGCAGCCATGAAATTAAAAGACGCTTACTCCTTGGAAGGAAAGTTATGACCAATCTAGATAGTATATTAAAAAGCAGAGACATTACTTTGCCAACAAAGGTCTGTCTAGTCAAGGCTATGGTTTTTCCTGTGGTCATGTATGGATGTGAGAGTTGGACTGTGAAGAAGGCTGAGCGCCGAAGAATTGATGTTTTTGAACTGTGGTGTTGAGAAGACTCTTGAGAGTCCCTTGGACTGCAAGGAGATCCAACCAGTGCATTCTGAAGGAGATCAGCCCTGGGATTTCTTTGGAAGGAATGATGCTAAAGCTGAAACTCCAGTACTTTGGCCACCTCATGCGAAGAGTTGACTCATTGGAAAAGACTCTGATGCTGGGAGGGATTGGGGGCAGGAGGAGAAGGGGACGACAGAGGATGAGATGGCTAGATGGCATCACTGACTCGATGAGCGTGAGTCTGAGTGAACTCCGGGAGTTGGTGATGGACAGGGAGGCCTGGTGTGCTGTGATTCGTGGGATCGCAAACAGTCGGACATGACTGAGCGACTGAACTGACTAACTGACTGAATCTTCATGGGTGTGGGCTGTCTTCTGTCTGGGGGTCCACTCTGCCACCCAGTCCTCCTCCTTCCTCTCTGGCATCCCCACTGCTTGATACCACTCTTGTGACAAAAATTACCATGTTGGTATCTGCCCTGGCCCCTGGGGGCTCTCTTGTGTGGCAACCTCCTAAGGGTGCTGAGAAGTCCAAGAATGGAGGCCATACCTGGAGTTTGCTACTCACCCCTCCTCACCAGTCTCGGTGCTCAAAAGTTTGGCTATTGACCTCTAGGTGAGAGGAGACCATTGGTCACATTATCATTTCAAACATCTCCCTTATTTCTCACCTTCTTCCCATGGCTGAGAGCTTACAGCCCCTGGACAATGGTCAACCAAGTGGGAAAATGAGGTGCTGAGAAGGTTGTGGGTAGGAAGATAAAAAAAGCTAGCCATGGAGAGTTATCTGGCATGTCATTAGCTGCGCTAGCTCTAAGAATAGAGTAAGAACTGCAAGTTCAAGTGATTCCTCCTTGCATGCAGATGTATGTATTGAGAGGGGGTTGATGCCCATGTTTCTGGGCCCTGAACTATAAGACAGGTGCAAAAAAAAAAAAATCTAAAGCTTGTTTCCTTGGTCAGATATTGTGAATGCATTACAGACCAGTCCTAAAACTCAGTGGCTTATCACAACAATGGTTCAGTTTTGCGTCCACCTCTGTAGTTTGCTGGGGAGGTGGCAGGAGGATGACCTACACTGGATTTGGCAGGAAAGGTTCTTCTCCAGATGTCTGTCATTCTCCTGGAACCAGTACATTCTCATGGGATCACAAGAGGGGAAGTGAAACGTGCAAGGCCCACAATGAGGCCATGACAATAGTGTGGAAGCTGAAGGGGTGAGAACTGGGGACAACAATTCAGTCCACTGAATCCAATATGCATTACTTTTGCTCAGTTCACCTACATCAAAACCAACAGATATGAAATTGCCTACCCTTCTTCCCAGATTTTAGCCCACTCTCCAGGCTGCCTCCCTTTGTTTTCAACATATGGGAGTGGACTTCAGGAAGCTTGAATTAAAGCAACACATTTCATATCTCAGGGGAGACAACTGTGCCCTTTGATCAAGGCTGCTCAGTGGCTGGGCCTCACAGGACTGGGCAGGGGCTGGCAGGACACGGAGACAGCCGAGCAATGGGAGAGGCGATGTCCTAGTCCATGCTTGCCCCTAGCTAGCGCTGTGACTGCAGGCAAGTGCTTTTTGTTCATTTCAGTTTTCTCTGATTCTGTGAGTAGAGGATAAGAAAATCTCAATTTTCTCAATTGTCTCAGCCAACATTCTAAAAACTAAGATCATGGCATCCAGCCCCATCACTTCATGACAAATAGATGGGGGAAAAAATAGAAATAGTGATAGAAATTATTTTCTTGGGCTACAGAATCTGCAGATGGTGACTACTACTACGAAATTAAAAGATGCTTGCTCTTTGGAAGGAAAGCTATGACAAATCTACACAGCATATTAAAAAGCAGAGATATCATTTTGCGACAGAAGTCCATATAGTCAAAGCTATGGTTTTTTCAGTAGTCATGTAAGGTTGTAAGAGCTGGACCATACAAAATGCTGAGCACCAATCGATGCTTTCAAACTGTGGTTCTAGAGAAGACCCTTAAGGGTCTTCTTGGACAGCAAGGAGAGCAAGCCGGTCTATCCTAAATGAAATCAACCCTGACTATTCATTGGAAGCACTGATGCGGAAGCTGAAGCTCCAGTAATTTGGTCACCTCATGCAAGCAGCTGACTCATTGGAAAAGACCCTGGTACTAGGAAAGATTAAGGACAGGAGAATTGGGTGACAGAGAATGAGACGGTTGGATGGCATCACTGGCTCAATGAACATGAGTTTGAGCAAACTCTGGGAGATAGTGAAGGACAGGGAAGCCTGGCATGCTGCAGTCCATGGGATCACAAAGAGTCAGACACGACTTAGTGACTGAACAGCAGTAGGGCTGAGAATTTAGTATTTCACATCTTCCCTATTTCTTCTGGTCTTGATTATCAACATCACTACACTATTCTTGTGCTAGAAATCTCTGTTGTCCTCTTACATTATGAGATTTCTTTAGGCCATAGATAGTTGCCCATTTTAGGCTGTCTAGCATACTAATTGGGATATCTCCTACCACATATATTTCACCATGAAGGAAGTAGGAGCTACCTTCTTTTGTGTGTGTTAGTTGTTCAGTCATGTCCAACTCTTTGCAGCCCTATAGACTGTGGCCCACCAGGCTCCTCTGTCCATGAGATTCTCCAGGCAAGAATACTGGAGTGGGTTGCCATGCCCTATGCCAGGGAAACTTCCAGACCCAGGGATCAAACCTGTCTCTTATGTCTCATGCATTGGCAGGCACATTCTTTACCACCACCTGGGAAGTGATATTCATAAATAAATTCCCTTCCTGGCTAGTGTCAGATTCAGTTGCTTGAAACCAAGGACCCTGAGTAATATGTCTTCTCTTCTGCTGTCCTGTCAGCCCCTTAAGAATGTTAGACTGCAGAGGAGAGAGTTTGAGGCGCACACATCCCCCTCTGGAACTGTCCCAAGGACAGAGATGAGACCAGCTCTCTCAATCATACCTAATCCCTTGAGCATGCATACATGAAATGCTGGTTGGAAGTAACTCTCTCTGACTTTCCTGTGGAAAGTAAGTCTCTCCAGATGGATTTTTTCTATATGACTAAGGACTCCCTGGCTTCCCTGGTGGCTCCGACAGTAAAGAATCTTCCTGCAATGCAGGAGACCCAGGTTCGATCTCTGAGTCAGGAGATTCCCTGAAAAGGGAATGGCAACCCACTCTAGTATTCCAGTCTGGAGAATTCCAGGGGCAGAGGAGCCTGGCAGGCTACAGTACATGGTGTTGCAAAGAGTTGGACACAACTGAGCAACTAGCATTACACTACACAATGACTCCCCAAGGAAGAGTCAGCTCACAGCTGCTCTGTCCCCTGTTTGGTCAAGCAAGCTCTGAAAACCTCTATGACTTATCTGAAGAGGACCCTTGAGCTTCATCTAGAAACAGTGATTACCCAACCACCATTACCATGACTGGAGACTGCCCTCCCCATGGCAGCTCTGCTTGGGTCACAATGTGATGTGGGAAAGAGGTTTCCAACAATAGCATGGCACTCTGGGCATGTGAGCTCATTGAGTTTCTCATCCTCATCCTATACCCACTCAGAGGGACCACAGGCTACTGGAGAGATGAATCCTGGTGATGCTCAGGATCCTGGCGAGGGAGAAACACAGGGCTTGGGGAAGGTTTGGAAGGACTATGGGTTTACCACTCAGGCAGGTTGGGGTACACGTAGGACAAGCAGCCAATTATCAAAAGGCTTCCTGTTCCCAAAATGAGAACTTCCCCTCTCCATCTTGGGATTCTGCAGCACGTGGCATTTGACAATCCAAAGTCTGGGCTGTGTATTTCTTATTTTTTTAATCTAAGATTTTTGTTGTTGCTGCTTTAATATTTATTTATTTGGCCATGCTGAGTCTTAGTTTTGGCATGTGAGATCTTTGATCTTCGTTATACCATGTGGGATTTTTAGTTGTGGCATGAGAACCCTTAGTTGAGGCATGTGGGATTTAGTTCCCTGGCCAGGGATTGAACCCAGGCCCCCTGCATTGTTGGTGCAGAGTCTGGACCACCACTGGACCACCAGGGAAGTCCCTGTGCAGTCTTTAAACAGTGTGATCGGCAATAGGGATGGGGCAATTCATTGTGCAGGACTGTCTCCTTCGGTGTAAATCATCTAAAACCCTTGCTTTCAGCTCATTAAATGATAGTAACTCTTCTGGTTATTGTGCCAGCAAGAAACATCTGTACCATTTCTATATGCCCCTCAAGGGTGGTACCACCTCCTGTTGAGAGCAGGTGAGTTTCGGAATTAAAGGAGTCTTTTGGTTCAATGCAAAGAGTGCACTGAACATTCTGAGATTTTGTTTACTATTAACACTAAGTCAATTTCAGACTGCTAGACTCTCTACAGTGGAACATAGGATCATTTGTTGTTATGACATTGAAGAGGTTAGTTTTGATAGTAAACCTTGAGGATACAATTCTCAGATCAGGACCTATTCAGCAAACAGGCTTCAGTGGGAATAGAAGGTAAGAGGATACAGATGAAAGTCCTGGTTACCCAGGTTTAATTATCCAGAGCCATAGAGTAAGCTGGGCTTCCCTGGTGGCTCAGGTGGTAAACAGTCTGCCTACAAAACAGGAGACTTGAGTTTGATCCCTAGATCAGGAAGATCCCCTGGAGCAGGGAGTGGAGACCCGCGTCAGTATTCTTGCCTGGAGAATTCCATGGACAGAGAAGCCTAGCAGTAGTAGCCTAGGCTGTAGTCCATGGGGTCACAAAGAGTTGGACATAACTGAATGATTAACACTTTCACTTTTTTCACTTTTCATATAGTGAGGCAGAGAGCCTAGGTGGGCAGATGTCGGGACCACTGGGGGAAGATGACCCCTTATAAGATAGCACTTCCCACTTTTCCAGCCAACTCCCAACCAAGACTCATTTGATGGCTGATGACCAAAGATTATAGAGTTACACAAGTTGATTAGCCATCAGAGCTGTACCCAGAGACATATTCAAGAACTGCCATCATGACCAGAACAGTATAGTCAAAAGCCCAATGAGAAAAATCCAGAATGGTCAAGCCTGCTGTGTGATCGAATGTCCAATTCTCCAAATATCTGCATCAAAACAGAAAATTTGATTGACAAATATTTATTGAATACTGCTATTGATTCAGTGTTTGCTTCCCTACAAATTCGTATGTTGAATCCTAATCCCCAGCATGATTGCTGTCGGAAGTGATGCCTGTTGGAGGTGTTTTGTGTCCAGGTCTTAGTTTATAAAGGTGACAGAGTGTTGACATGGAGAAGTCAATGCCATTGAAAGAAATGTTTAATGTTACAGTTCCCATAGAAACAAGAGGCAGGTTTGTCACATGGGGACAAAGGAGTGCCATTTAGTCAGGAACCAGAAGCAGAAGTAAGGGGAAGGTTTAAAACATGGTCATTATTGGAGTTTCCATGGGCAAGGTAAGGCAGGGCAGAATAACCAATTTAGGATTGGCTAGTTTGAATAATTTTGTTAGATTTGCACTATAAGTGTGCTCTTCCTCTTTTTTTTTTAAAAAAAATTTAGTGGCGTGTGACTGCTTTATAATGTGTTAGTTTCTGCTGTACATTGAAGTGAATCAGCTATACATATACATATATTTCCTCCCTCTTGGACTAAAACTATAATTTAAAAAGACACATGTACCACAATGTTTAATGTTGCATATTTACAATAGCCAAGAGTTGTGCACGTGTGCTGTTGCCTCAGTTGTATCTAACTCTTTGTGACCCCACAGACTGTAGCCCACCATGCTCCTCTGTCCATGGGATTCCTCAGGCAATGATACTGGACATGGGAGCAACCTAAATGTCCATCAACAGATGAAAGGATAAGGAAGATGTAGGTGTGATATCTTGTTTCATGGCACCTGGACCTGGGATGATTCAGGCAAAGGTATATTGCCTCCTTGGATGCACAGGTCAGACAGAGGCAGTATGGTTCTGGATTGGTTGTTTTCATATCAAAGACAAGCTTCTGTTGAGCCCTTGGCTATCTCTAAGAGTTAGCTACCCCCAGGAAGGGAAGGTGAGTCTCCCTGAATCCAGAAGGTTTTTAAAGATGTCAAAATATCATAATACACAGAAAATTTTTTAAAAATGATTAATTCAGGAAGTGACTGTGTCATAAGGGTGGAGCCCTAATGAATGGGATTAGTGCCCTTATGGAAGAGGTCCCAGAGAGCCCCCTGCCCACCTTTACTGTGAAAGGACACAGCAAATTGATGTCTCCCTGAACCAAGAAATGGTCTCTCACCCCACACTGAATCTCTCAGTTTCTTGGGACTTTCAGCTTCCATAACTATGAGAAGTAAATTTCTATTGTTTATAAGCCACCCTGTCTATGGCATTCTGTTACAGCAGCTGAACTAAGACAAATGCCAGGGCCACCCTGGACCCTCAGTAAACACAGATGGAGAAAACAAAGCTGATGTCCTCATGTATGTAACTCTCAAACAGGGGTAGCAAGCATGTAAAATGCATAAAACTACCTCATAAATGTAGGGTTATGTGTGAACTAGAAAGGTAGAATAAAGGAAGGAGATAATATCAGGACAACCCTTCTAGAAAAGTTTAGAATGAGAGATATTTTTTGACATTTGACAGTTAAGGAGGGCTGGATAATCCAGGCAAAGAGAATGGCATGAACAAAAGTACAATGCATTAAAAAAAAAAAAAGCGTGTGTGTTGGGGGTGGATGTTAATGCAGGGGAGAAAGATGTTCGGAAACCACAGTTGTTCTTGTCATTTTTTAATCATTGTATTAGGTCTGACTGCAAAACAAAATACCAACTGCACGGCTAAAACAGGGCTTCCCTGGTGGCTCAGATGGTAAAGAATTTGCCTGCAATGCAGGACATCTGGGTTCAATCCCTGGGTAGAGAAGATGCCTTGGAGAAGGGAAAGGCTATCCACTCCATTATTCTTTCCTGGAGAATTCCATGGGCAGAGAAACCTGGCTGGCTACAGCCCATGGGGTCTCAAAGAGTCAGACAACGATCAAGTGACTAACTACACTACCACTACTACACAGTTAAAACAACAGAAATTTATTTTTCACGTAAATGAAAGCTGGAAGCCAGTTTCTGGTGAAGCCTCTCTTCCTGGCTTGCAAGCAGTCCATAATAATGGTTTCTGGAAGTCTTGAGAATAAATTAATCTTTCACTCCTGATAGGTGTTCCACTAGTGAGCCAACTGGCTGTGTTGGACTTCATTAGCCTGCACCCAAAACACAAGCCATATTCTTTCTCAGGTAAAAACCCAGAAAGAATTATTCTGAGTAGAGACCCTGCATTGTGCAGGAACAAGGATGAGATTTGGGACCCAACCCAGACACCAGTAGCATCACCACCATTTGCCTGGTCCTGGAGTGTATCAAGGAGATCAAGAAGAAAGGACGAGTTGCCCTGGATGCCTGGCATCCAAAATGAAGGCAATTCCAGTTAGTGCTGCCTTGTTTCTGCCACAGGGGAGGCCCCTGGAAGTCCTTCATTCCTAATTACCCTTAGATAACGAATGCATACAATGGTGAATGTTATTAGAATAATTTACTGTTCATCAAGAACAAGGGACAATTAGAATAATTCCCTATTAGTATTCACATGTCCCCTTGTGAAATATACTCCCACCACCTCGGGCTCCCAGGGCTCCCATTACAGGAACCGGATCCCCCTCTGCAGCACCAGGCTACGTCCAATAGGGTTATTAGGCAAGGGAAGTTATTGGCTGTGTAATTAACTATGTAATTAACTCAGAGCGCTGAATGCAATCAGCACCTAATCTAATAGAAACGTGTAATTAAATTGCATCTTTAATCCCTGGGAAAGTCTCTGCATTGGGGTGTGGGAATCAACCTGGCAGGGTGCCCCCAGGTCTCCATTATCTTCAATTAGACAATTAATTGATATTCAAGTTACCTTTCTCATTCAAACCTAATTGAATTTCTCCCTACTCCCCATGAGGTGTAATGTGTTTATAAAGATGCTTTTCTTCATTCACTGCCTGGAGAACCCACAACAGAGTGGTCATCACCCTGCTCCCTCAACCACTTACCCAGATATTAGATGCCAGCAAGTGTCCCCTTTAAGAGATTGATTGGTGCTTTGCTTTTTCCTTCTTATCTTTGTATCTGAACAGTGGTAACTGGCTGGAAAGCAGCTTAATCTGTGACTAATGAATTTTCCCTCCTTACTGAGGCAAAGTCAGGCAGTTGTTGCCAACATCTCCATTTTGGTCTTTTAGTTCTCCTTTCACTCTGCCTGATTTTAATGCATTCTTCCTCAATTTCCTCCTTGTCCCCTGGAGTGCTACTCCAGCACCCTGCTGAGTGCCTCTGCACCCACTTTCCTCCTTAAATCCAGCCCTGGGAGAGCCAAAAGCACCAGTGACTGCTTCCATGCTCTCTCTACAAAGACAAGGCTCACAATCTCAGAACCCAAACAACCTCCCCCAGGCTTGGCTTTCTCCTAGTGCTGGAGAAGACTCTTGAGAGTCAGACTGCAAGGAGATCACACCAGCCAATTCAAAAGGAAATCAACCCTGAATATTTACTGGAAGCACTGGTGCTGAAGCTGAAACTCCAGCACTTTGGCCACCGGATGTGAAGAGCTGACTCACTGGAAAAGACCCTGATGTTGGGAAAGATTGAGGGCAGGAGGAGAAGGGGACAACAGAGCATGAGATGGTTCGATGGCATCACCAATTCAATGGACCTCAGTTTGAGCAAACTCTGGGAGATAGTGAAGGACAGGGAAACCTGGTGTGCTACAGTTCATGAGGTTGCAAAGTGTCTGACATGACTTGGAGACTGAACAATAATGATAACAACAGAGGAGAAAGGAGCTGGGAGGTGAGAGTCTCCATGGTGATGGAGATGCAGAAGAGAGACATGGAGGCTCAGGGTGAAATGGACAGAAAGACATTGGGAAACAGCATTGTGGCAAGAGAGGAGAGGAGAGGCGGGGAATGTGGGGAGAATGAAATCAATTGGATAAAGGGAAGGTAGAGAGAATAGAGAGGGATGTAACAAAAGAAGCAAATGAGAGAGAAAGAGAGAAGGGGGAGGAGAAGACACCCTCATTTAATAGAGCTGTCCTCAAGGACACAAAGCATGTGTGTGAGCCAGCCAGCATCAGCCGTTCGGGAAAGATCCATGAAGGCTCGACTATCACACAGAGGCTCCGACTGGAGTGGAAGCTTCTGATTGTACTGTACACCTGATAGTCTAATCTGAAATGAGAATCTCAGGGAGGCGTAGCCATCCTCAAAAAGGCTTCCTTTCTTATAAAGCAAAAAAAATAAATAAAACTTTCTCCATCCCCTCTGCCTTCAGAGGTTTAACAAAAGTGCCTTCATTCAGAGACATCACTTATCTCCAGTGGCAATCAGCTTAAATATGTCCCATTATCAATCTGCCTACTACTGTACATCAGCGGGTGTTGTACCAATACATAGTCAAGTGTGGATAACATACTCATAATTGTGTGTCTGTTGAAAGAAATTTCAATTCCCGAAGAGGGGAGAGGAAAAGCCAAAGCCAATGAGACAGAGCCTGTGCCCTGAGCTGTGCCCTAATCTGCAAGCCAGCTCTGCTAGGAAGGGTGCATTCATAGAGAGATTGGGCTCTGCAGACTAGGTCAGGACTGGAGGCAATGAGGCATTGCCTGCTGGAAGGGTCCTTTCTGGGCATTACCAAGAATTGGGAAGAGAAGGCTGACTAGGAAGGATTGTAGAGGGGAACTTGTTTGAACTCAATTATAGGATCAGATAGGGTGATTGGTTGGTAGAGATTAGGATGTCAGGGCCTACTGACTCCCTCAAATCTCCTTTTCTTACTTATTGTACTGCTGGGAATGTCAATATTACTCATTCACATTTCTGTCATCCAATGACCTTTTACTTACAATCATTTAAAAAATAAAGGTACCCTTGCCAGGGCTGTTGAGTCTTGAAATATCAATGTGTGTATCTGATCTTCATCACAGAGGTTGTGTGTATCTGATCTTCTCCCTTCCATCTCTGCTTTCTTCCTATATAGCCTCTCCCAGAGCTGAAAGTGTGGTAAATCCTTAGTCCAACTGGATGAATGGAATGAGGCTTCCACACAGGTTAAATGAGTCTTAGCTTTTAAAGCCTAGCAAAGTCTTTTATCTCATTGGATCAGTGCAGGATTTCCCAGGTGGCACTAGTAAAGAACTCGCCTGTCAGTGCAGGCGAATAAGAGATACGTGTTGAATCCCTGGGTCAGGAAGATCCCCTGGAGGAGGGTCCAGCAACCCTGGAGAATCCCACGGACAGAGGAGTGTGGTGGGCTACAGCCTATGAGGTCGCAGAGTGGGACATGACTGAAGCAATTTAGCACGCATGCAAAGTCTTTCATCTCACTGCTGCTGCTGCTGCTAAGTCGCTTCAGTCATGTCCGACTCTGTGCGACCCCATAGAAGGCAGCCAACCAGGCTCCCCTGTCCCTGGGATTCTCCAGGCAAGAACACCGGAGTGGGTTGCCATTTCCTTCTCCAATGCATGAAAGTGAAAAGTGAAAGTGAAGTCGATCAGTCGTGTCTGACTCTAGCGACCCCATGGACTGCAGCCAAGCAGGCTCCTCCGTCCATGGGATTTTCTAGGCAAAAGTACTGGAGAGAGGTGCCATTGCCTTCTCCTTTGGATCACCATAAAAATGGCATACAGTAGCCAAGGTTCAGAGTGTAAAAGAGGCTTGCCTAAGACCACAGATCCAGCAAGGGATGGGATTTCCACTTACCTCCCAGCAGAGCACAGCCACTGGGCATGATGCACCGTTCACATCTTCCAGGCAGTTGAGCCAGGAGAGCTCAGCCCCCCGTTTCTACTTCTCATTCAGTTCTGAGACAGGCCTGGGACCTGGGACCCTTTGCAGCAGTGCTGCAATGCTTGCACCTAGACACACCTCTCCTTGAGCGCCAAAATACAAAGAAACTGTGTGAGACTAAAAATAACTACATGCATGTGCAGTTGGGGCAAATTCTGGACCCAAAAAATACACTGAGATAAAAAACCCAACTACTACTTTCAAAGAGCCTGGAGCAAAAACAGGGTATCAGAAGCAAAAGCAGGGTTCTGTGCATGCCCTCAAAATCACCTAAGGGCAAAACACCTCAGCCACCCCACTGGCAGCCCCCCGCCCCCCAGCTCCCTTCCTTCACTCCATATAAGGAACCAGCCCCACCCCCCGCCTCCTCCGGGAGCAAGCAAGCAAGGGAATTTGTTGTTTGTCCTTGCTCCACTCTGCTTCAGCAGGAACCCAAAAAAAGCCTTATCTGAATTTCTTGTCTGGCCTCTGATCATTTTCCATTGATTAAGGAAGTCAAGAACCCTGGTCAGTAACAGCTCCAGATTACTGGGTGACCTGGCCAGATCTTTTCGATTTCCTTCCTGATCTGTAAAATCTGAAACTGTTTCCTGCTTTTGGCTTGGGTCTCAGACCATCAGTACTATAGGTGGAAGAAAGCATAAAGTTCTTTTGGTGGTGGGTGGGGGGTCCTCCTACTTCTGTCCCCTTCTCCCTAGTAGTGAAGTGTATGATTGTTGGCATTATGGTACATGTGCTAAGCCTAAGGAATGAGGAAAAAGGATTCCTCCCTTCTATTCTAGTGCTTTCCTTCACTAATAAGTCAGGAGACTTGGAAGTGTCTTTGAACCCCTGGGTGTTTTCAGCTTCCTTGCGTGGAAAACAGAAATAATCATATTTGCTTTTCCAACTCTGCAGGACTATTCTAAGGATCAAATAATGTAATATACATGGTAAAGCTCTCTAGTACACAGAAGCTTTTCATTTAGTATTTCTAGCCTGGTAGGCTGCAGTCCATGGGATTGCGAAGAGTCGGACACGACTGATCGACTTCACTTTCACTTTTCACTTTCATGCACTGGAGAAGGAAATGGCAACCCACTCCAGTGTTCTTGCCTGGAGAATCCCAGGGATGGGAGAGCCTGGTGGGCTGCCGTCTATGGGGTTGCACAGAGTTGGACACGACAGAGGAGACTTAGCAGCAGCAGCAGGTATATTTATCTGCATTAAGTTTCAAGACTGAAATGAATGATGCTCAGCCATGAAAGCCATAGATGAAGGATTCTTTGTGTCTTAGCTGACTCTATTTACAGCGTATCCTTAAGGATAACTATTTGTTTGTTTTAAGGGAAAGATCCAGCTCTCCAAAAAGATACTCAGGACTTTCAGGACATGAAAATGGACTTTAGATGTCACAACTTTGAATTTCACTCCAGGGAGCCAAGCTTAGTAAACACTTTCATGTGTAGGCAGCCCCCTTAATCAAGCCACTGAATCTTAACCTAACCTTCACAATAAAAGTATAAATAGAACCCTGATTAAATAATTGTTATTTTCCTGCTGAGAATCTCAATTGGGGCTCAGTCTTTACTGTAATATGTTATGCAAATGCTACATAGAGCATGTATATGTCTCCTGCCTGCAGCAAACTGTGTATTTAATTACACCAACACAGGACTGGGGATCAAACACTTGGGTTCTAGACACTGCTCTGCCAGGGACTCACTGTGTGACCTTGAGAAAGTCACTTAGTCTTCCAGAGCCTCAAAGTCCTTGTCTTGTCTTGTATCAGGGAGATCAACAGTTTGCACTCATTGATGGCCCCTCCCTCAACCATGAGGCCCATGTTTTCAAAAACATCTACTAATCTGCATTTATTGCATGATAATTAATTCATTTCCCCAAGTCTAAATATCAAAGGCACTTGTAACTGGAAGTCAGAAATTCTGATCAGACACATATAATCAGAGTTAACACACTAAACTGAAATAATTCCAACGGAAAGCAAAGAAGCGTGACATTTGAGTTTGTCATGTAGCCTCATGACGGGTAGGTGAGGGGAATGTATTAGGTATTTTTAAATATTAACAATAACTCACCAAGTTCTTTTACCACCTGTGCCAAGCCCCAAATCTGTAAAAACAGGTAGAAAATCACACAAGTGTCCACTCACTCTGAGTTTCTGTCTGACTCTGGGAATTGAACATGTATTTATTCTGGGGATTTAGGAAGGTGTACCACCTACAGATATCCCTGACCTCAGAAAGCTTACATTCTAGGGAAAGACGTTGTTGTTTTTCAGTCACTAAGTCATGTCTGACTCTTTGTGACCCCATGGACTGTGGCATACCAGGCCTTCCTGTCCATCACCAACTCCTGGAGTTCACTCAAACTCATACCCGTTAAGTCAGTAATGCCATCCAATCATCTCATCCTCTATTGTCACCTTCTCCTCCTGTCTTCAATCTTTTCCAGCATCAGGGTCTTTTCTAATGAGTCAGTGCTTCACATCAAGTGGCCAAAGTGCTGGAGCTTCAGCTTCAGCGTCAGTCCTTCCAATGAATATTCAGGGTTGATTTCCTTTAGGACTGACTGATTTGATCTCCTTGCTGTCCAAGAGACTCTCAAAAGTCTTCTCCAGCACCATTGTTCAAAAGTATCAATTCTTTGAGACAGACAAAAATAATAATAATAATAAGTAAGTTACAAGGTACATTAGAAAGTGATAAGGGCTTCAGTGGGCTTCCCTGGTGGTTCAGTGGTAAAGAACCTGCCTGCAATGCAGGAGAGACAAGAGATGCACGTTTGACCCCTGGGTTGGGAAGACCCCCTTGAGAAGGAACTGGCAACCCACTCTAGTATTCTTGCCTGGGAAATCCCATGGAAAGAGGAGCCTGGTGGGCTATAGTCTATGGGGTCACAAAGAGTCAGACACAACTTAGAAAATAACAACAAAGGGCTTCAGAATGAAACAAAGCAGATTGTGGGAGTGAGGATCATCAACTGAGACTGCAGTTGATGGTTAGGGTAGTATGAAAAGTGTTAGTCGCTCAGTTGTGTCCAACTCCTTGCAATCCCGTGGACTTTAACCTGTCAGGCTCCTCTATCTATGGGATTTCACAAGCAAGAATACTGGAGTGGGTAGCCATTTCTTTCTCTAGGAGATCTTCCTGAACTAGGGATCAAATCTTGCATTGCAGGCAGATTCTTTACCTTCTGAGTCACCAGGGAAACCCCTGTGATCAGGGTAACATTACAGCAAAAACTTGAAGTTGGTGAGAAAGCAAGGCAAGTATGCTTAGAGGGGAAACAGCGTTTCAGGCTGAGGCAGCAGTAGATGCAAAGGCCCTGGGGTAGACACATGCCTGTTATGCTCAGACATCAGTAAGAAGGCCAGAGAGCCTGGAACAGAGTGAATCCTGTGGGCAGAGATAAGCTCAGAAAAGTTACAGGAGCCCCTCTCATAGGAATGTAGACCATTGTAAGAATGTGTCTGCTGCTCTGAGTGAAGCAGATACCATGGAAGTATGGCACCCTAGGACTTGGGTGCAACGGAGTGTCATGGTCTGACTTCAGTTCTGAAAAGATCATCTGTTCGCAATGAATTAACAAGGGACTGTAGGAAAACAAGTGTGAAAGCAGGAAGGCCAGTTAGGTTATTGCTGTGGTCATAGAGATGAGAGTGTCTTGAACATAGGTGGCAATGATAGAGGTGGTAGTTCAGTCACTAAGAGGTGTCTGACTCTTGTGACCCCATGGACTGTAGCCTTGCCAGGCTCCTCTGTCCATGGGATTCTCCAGGCAAGAATACTGGAGTGGGTTGCCATTTCCATCTCCAGATGGCAAGAGGACTGATTTTCTGAAGATTGAGGCCACAGGACTCACCAATGGACTTGATGTGGGGTCTGGGAGGAGAGTAGAAGTCAAGATTTGGGAATTCATGATATATACTCTGTACTCTGATGAGATCGTTTGCATTCATATACATGCCAATGTTTTATAAACATACAATGTAGGGTTTCATAGAAGGTCACATGATTTATGTGTAAAGTTCTCTTGACCTCAAGGGAAATCACTAAGATAAAATAATCTGAGAATATATGAGGTCATGTGAATTCCATCAAAGAATGATAAGCTAAGTTATACATAACTTTGCAAAAACTGGTGGGAATATCCCAGGCAGTGACAGTACTCAAGTGAGGCACATAAGTCAGGGTTCAGCCCTCCATCTCTAAACTGACTGACTTGTTTAAATTGGAGGGGGCTTTCCGGGCTTTAATTTCCCTTGGGATCTCTTTGATGCCATAAATCCTGAATGTGCGTGGAAAGTGGAATGACCCTGAGCACCTTCTTCTGATGAAACAAGGTTTAGGAAGACTAGTCCCCTTGTTTAAAAGAGAAAGAAAGAAATGGTTCTCAGCTCCCTGCTGAACACAGTCTGTTTCCCTAGGAAGAAACAGACTGAAGCTAAATTATGACTCAGCCACCATGAAGACTTTTTGGATCATGGCAGGATGTCAGTCAATAGAAGATTAGGTCAGATCTAATTTTTATAAAGAGGGTTCTACAGAACCCAAGGTACTAGTAGGTGTTCTCTGAAAAAAGTGTAGGGTATGCATGAAAATTTGAGAAATAATGGATTGAACAAGAAGAACTGGTTTTCTATACTTCTGAGAGTCTTTAATATGCTGATGCTAATATTTCCAATAGGATTAGTTTAATATGCAGAGCTTGCTAAATATTTAGGGGCATGGGACCCTATTCATCCCCTTGACTAATGCCTCACCTTGAGAAATGCTGATCCAGACCCCAGGAACAGTTATAGGACCACAGCGTAGTAATTATCCTTAAAAGCAGGATCATTTTCTATCCAGGATGGATTGTTTGCTGTTCTTGCCTGGAGGGTAGATGAATAGATGAGATACTATTGATATTATTTTTAGACACCAATTTAATGGTTCTTTCCATTTAGATTAAATTCAACTAATTTTCGAGCTCAGCTACATGCCAGACCTAGAGGCCTGGTTTAAATACCATTTATACCCTAAGAAGTTCTCAGAATTCTATGCAAGAGACAAACAATATGGGAATACTTCTTTGCCATAACTTTTGATAAATGCTATCCTTGACATATGTACAAAGGAGCTAGCAGACAAAATTCAGAGAAAGAAAATATCAAAGATGAAAATATGGCAGATCTTGGAGCTAGCATATATGGGTTTTAATTCTACCTTGCCCTTGTAGATGTATGCCATCTAGATGGATTGTATAACTACTCAAAGCCTGAAATGCACATTAAATGTCACTACAGTTCAGAGTTGCTTGGGAGGGTTAAAGCTCATAAATTCATATGCAAGCTGATCTATCAGTTCAGTTCAGTTCAGTCCCTCAGTCCTGTCCAACTCTCTGGGACCCCATGGACTGTAGCACGCCAGGCCTCCCTGTCCATCACCAAATACCGGCGTTTACTCAAACTCATGTCCATTGAGTCAGTTATGTCATCCAACCATCTCATCCTCTGTCGTCCCCTTCTCCTCCCGCCTTCAACCTTTCCTGCATCAGGGTCTTTTCAAATGTCAGCTCTTCAAATCAGATGGCCAAAGTACTGGCGTTTCAGCTTCAGCATCAGTCCTTCTAATGAATATCCAGGACTGATTTCCTTTGGGATGGACTGGTTGGATCTCCTTGTTGTCCAAGGGACCCTCAAGAGTCTTCTCCAACACCACAGTTCAAAAGCATCTATTCTTTGGCACTCAGCTTTCTTTATAGTCCAACTCTCACATCTATACATGATGACTGGAAAAACCATAGCTTTACCTAGATGGACCTTCGTTGGCAAAATAATGTCTCTGCTTTTTAATATGCTGCCTAGGTTGGTCGTCACTTTTCTCCCAAGGAGCAAGCGTCTTTTAATTTCATGGCTGCAGTCACCATCTGCAGTGATTTTGGAGCCAAAAAAAATAGTCTCTCACTTTTTCCACTGTTTCCCCATCTATTTGCCATGAAGTGATGGGACCAGATGCCATGATCTTCGTTTTCTGAATGTTGAGCTTTAAGCCAACTTTTTCACTCTCCTCTTTCACTTTCATCAAGAGGCTCTTTAGTTCTTCTTTGCTTTCTGCCATAAGGATGGTGTCATCTGCATATCTGAGGTTACTGATATTTCTCCCGGCAATCTTGATTCCAGCTTGTGCTTCATCCAGTCCAGCGTTTCTCATGATGTACTCTGCATATAAGTTAAATAAGCAGGGTGACAATATACAGCCTTGACGTACTCCTTTCCCAATTTGGAACCAGTCTGTTGTTCCATGTCCAGTTCTAACTGTTGCTTCTTGACCTGCATACAGATTTCTCAGGAGGCAGGTCAGGTGGTCTGGTATTCCCATCTCTTGAAGAATTTTCCAGTTTGTTGTGATCCACACAGTCAAAGGCTTTGGCATAGTCAATAAAGCAGAAGTAGATGTTTTTCTGGAACTCTTTTGCTTTTTTGATGATCTAGTGGATGTTGGTAATTTGATCTCTGGTTCCTCCGCCTTTTCTTTCTTTCTTTTTTTTTTTAAATTTTATTTTCTTTTTAAACTTTACAAAATTGTATTAGTTTTGCCAAATATCAAAATGAATCCGCCACAGGTATATGTGTTCCCTATCCTTCCAGCTTGAACATCTGGAAGTTCACAGTTCACGTACTGTTGAAGACTTGCTTGGAGAATTTTGAGCATTACTTTCCTAGCTAGTATGAGATGAGTACATCCCATACCATAGAATAAGTGTTTTCATACTATGTTGTCAAGAATTTTAAAGTTCAGTGGAGATTATTAATTCAAGTTTCCAAATCAATTTGATTCTCATTTCTTATTTTAAAATATTTTATTCTCATCAAGTTGCAATACACAACTCACACATGCACAAGCACACACATACACATACATACACTATTTGGATATTTTATATGCCAAGTGATAATACACAAGGACTGACCAGCACGTCTCACTGGGCTGTTAGTCTAATATGCTTTTATTCAGATCTCAGAATAAAGCTTCTCACATAGTCTCTTGCAAGTTTTTGAAATTCTTACAGCTAAATCAGTGATTAGTACAATTGTAGATCAACACCATTTTTTTTTAATTTTATCTCATTTTATTTTATTTTAATTCAGACCTTCACATATTTGCTCAAGTAAAATTGTTTTGGAATGTACCCTACTACTTAGCCACTTGGATTAAGATTTTCCTAATAATGTACAGCCAACACAAAACATGGGCTTCCTGGTCGCTCAGTGGTAAAGAATCTGCCTGCAATGCAGGAGACGCAGGTTAGATCCCTGAGTTGGGAAGATTCCCTGGAGAAGGAAATGGCTACCCACTCCAGTATTCTTGCCTGGAAAACTCCATGGACAAAGAGGCCTTGCAGGCTACAGTCCATGGGGTCACAAAGAGTCACACACAACTGAATTACTACACAACAACAACACAAAATATAGAAATTGAACCCCCGAGATACATAGGACTATACCTGTTATCCATAATATCAATTTAACATTTCTCTGTTAATCAAAACTTTCACACTGGGTTGAATTTATACTAACTGAACTATAAAATTTAAATTCATAATTAAGTCTCTGTAGCAAACTGCCATTTTCTGTGTTTTAGGTGTTCAGTTCAGTTCATTTCAGTCACTCAGTCGTGTCCGACTCTTTGCGACCCCATGAATCGCAGCACGCCAGGCCTCCCTGTCCATCACCAACTCCCGGAGTTCACCCAGACTCACGTCCATCGAGTCAGTGATGCCATCCAGCCATCTCATCCTCTGTCGTCCCCTTCTCCTCCTGTGTTAAGATTCCATATTAAGTTCGATTTGGGAAGAGAAAATATTTCTGGTTGAAAAATAAAAGTAAAGAAAATCATTGTTCTAGGCCACACTTCTATTCTGGTATCAGTGACTGAAAGTTTTCCCTTATGGAAAAGTCAGGAGGGAGCAGTGGTGATGGCAAAGCTTGTAATAACAGCACAGGTTCCACAAACAGAGGAGGAGAAGGTAAAAGGGCAGATTTCTTCCCCCTTGCATCCCTGAACATCCTTATGATGGTTGGTTTGTTCTCTGTGTATTGAAGGTAGAATTTGATTTCTCCTGTTGTTTTTGCCTTAAACCTTATGACTCCATATTTTACCAGTGACACTAATCAAGAGAAGAGGAAAATCTGTCTAGTTGTTTATTTAACTCACTCATGTACACACACACACACACACACACACACACACAGAAACGCATATCAAAGGCAGACTAAATATGCTTTTCTGTGGTCAAACCACAGATAGGCTGCGAGTACCCTACCGAGGCAGGCACAGTTGTCTTAGCTCATGCACAATGCACGTTAGAAATGAATACTATTGCAGCAAGTTGTTTACTCCAAGAAAGTGATATTTACAGATCTCAGTAGGTGGAGTTTTCTTCCTGGCCTCATAGTGCTTTATGCAGCTTGGATGAATGGAGGCTGGATTTCCAGGTCTCCAGACGAATGGTGTATAGGACAAAGCTAACATAGGGTGCTTGATTTTTCAAGCACATCTCCATGTGAAAATGTGAAAAAAAAAAAAAAAAACAACTTCACATTTTTGAGTGAAGTTGAAAACAAAACAGAGTTATTCTTCCCATTATACAGATGCAGAAGAGAAGCTGCTCCCTGTTATCGGTGATGACTGCTTGTCAGTAGTGGCATGGGGACTGGAAAGTCAGGTATGAATTCACTTTTCAGTTCTGCATTCACTGGTCATTGGATCTGAATGAGTTATTAACCCCACTGGGACTTAATTTCTTTATCTGAAAAATGGGATTAAAATACATGGTGATTGATGATCACCTGGAAAGACATCAAATGAGATAACAAACATTAAGCTCTTCGAGCCATGGACAGAGGTGGAATTAGTAAAACATACACTTCCCCTCTGACAGCCTCCTCTTTCTCATGTTTCTAGATTGACTATCACCAGTGTGTGGAGTTGCTTGTGATGATTAAAATATATACATTCAAATATAAGTTGACCTGTGGTAGGTACTTAATTGTTTCATCGTTAGGTCATGTCCAACTCTTTTGTGACCCCCTGGACTGTAGCCCACCAGGCTTCTCTGTCTATGTAATTTCCCAGGCAAGAATACTGGAGTGGGTTGCCATTTCTTTCTTCAAGGAATCTTCCTGACCTGGGACTCAGACCTGTGTCTCTTGCATTGGCAGGCAGATGCTTTACCACTGAGCCACCAGGGAAGCCCGTGTGCGTGTGTGTGTGTGTGTGTGCGCGCTTAGTCAGTCAGTCATGTCTTACTCTTTGCGACCCCATGGACTATAGCCTGCCAGGCTCCTCTCTCCTTGGTGATTCTCCAGGCAAGAATACTGGAGTGGGTTGCCATGCCCTCCTCTAGGGGATTTTCTCAACAAAGGGATTGAATCCAGGTCTCCCACATTGCAGGTAGGTTCTTTACTGTCTGAGTTACCAGGGAAGCCCAAGGAAGCCTATGGTACTTAATAAATGGTGGCTTATGGCATTCTGCTAAAAGTAATACTAAATGAAAAACAACTTCAACTCCATCTCTTACCATCTTATACAGAACTGTGGAGGATACCATCATAATAGAAAATATCTTATTTGTTCACCAGTTAGGAAGCTCCTTGCCTGATGGTAGGTGTGGAGTATTTGGGCAGAACTTGGTCCAGTGTCAAACCTCCCTTTTAGATTGGGCTGGAGTGTCCAATGCATGTGAAAAAAGTGAGGTTTAAGCTGGCATTTGAGGGAGAAGAAAGAGTAGGATGAATACAAAGAAAGAAGGCATTTCAGGGAGAGGACCCAGCAGGGATAGAGACCTAGATTAGAAAGATGTAGCTCTGTGAGGAAACATAGGGAAGATTCCAGCATGGTTGAAGAATAGGGCAAGTATCCAGGAGCAGAGGACAGAGGGCATATCCCAGCATCTCTGGAGGGCCCTAAGACTCCAGCTGAAGACTTGGGCTTTATTTTAAGAGGCAGCATGGACCCATCAAAGATTCCTGAACAGAAAAGTGTCATGACAGAAAGGAGAGTTTAGCAGACAATGGAAGGGCAGAATTCTAGATGGCTTGGAGGCTCCTCTGGTGTCTCAGATGGTAAAGAGTTCACCTGCAATGCGGGAGACCTGGGTTCGATCCCAGGTCAGGAAGATCCCCTCGAAAAGGGAATGGCTACCCACGCCAGTATTCTTGTCAGGAGAATCCCAGAGAGAGGAGCCTGTTGGGCTACAGTCCATGAGGTCACAAAGAGTCGATACAACTTAGCAACTTTCACTTTTCACTTTCACTTCAGAAGGTAAAGAGATTGAAGCCAGAAAGGCTAGTTAATGAGTCATTGCATTTCAGGAAAATAGAGATAAGGGCATCGACCAGGGCATCAGCAGTTACTGTAAGAAGGAAAAAGAGAAGGAGATGCTGGGGGAGGCAGGGGGAGAGTGAGAGTTTCAAAGCATACAGCAGAGGGGAGGTCCCGTGTAATGCAGTAAAGTCATCACTGGACTGGGAGAGACGGCACAGAGGAAAGGGAGCTGGAAATGCCATCAGAATCCAAATCAATTGTTTTATGCAAATATTTCACTTCCTCTCTGTCTTCCCAAAAGGGAAGACTTATAATTTGCACAATAGTGTTATTAATATCTAGAGCTTGGGAAAACAAAAGCGATGTTTAAACTTCAGACTTTTAAATCTTCCAATTTGCACTGCTCTCTGCCTTGCTAAATTCACCACGCTGGAGACCGTTTGATGTTCTGCAAAGCCTCTCTCCACACTCTTTTCCTCTTGATAAAACATTAAATCAGTGAATTTCCTACCCCCATCCCTCCCCTTTTCCTCTCTAAAGATGAGTTTTTCTAGTAACTGAAATTCTGTTTAAATAAGTAGAGTTCTGAAGGGAGAGACAGCTGCAGTAGTGATATTTCAAATCGTTAGACTTTGAGACTTTTGGCTGTAAAATAGATGCCTATTAGAGTTTATAATTCAAAATGCTTTCCTCGTGAGGGTGTGGGGCAGATACAGACAGAGGGCATATTCTCTGGAGGGTGAGGAGTGTTTGCTTTGAGTTCTACATGGAGACTGCCCTGCTTGCTTCAGTTAAATGAGCATCCAAGAATTTAAGGAAGGCAAACTCATTTGTCATTTATTTATCCAAGCCACCTTTTCTCTTTTCAGTAGTGTGCTGATGCTACTGAAATGGTAAGTGTTTGTTGAGGGGAGGATGGGCATGTGTATGGGACATACAGGGGCAGGGCAACTATTGGGGAAGAATGTTCTAATTCAGTATTTCTCAAACTGAAAAAAAAATATATCAATCCCCCATCTTCTGTCCTCTGAGCTCTCTTAGATTTTTTTTTTTTCTAGTTTCCCTTCATCATTAAATTGCAATACTACAGACATTCTATATATTAGTTTATATACTTAATGTGTATCTGTACTTTCTCCATAAAAAGTCATCTCTTCCCCTTTCCCAAACAATTTTCTTTCCCTTGAGGGACATATTGTTCCTGGAGATATTGTTCCTGTATGTTCCAACAGGAGTGGAAACAGTTATGTGTCTCCATTACATCCTGTATTGGAGGGAACTACAAAGAAATGAATAAACTCAAAGGAGGGGGAGTCATTGGATAGTGACCCCAGAAAGATAGGCCTCCATCCTCATATCAGAACCTGTGAATGTTATCTTATTAACATATGTTCTTTTTACAAAATACCATTTTTAAATCTAATTACATTTGCAGATATAATGACAGTAAAGATGTAGAGATAAGATTATCCTGATTTATCAGAAGAAGTATGTGAGCATAGTCGTGTTTGACTCTTTATGACTCCCATGGACTGTAGCCTGCCAGACTCTTCTGTTCATGCAATTTTCCTGGCAAGAATACTGGAATGGGTTGCCATTTCCTCTTCCAGAGGAACTTCTCAACTCAGAGATCAAACCCACTGCATTGTAGGTGGATTCTTATCAGAGTTGGCCCTAAATCCAAAGACAAATGTCCTAAAAAGAGACACATAGAGGAAAGAACCAGACATAGAGGAGAAAGGCCCTGTGAAGATGGAGGCAGAGGTTAAACTGATGCTGCCACAAGCCAAGGGATGTTGGTGGCCACCAGTAGGAATGCTTCGGGCTACTGGAAATCTTTCCCCCTAGAGCTTTTGGAGGGAGACCGGTTCTGCTGATACCTTGATTTCAGACTTCTAACCTCCAGGACTATAAGAGAGTACATTTCTGTTGTTTAAACCATCCAGTTGGGGGTAATTTGTTAACAGTAATCCTAGAGAACTAATATAGGAGAGTGTGGCCAACTTTGGCTCAGAAAGCTTGAGGATATTCTGGGGGACATGACTTTTAGCTAGATCTGGATAAGTAGGAGATTGGCAGGTAGAGAAGAACAGCATCTAGCAAAAAAGCAGCACATGGAAATAGGTAAGTGCAACTGTGTTACTCATGCTCACTTACTGCCTGAGTTCTCCCTTATCTAGACAGGAAAACCTGCTGAGTTTGGTGCTGGGCTCTTTTTAGCCTCTGTTTATTCTATCTGTCCCACCCTCCCAACCAACTGAGCACATCCTTTTCCCAGACCATCTGCATGTTGATGACTCCCAAATGTTAATTTTCAGACCCAATCCATCCTCAACAATAGAGTCAGAGACTCGCATCAAACTGCCACCTGATGCCCACATTGGCTTCTCTCTCAGGTATCTCCATAGTTGTTTACAATGTCAACTGTTTTTTTTTTTAATAATATTTTTTTCTGTCTTGATGAGAATTTTTATTTTATTTATTTATTTTTGGCTGCCCTTGGTCTTCACTGCTGTGCAGGCTTTCTCTAGTTACAGTGAGTTGGGGCTACTCTCTGGTTACAGTGTATGGGTTCCTCACTGCAGTGGCTTCTCTAGCTTGGGTTCTAGGTGTAAGGGCTTCAGTACTTGCAACACATAGGCTCAGTAGTTGAAGCACTCGGGCTTTGTTGCTGGGATGCATGTGAAATTTTCATGGACCAGATATCAAGCCTATGTCCCCTGCATTGGCAGGTGGATTCTTAACCACTGGACCACCTATAGGAAAGGTCCTATAATGTCAACATTTAATTCTCAGCTCACACTGTTCCTGCCCAAATCTCTCCTTCTTTATACCACTGATAAGCATCTCTAGCTAACAGATTGCTCAGCAAGAAACTGGAGTTCTCATGGACCCCTCCCATTTCCTCAGTTTCCACCTCCTGTCCATCAACTTCTCACCAGTTCTTTCTCCAAGATACCTATCGCATCAATCCCCTCATCCCTGTTAGAAGGACAGTACAACAAAGCACCTGAGAGCTGGGCTTTAGAACTGCCTCATTTCAAAGCCCTGCTCCATCCCTTTCTTTGCTTCAATATCTTACCTGGAAAATGGAATAAAGTAGTCCTTTCTTTCTAAGGTCATCATGAGGATTAAGTAAATTATTTCCTGTGAAGGGTTTAGGACCCCAGCAGTAAGTGTTAGCCATTATTATGATGACTGCCAATGTTTTTGTTTAAAGTCCCTACCATCTCCCACTTACCTGGTGAGGAAGCTCCTCCCTGGACTCTCGGATTTCCTCTTCAGCCCTCCCTCTAAGAACCATTCTCCACACAGAGTCTTTCTTGTTTCTCACCATGTTTAGAGTCACACCCAACCTCCTCTCCATATTCTACAGGCTTCACATCTCCAATCTCATCTCAGGTAACACCTCCCTTACTTATTTGAGGGCTACACTGTCCAGGATAGAAGCCACTGGTCATGTGTGCCCATTGAAGTATGTCTACTTCCAACTAAGAAGCGCTTTAACTGTAAGATGCACAATGTGATTGGCAGACCTAGCATGAATGAAATTATGTAAATTAGATCACTATTTTTTTTTTAAATATTGACTGCAGGCTGAAATGACAATATTCTGAATATGTTGGGATAAATAAACTATGTTAATATTGCCTGTTTTTTGTTTTTTTTTTTAAGTGGCCATAAGGCATTTTTTTGGGAGAAGGAAATGGCAACCCACTCCAGTATTCTTGCCTGGAGAATCCCAGGGACAGAGGAGCCTGGTGGGCTGCCATCTCTGGGGTCGCACAGAGTCGGACACAACTGAAGCGACTTAGCAACAGCAAGCCCCATAAATCAGAAACCTTTCATCTTCTTCATTGTTGTAGTCCCAGCACCTGCATAACTCTGCTGCTGCTGCTGCTGCTAAGTCACTTCTGTTGTGTCCGACTCTGTGTGACCCCATAGACGGCAGCCCACCAGGCTCCCCCGTCCCTGGGATTCTCCAGGCAAGAACACTGGAGTGGGTTGCCATTTCCTTCTCCAATGCAGGAAAGTGAAAAGTGAAAGTGAAGTGGCTCAGTCGTGTCCGACTCTTAGTGACCCTGTAGACAGCAGCCCATCAGGCTCCTCCGTCCATGGGATTTTCCAGGCAAGAGTGCTGGAGTGGGGTGCCATTGCCTTCTCCGATAACTCTAGATAAGATCTAAAGTGTGTGAGAACTGAGCCCTAGTATAGTGCAGATAACCACATAGTGCCCAAGTGACTGAAATATTCACAGTAGCTAATACTTACCAGGTGTCAGAGACTCTGCTAAGCATATTGGATAGGATATTTTATTTAATTCTCATCATTACCCATTAAAGTAAGCTCTAGCACTATTTCCACTTCACACTGAAGAAACTCAGATGAGGCAGTAATTCATCTCAGGTCATGTCCTTAGTGAGTGATACAACCAGGATTAGGGTCCACACTTGACTGAGCTCCTGAACGCTGTGATACTGTGGGGAATGGACCAGAGTGCCTGCCTGAGTGCCAATTCTTGCTTTGTCATTAACTGGTCAAATTCAGATTAGTCAAGACCCCAATTTCTCCTCCTCAGTTCAAACACCAGAACTGCTTATCCTTTCGTGTTTCCTGCTCATAGAGTCCCTGGATAGGGATTACCCAGTTCATCACCCTGGAGATAGGTTTGACTTCTTTCCCCTCCTAATCTCTACAACCAGTCACCATGTCAGAGGAATTGTTTCTATTTACAAAATGCTCTGCAATCTGGCCCCTCCTAGTCACCTCTTCTTCCACTGCTGTGGATCAAGCTCCACTGCCCACCTGAAGTAATCCCGTGGGCTCCCTACTGGCTCATCTCTAATCTCTCCCACTGAAATTATTCCTCCAGCTGCTACCAGAGTGATCCAGTTTAACACGGATATCTAATTGCATCAAGTATCTTCATTCCTCACCCCTTCAACATATTTAGTAGCTTCCCATGGCTCATAAAATAAAGTACACGTTGCTTGACAGAGCATATATATAAACACCTTCATAATTTCCCCCAGCCTATGTATGCTAGGCAGTGTCCAATGGCAGCCTCAGGGATCCCTTCCCCTGGTATTCATTCTCTGTGTAACCCCCTCTCCTGACACATTTCTAACTGATAGAATATGACAAAAGTCATGGGATGTTACATCTGAGATTAGAAAAAGATGTTCAGTTTCACCTTCTCTGGCGTTCTGGCGTTCTGACACTCCTTAAGCTTTGCTCATTTGGATCAAGCCAGCTGCCATGTTATGAGCCCAGTGGAGAGGAACTGAAGGGGGTCTCAAGCCAGTGAAGACCTGGCTCCTGCCAGTATCCACATGAGTGAGCTTGGAAGCCTATCAACTGCCAGCAGATTCTCAAGATGACACCTTGATCGCAGCCTTGTTGGAGACAAAACCCAGAACCAGAGGCACCAGTCAATTTGCACTTGGATTCCTGACCTACAGAAGCTGTGAGATAATATAGGTTTGCTGCTTTAAAAGTTTTACAATTATTTGGTGATTCTTTCATTGCTAAGTCATATCTGACTCTTGCAACCCCATGGACTGTAAGCCTGCCAGGCTCCTCTGTCCATGGGATTCTCCAGCCAAGAATACTGGAGTCCATTTCCTCCTCCAGGGAATCTTCCCAACCCAGGGATCCAACCCAGATCTCCTGTATTGCAGGCATTCTCCTGCATTGCTGCAGATTCTTTACCAACTGAGCCACCAGGAAAGCCTGTAAGAATTACTTACTAAGAGGCAATATGTAACTAATACACTAGGTGTTTGGCCTCATCTTTTAGCAACTCCTACTTACACTTTCAATATTCCCATCACGGTGAACTTGTAATTAGTCTCCAATACAGCCTACACTCTTCGTCCCCAGGCTTTTGTATATATAATTTTTTTTTCCTACTCTTAATGCCATCTCTTTCTTTTCTGCCTAGCAAACATGTGGTCCTTCATCAAAACCCATCTGTAATAGCACAGCTGTTCTTCTGCCTTTCCCAGTTTCCCAGCCAGCTACACCTCCTCTCTGCTCCCAAGACCTCCACATATGCTAGTGAAGGGCGTGCTGGTGAAGAGCATGCCGGTGAAGGTGCTCCTTTGTCTCTACCTTCCCCATCTCTGCTCGCCTCCCTCCTTTGGATCTAGAATCCAAAGGGAAACAACTTTGCCTTCATCTCCTTTATCTCCAACACTTAGCACAGGGCCATGGACACATGTGCCATTTATGTTCTTAGACAGAACTTAACAATTCATGTTCAATGAATGAAACTCTTGGCTTTATTATTTCATATGTAAAATGATAATGATAACTGTAATAACAAAATAATATAGTAATAATACATTTAGTTCAGTTCAGTTCAGTTGCTCATTCATGTCTGACTCTTTGCAACCCCATGAACTGCAGCATGCCAGGCCTCCCTGTCCATCACCAACTCCCAGAGTCCACCCAAACCCAAGTCCATTACCATATATAATAATACATATATAATATACATATACATATGTATATATGTATATATATATACATATATATAATAATATATGATAGTAACATATTATTACTGTATTATTTTGCTATTACAGTTCTTTCGAGGTACTCCAATAGTAATCATATATACTGCTACTACTAAAACAATAATAATAGTGATGATGATGATGATGATGACAATGGTAAATTTATGATAGTGATAAATTCACGAGTCAGGCTCTACACTAAACTATTTTGCATCCACTATCTATAACTCAAGATATTCTGTGTGAGTGCTCAGTTGTGCCCCTCTTTGCGACCCAATGGATTGTAGCCCTCCAGGCTCCCCTGTCCATGGAATTCTCCAGGCAAGAATAATGGAGTGAGTTGTCATTTCCTGCTCCAGGGAATCTTCCCAACCTAGGGATAGAAGCTGCATCTTTTGCATCGACTTCATTGGCAAGCAGGTTCTTTACTACTGTGCCATTTGGGATGCCCTCAAGATACTGTACAAGTTATTAAATTATATCCATTTCACACTGACTCAGGAAGGTTAAATAACTTGTCTAGAGCCTTGGAACTAATGGAGGAGCTGGAATTCAATCCTAGATCTGTCTGATTGCCTAATTGGCTCTTTTTCCACTACAGTCCTTAATTAAAGAGTTTCCAAGAATAAATTGTTGAGAACAATGTGGGTAGCCCTTTGGAATGGGGATGGCAGATTCCTGCAGGTTCTGAGACAGGTATGTAAAGGTCCTCAAGGAGATGCATGGGAGACCAGACAAAAGCAAACAGGCTCCTTCCCCCAAGCAAACCAATGAAGAATGACTGGAGAAAAAGATCAATAACCCTGGTGGTAGAGAGAAGGGAGAATCGGAGGGGAGGCACAGGAAGACCCCCAAATCTGTTAGAAAAATGTTCTCTGAGGGCCTGAAGCTGAGTAGCGGATCCAATTAGCTGACTGATACATGGATATATTCAGGATAGAGTGATGTTGGAAAGGGTTGCACTTGACCTGGGGAATTTTGATGAGCTTTTAAAATTCAGTGAACACCAACACTGAAATTGTGAATGCAAGCTAGATCTGAGTTCTGCTGCACACATTAGAAAACATGAAGCACTCCTCATCACATGGGGCTGGTGGACGATGCCATTACTGCTAGGATGCTGCCACACCATGTACATTCTGATAGTCAGTGGTTTCCCAGAGTTTCTTTTCTTGCCTGGAGAATCCCATGGACAGAGGAGCCTGGCAGGCCACAGCCCATGGGCTCATAAAGAATCTGACTCGACTGAGTGACTAACACTTTCACTTTCTTTCATGATCCTCCAAGACCTTGATTGGCAAGGTCTTGACCAAGGGGACTGGAGTAGCAAAAATTTCAACAGATTGAACATTTGCTGTAGCCCATTTGTACAATTGTGACTTTATTTATTTTTAATTAATTAAAAAATTTAAATATTTGTACTGGAGTATAGTTGATTGACAGTGTTGTTGTGTGGGCTTCCCTGGTGGCTCAGTGGTAAAGAATTTGCCTGCCAATGCAGGAGACCCGGGTTCCATCCCTGGGCTGGGAAGATCCCTGGGAGAAGGGCATGGCAACCCATTCCAGTATTCTTGCCTGGGAAATCCCATGGACAGAGAAGCCTGGTGGGCTACAGTCCATGGGTTAGCAAAGAGCCAGGTAAGACTGAGCAATTCAACAACAACAAATGTTGTGTTGGTTTCAGGTGCACAGCAAAGTGATTCAGTTATACATGTGTATCTATTCCTTTTCCAATTTTTTTCCCATTTAGGTTATTACAGAATATTGAGCAGAGTTCTCTGTGCTATATAGTAGGTCCTTGTTGGTTATCCATTTTGAATATAGCAGTGTGTACATGTCAATCCCAAACTCCCTAACTATCCCTCCTCATACCCCTCCCCCTGGTAACCATAAATTCTCTCTATGTCTGTGAGTCTGAAACAATTGTGACTTTAGTAACAGGTTAACCAATCAGAGCCTTCTACCAAGGCTGTCAAATGCAGGAACCAGGGGCCCAGGGGAAGAGGTGTGTATTCCCTCCACGTGGCGTGGTACTTTTGCATCTATTTAAAAATGATATTTCAAATTACTAAACAGGATCGAGGGAATGTTTTTCACTGTTGGGCTTTAAGGCTTTAAGTCTGTTTTCTTTTTCAAAATTATCCCATTTCCCTTATCTCTCTCCCCTTCCCTCGTGAGCTGTGCTATTGAAAGGCAAATTTCCTGGAGGGTTAGGGAGGCGGGTGTCAAGAATTAGCATATCAAACAAACCCAATAAACCGAATAGAAATTAGCAGAATCCCGACTCTGACATGGAGTTGCTGTACTAAATTGAGGTTAATGTGACCCTGTCCTTTCTGTTTTAAACAAAGCTGGGGAAATAGAGCAAGTTCTATTCCATTGCCCTCTGGGTCCACTGGCATTTATCCCCAGTGGTGAAAAAAAAACACAAAACAACAAAAGAAAAGGGGGGGGAGAAAAAAAGAAAAAGGAGAAAAAAAGATCTCAAACATGTTAGTGGAATATATATGTATATTTTCTGATATATAACTTAATAAAAGTTTATGGACCCAGGATAAGGAAGCCACACTGAACAGATGCACTGGGACTGAAATATGGTCCAATTAAGTCTGTAACAGGGTGAGCTTTACTTTGAACATTCTCCAAGTTGAAATGAAAGCTTCGCAGAACAGATAAATCAGCCAGCATAAAATAAAAACGCTGATCTGGCACCACTCCCAAAAGGATGGGAGGAGGGGCTTGAAGGCTGGGTAGGAAGGGGAGGGTGGAGGTGGGAGCTTCAAGGCATCCCTATTGGAGGTTCAGACAGTCACTGCCCTGTGTCAGTAAATAAACAGCAGCTATTTAAGCCATTCCAATTAATGCCTTCTGTGGCAGCTATTCACCTATTGAAGGGATGGAAGGGATTGCCTAATGCAATTAAGCTGTCTGCCAGCAGTGCCTTGCCTATAGGCACATGGTTTAAGGCCAACTTTCCTTCTGAGGGAAGTTTGGTCTGAGAAACTGGACAGCCATCCTTATCTGAACTGTCCACTCTATCACCTGCAGCCAGATCACCTCCTGAAAGCTTTTGATGTCCCTCCAACTCTTAGGATGATGGATAGAATTTCTTCTTGTCTCTCTCTTTATTCCCTTCACTTCCCTGAGATATCATCCCCATCCCCACTCTTTACATCTGTTCTGTAAGTTTGGTTTCTCTGCAGAGGGTGCCATTTTAGCCATTGCTCAGTCGCTAAGTTGTGTCTAACTCTTTGTGACTGTGGACTGTAGACTGCCAGGCTCCTCTGTTCATGGGATTTCCCAGGCAAGAATACTAGAGTGGGTTGCTATTTCCTTCTCCAAGGGATCTTCCCAACTCAGGGATCTAACCAGCATCTCCTGCTTTGGGAGGCAGATTCTTTACCACTAAGCCACAAAGACTCCTAGGAAGCCCTCAGGACATCCAGAATCTCAGCTAGAGAATCACTGACTCTCTTGAAGTCTCAATGAGGTATTATATGATTATGATGGAGGACTTGCCTTTGAGCACCGGATGCCAAACTCCTTGGTGTGATTTTCAGGTGAGGCAGGAAGATCCAAATTTTCAGGCCTGACGTGTAGCCTGAGAAACCAAGTGATCTCACTTGGCACCAGTCAGATAAACAGACAAAGCTATGAGATACATCTTTCCTGCTTCCCCTCCTAATACTCAGGCTTCCCAGGTGGCAAAGTGGTAAAGAATCTGCCTGCAGTTCAGGAGACATAAGATATGTGGGTTCAATCCCTGGGTCAGGAAGATCCCCTGGAGGAGGGAAATGGCAGCTCACTTCAGTATTCTTGCCTGGAGAATCCCATAGACAGAGGAGCCTGGTGGGCTACAGTCCACGGGGGTCACAAAGACTTGGACAAGATTGAAGTGACTGAGCATGCACACACAAGCACTTCTAACGCTCTAGAATCTCAGTTCCACCAGGGGAGAGAATGTGTTTTATTCACTACTGTGTTTACAACATAACACTCAGCAATAAACATTTGTTGAGGGATTTTCCTGGTGGTCCAGTTGTTAAGAATCTGCTTTCCAACGTCGGGGACTCAGGTTCAATCCCTGCTCAGGGAACTTAAGATTCCATATGCTGCAGAGCAACTAATTCTGCACACCACAACTAGAAAGCCCTTCCCACAACCTACAAAGATCCCATGTGCTACAGCTAAGACTCAGTGCAGTCAAATAAACAACTGTTTTTAAAAATTTTGTTGAATGAATAAGAATTATTATAACCCATTTTACTGATGAGAAACTGAGTCCAAGACATTTTGACTGATTGTCCTGGTCTGCATAGCTGGTAGACAGAAGAGGCTGGATTCAAACTAGGTCCCCCTGACCCCACAGCTCATGTCTTTCCATGTGCATTTGGTTGTGATTAGTGTGTACCCACCTTGGAGCAGGGCCCCACCCTCCCAATGCCCACCTGGTGATGTTGCAGTTGAGCTTTGGGTACCAGTTGGACAAGCGGAGTGGACTGCGGGCTGAGACGAATGGGAGCAGCGTCCCAGGGTCCTGTGCAAACCTTGGGTATGACTCCATATGTGCTGGGGCCATAGGGTCATCACTTGTGAAAGATTTACCAGCTGCCTTAGAGACAGGGTGTGAGAAGCAAATGAGACCCTGGGAAGGAAAGGGAGTTGAAAAGCCATAGCATGATATCCACCTCTGAATGCAAAATGTTCAATACAAAGGCATTCAGCTTCCACAATAAGGAGGATGACAAAGATAGGGAGACAGAGGTGAATAGCTCTCATCATTTCCTGACTGTAATAATCAGCCTGATTACTTGCTGCTCCATTCTGAACCCCCTTCCTTCCCCACTTCTCCAAGAAAAGGAGATTATTTTTAATTACAGTTTTACACTGGATTAATGAACCTCCACAATAAGTTAATGAGCAGGACATGGCACTGAGAGACAGCACATTTGATTACTTTCGGAGACTTTCTTAAGCTTCATTATTTCCAGGGCAGCCCTGCACAGTCCCCATGGTCTGGGTGAAGAACATGGGAGAGATGCCAAGGATTTCTGGGATGTTCTATGTGTGATACCTGAGACCCTGCTGTGTGAAAGAAACACTCTATCCCTTCATGAAAGGAAAGCCCAATGCTGCTGGGAATCCTCCCAGCAGTTCTCCAAGGAAGAAGATTCTCTGATGTAACCTAGTGACCGAAGTAACCTTAACAATTACCATGGGACAAGAAGAACATTCCTGCTTCTCTGTGCCCTCTGTTTCCATTTTTTGTTTGGATTCTATCATCACACGTTGGGTTCTTGCAACAAGTTCCTGATGGATGCTCCAGCATGTTGTGTGTTGTGTTGTTGTGTTTAGTTGCTCAGTTGTGTTCAACTCTTTGACGCCATGATCTGTAGTCTGCCAGGCTCCTCTGTCCATGGGATTCTCCAGGCCAGAATACTGGAGTGGGTTGCCATTTTCCTCCTCCAGGGGATCTTCCCCACCCAGGGATTGAACCTGGGTCTCTTGTGTTTCCTGCATTGCAGCCTGATTCTTTAGCTGCTGAGCCATGAGGAAAGTCCTAGTGTAACTTCCTTTAAAATCCTTCAATGGCTGTCATTGTTTTGAAACATAAAATCCAAACCCTTGGTACATTATGATCAGAGCTTTGCCTCCCTTTCCTGAGAAACTACAACCTTGTCCTTCTGTGCTCTGAGCATTTAAGTGGAGTATTCCTTCTGACTGTAAAGCTTTTTTCATCTTCACCTTCTTGACCCCTCAGGACAAATTAGGGGGGAAGCTTTGCCTGATCTTTCAAGGCAACTCAGGAGTCTCGGCAATCATTCCAGATCACTGTGCATGCAAGTCAGAATATGAAGTAGGTCCCTGTAAAGTATTCTCTTTCCTACATGCTTGCTCTTCTGACCAGCCTGAAAACATCACACAGCTTTATTTATTCACCTTTGTGTACTTGATTTGGTACAGATATAAAGCAGATTATCAGCAAATGTTGATTTTCACTGAATTAGAGAATGAATGGCTTCCCTAGTGGCTCAGTCAATAAAGAATCCACCTGCAAAGCGGGAGACCTCGGTTCAGTTCCTGGGTTGGGAAGATCCCCTGGAGGAGGAAAATGGCAGCCCACTCCAGTATTCTTGCCTGGAGAATCCCATGGACAGAGGAGCCTGGAGGGCTACAGTCCATGGGGTTGCAAAGAGTCAGACATGACTGAGGGACTAAGCATAGCACAGAGAATGAATGATTGAACAAATAAGTTAGAGAAGAATCTATGTTGATTGAAAGTGAAGAGAATTAACATTTCTTGAGCTTTTCTCCCCCAGGCCACCCTGGGGGATGTTGTATTGAAAACCTGAATTCTATTTTTCTCCCCTACTCTCCAGCTTACTACATGTCTCTCAAGGTCCATTAGATTCTGCTGCAGTAACAAGCATTCCCAAATTTTCACTGACTTAGCACAATAATGTCACTCTTGCCACATGCCAGTTGTGGTTGTCTGGGTGGCTCTGTGTGCATGCATACTAAGTCACATCAGTCACGTCCTACTCTTTGCTACCCTATGGACTACAGTCTTCCAGGCTCCTCTGTCCATGGGATTCTCCCCACAAAAATACTGGAGTGGGTTGCCATGACCTTCTCCAGGGGATCTTCCTGACCCAGGGATCAAATCTGCATCTCTAATGTCTCCTGCATTGGCAGGGAGGTTCTTTACCACTAGAGTCACCTGGGAAGCCCCCTGGGCAGCTCTGTGTCCCGTAATTAATCAGAGACATAGACCAATAGGGGCTCCACCATCCTGTGGAATGATGAGAAAATCTAGAGAACTGTACAAGGCCTTTTGCCACCTCAACTTAGAAATGATGAAGATTAACATTTTGTTGGCCAGAGGTAGTCACAAAGCACATCTAACTGCAAGGGGCCCACAACATGCAGGGGAGCCAAAAAACCTTTTCATGAACCTTACCATCTCTGCCATACTGACCTTAATTAAGTCCTTTTTCCATTCTTGGGATCAAAGACCATTGTGTTCACGTTATGTGGCAGCCCGGATGGGAAGGGAGTTTGAGGGAGAATGGATACATTTATCAGTATGATCAGGGCCTCTCAGGTGGCTCAGCAGTAAAGAATCTGCCTGCCAATGCAGATGGGGGGCTCAATCCCTGGTCAGGAAGATCCCGTGTAGAAGGAAATGGCCATCCACTCTAATATTCTTGCATGGGAAACCCCATGGACAGAGGAGCCTGGCGGACTACAGTCCATAGGGTCACAAAGAGTTGGGCATGACTTAAGGGCTAAACACCAATAACAACAACATTATGTATGGTTGAGTTGCTTTGCCGTGCATCTGAAGCTATCATATTGTTAATTGGCTACACTCCAATGTAAAATAAAAAGTTTAAAAAAAGAACATTGTGTCCAACTTTACCATTACATAAATGGGGACACATACTTCCCCCATCTCTGACATCCATGGCGTAATTATTCTAAAACTTGCTATGTGTCTGGATCTTTCTGGACCTTGTTGATTTGGTGTAATGGCTCTGCTAGGGGCCTGAATCCATCTCCTAGACCTCCAATCACAGCTTATTTCATCTGCCTTCTCCTCTGTGGGGTTAGTTCACCTTCTAGCCTTTACATGGCTTCAGGGCAGGACAGTTCTTTATTCCTCTACATCTTTAACCCTTCACAATCTTCCCTTTAAAAAGCTGTGTGACCATCTTCCTTGAAATCCGTTCTACTTGTTAGCAGATATCAACCATCGTGGGAGAAGATTCGCTGATGACAGCTATGATGCTATGATGCAAAGAGCATGTGTAAGATTGTAGGCTGTGTTGACCCAAGGCTTCATGTTGCTTGGCATAGATACCGCCATCTCATGCCTCTCATACATAGACCATAGAACATTCCCATTCAAACTGGTTTAGGATTTTAAAGTTCAATTGCAGCCTTGGCCAAGGAATGAAAAAAAAAAAAAAAAAACAGAAGAAGAAGAAGGAAACTAGTGTATCTAGTGTTTTGTCCTCAGCAGAATAAAATGTGGCACTTAGACAGAATAAGTCACAGAAATAGCTGTAATTCTGCATCTATACCAATCTGATTATCCAAGCAGAGCAAAGGGCTAAGGTCTAGGAGGCCCAGGAAGGTTGCATTCCATATGTGGTTACCAAGGTTTAGAGGTTTATTTTTAGAAGAACAGCCTGGTAAGCTGTTATTTCTGTTTGACCCAAGAGAGAACCCTAGGAAAAAAAAATGCTGTCTCAATCAGCATTGAAGCAGTTGGTATCTATAGGGGTTTGTTGTGAGTATAATTAATAAGCCAAGCTATTTTTATTGGAATCATAGTCTGTTGCCAACATTAGAGAGACAGAAGCACGTATGATGTGTTCTCTGCCCTCCAGCAGCTTCCATGTGGACTGAAAAAGAGAGCCAGTATAAGATGCTGAGAGCAGTTCAAATTTCAAGCCAAGATGTACTCCTTACAATCATCTGAGGAACTCAGAGGGGACACAGTGGGCTGAGGGCATCAGGGAAGGTTAGTAGAGTGGGCAGATCAGAGTGATAACAGAAAGGTAGAAGGTTGTGTGAAGGACAGAAGGAACAGCATAGCTACTGTGGGACAGTGAAATTCTTCAAGGAGCTGGGTGACTGTGAAATGATGGATCAGTTAAGGGGATAACAGAAGATTGTAGGGAGAAATTTCCAAGCCAATTAAAAGTAACATCTTCCTCTTTAGAGCCCTAAAGCGACCTCTCTTTAACAATCATGACTTTCCTCTTCATTTACGATCTGTGAGTTTGAGACGTATCCACATTTGCCAAGTTCAAACACTCTGAAAATAATTTTATTCTTCTCCTTCCCTCCCATTGGTTCTAGCATATTGTATCATATTTAGAAAGCACTCAGTATAAATGCATATATATATATATATATATATATATATATATATCAGTTCAGTCGCTCAGTTGTGTCTGACTTTTTGCAACCCCATGAATCACAGCACGCCAGGCCTCCCTGTCCATCACCACCAACTCCTGGAGTTCACTCAAACTCATGTCCATCGAGTCGGTGATGCCATCCAGCCATCTCATCCTCTGTCGTCCCCTTGTCCTCCTGCCCCTAATCCCTCCCAGCATCAGAGTCTTTTCCAATGAGTCAACTCTTCGCATGATGTGGCCAAAGTACTGGAGTTTCAGCTTTAGCATCATTCCTTCCAAAGAACACCCAGGGCTGATCTGCCTGATTTCTGTGAGGATTTGAGCTCATAGTCTTCACATCACTTGAGGCTGGCCCCTGGGTAATTTCAAGGCATTAAGGGTCTCTAGGTCCCTTGACTCTCTCTGCTTCAGCCAGTTGCTTACTAACTTTTACACATGTTATACCCTTGCCCACAATCATCAATGTCTCCCCCTTGGTTTCAGGATAAAGACCAGACTCCTTAGCTCGAGTTAAAGATTACAGGCCAACACTTCCCCTCAGTAGACTTCTGCTGGCCATAAGACTCTCAAGTTTAGCTGTAGTCTGGTCTTTATCCTGAAACCAAGGGGGAGACATTGATGATTGTGGGCAAGGGTATAACATGTGTAAAAGTCAGTAAGCAACTGGCTGAAGCAGAGAGAGTCAAGGGACCTAGAGACCCTTATGAATGTCTTGAAATTACACAGTGGCAAGCCTCAGGTGATGTGAAGACTATGAGCTCAAATCCTCACAGAAACCAGGCAGATTCCTGAGACAAGAGAAGGTAATTAGGCATGTTCTTTTGGCAGTCCCACTTTGTTTTAATGTTAAATGCATTAAATTGGACTTTACCTACTAAAAGAAATAGCTCTGTCCAGTTTTCTGGACACTTGAGGTCTTCTCAACCTGTCTTGTCATTCGGCTGATTTCAATAGTCAGAGATATGATTCTTTCCTACAAGAGAAACAGCAGTCTGAACATAACATGAATGGTAGCTAACAGTGGGCCTCAATGCCAGGAATACTGTGAAGAGTTGGGGGCGCTAGGCAGACTGGTGCATACACTCCAGACTAAAGGGATAGCTGTTATTTAGCTATAGCTGATGGTTAATAAGTAGAAATATGCTGATCATCAGATCTTACTTTTGAAGGAAAAGTGGAAATTCAGAATTCTCAGGACTTAAAAATCCTCTGGATCTTAAAATATTGACACAAATGCATTTAAAACACTGTAGGTGCCCAGCAAAGGAGAAGGCAATGGCACCCCACTCCAGTGTTCTTGCCTGGAGAATCCCAGGGACAGGGGAGCCTGGTGGGCTGCAGTCCATGGGGTTGCTAAGAGTTGGACACGACTGAGTGACTTCACTTTCACTTTTCACTTTCATGCATTGGAGAAGGAAATGGCAACCCACTCCAGTGTTCTTGCCTGGAGAATCCCAGGGACAGGGGAGCCTGGTTGGCTGCCGTCTATGGGGTCGCACAGAGTCGGACATGACTGAAGCAACTTAGCAGCAGCAGCAGCAGGTGCCCAGCAAAATAGAGCTTCAGATCCCCACATTTTTTGGTTTCTTAGTATAAGAAGAATGAATCTGGAGCCAAAAACCTAGACTTGAATCCCAGCTAATAATCACTGACCTTGAGCAAGTTCCTTAACCTCTTTGAGCCCCCAAAAATTAATATAAAAAATACAGATAATACTTCTCTCCTTGTAGGGATGTGTTCATGTTCAGTCACTAAGTGATGTCTGACTCTTTGCAACCCCATGGACTGTAGCACTCCAGGCTTCCCTGTCCTTCACTATCTGCCAGAGTTTTCTCAAACTCATGTCCATTGAGTTGGTGATGCCATCCAACCATCTCATCCTCTGTCATCCCCTTCTCTTCCTGCCCTCAATCTTTCCCAGCATCCAGTATGTGTCTTTTCCAATGAATTGGCTCTTTGCATCAGGTGGCCAAAGTATTGGAGCTTCCACTTCAGCATCAGTACTTCCAATGAGTATTCAGTATTGATTTCCCTTAGGATTGACTGGTTTGATCTTCTTTCTGTCCAAGGAACTCTCAAGAGTCTTCTCTAGCACTACAGTTCAAAACTATAAATTCTTCAGTGCTCAGCCTTCTTTATGGTTCAACTCTCACATCCTTAAGTGACTACTGGAAAAACCATACTTTTGACTAGGTGGACCTTTGTCAGCAAAATGATGTCTGATTTTCCATACATTATCTAGGTTTGTCACAGCTTTTCTTCCAAGGAGCAAACGTCTTTTAATTTTGTGGCTGCAGTCACCATCCACAGTGATTTTGGAGCCCAAGACAATAAAATCTATCACTGTTTCTACTTTTTCCCCATCTATGTGCCATGAAGTGATGGGACCAGATGTCCTGATCTTCGTTTTTTGAATGATAAGTTTTAAGCCAGTTTTTTTTTTCTTTTTTTTTTTAATTTTATTTTATTTTTAAACTTTACATAATTGTATTAGTTTTGCCAAATATCAAAATGAATCCGCCAGTTTTAAGAGAGGTGGCTCCCTTGCAGGGAGGTGAGAATTAAATGAGATGATAAGTAAACTCTAAGTGTTATTGAAAAGCAAAAACAAAATACTCCTTGAAATCTTGAAATCTGGAGTGCCAGGATGCAAGAGTGCAATTCCTAGGGAGGGGATAGGTTAGGCCAAAAGATATGTGGGTTCAACTTGGGGCAGTTGTGAGGTTGGTGCTTCGGTGACAGTGCCCCAAGAAATTTCTTGGTCACAGAAAGCCTCTGAAACAGGCAGGGAAAGCACCTTTGGTCACTGTTCTCTAAGCCACTGCCAGCTGTAATCCATGGTCCATGCAAAGAAAGGGTACCTCTGTGAGTGAAGTGTCTATGATGTTTAGATGAGCACAGCTCCTCTCAGATGTGTGTTAAGTACAGAGCCCTGGGAATGAGGAGTGTTTCATGTGTCAAGTTGAACCAGTAGAAAACAACAGCAAAATCAAGAGGAAAAGATGATAAACACAGGCAGATCCTGGTCTCCCACCTCTAGGGAGGCTTGACATCTGTCCTATCTTTAAAGCCCAGCTTGCATTTGGCCTCAGTTTGATAAGCTCTCACTGAAAGCCCTTTTTCATGTCCTCGGCTTTCACCATGGTTGACTGGCTGAGCCACTGGAAATTATCCTACAAAAAGACAGGGCCAATGTTGAATGGTTTTGGCTGAGATTTACTTTCCAGAGTTAACCCTCTTCCATTATTTGCATCTGTTGCAATCTATTCTTCAGACTTCACAGAGGGGCCAATCATAAAAACTAATATAATTGAGGGGCAGGCCGGATGTCTTGTAAACCCTGTCTGTATATATCTACATATGTGGGGTTTCCAGTGGGAGCCTTACCTATATTCAAAGGTGCATGGGTATGTTTGATTGAGCAAGCCCATCCAAAGGGGAGAAAGAGGGCCAGTGAGACCGGCAGCAAAACCTTCTCCTGGGTAGGAGTGAAGGTGGGTGGGTAACTATGAACAGAGTGTGGAAGTTGTCTGTCCAGTGGGGCCCACAGGACCCCCATGATTCATGCACAGATACAGGATGATAAGATGGTTTGGAGTGATCTGACTTACTGAAAACCCTGTGCAACATTGAGGCACAAGATTCTGTACCCTTGATATATGAGGGTTCCTTATATCCAAGGGTACACAGAAGAGAGCTCACTCCCAAACTCATCACTGACCACCACAACTATCCTGTCATGAGGTAGGACTGCAAGACCAAGGAAGTCCCTAAAAAATCTGAAGTTAAAATTTAGCTTGCAATCTTGTTTTTTGTTATTGCTGTTGTTTATTGCTAAATCTAGTAACTGTACAATGAAATTTCTACTGTTTGGGGGACATAAAACTGCCTCATTGAAGCAGTGTCTTCAAGCAGCCCTTGGGGGTTTGCTGGGGGCTGGGTTGTGTAGCCTGGGTTGAGAAGCAGTTTAATGTCATTGAAATGACTGTCACTGACAGTGTGATACCATTAGTCCCACAGGCTTGTGAAGTTTGGGAAAACTTAGGTTCTATGTCGATATTTTTTACAAAAAAATTGAAAAATATTCATAAATGACCTTCAGACAGCCCTTGCACTGATTTTTTATTAAGGTATAATTATATACAGTAAAATTGATACTTTATAGTATACAGTTTAGATAAATACAGTCATACAATCAGGATATGGGACATTCCATCATCATTGCAATTCTGCTGTGCCCTCTTATAGTCAATATTATTATCTCAATATATTCAGAGAAAGCATTTGACAATATTTAACATACACAGATCATAAATCTCTCATTCAGCTAGAAGTAGAAGGGATCTTTCTTAGGATGATGCAATATGGTACAGAAACAGTATGATACCAAAAAATAGGTAAAACATACTTAATGGTGAAATATGAAAATATGAGCAAATGACACCAAATATCACCTTTTCAACATTATCCCAGGGAATCTTATCTGCATTGGCAAGTGGGTTCTTTACCACTAGTGCCACCTGGGAAGCCTCTTATATACTGCTAGCAGGAATTTAAAATGGTACAGTCTGGAAAATAGTTTGGAAGATTTTTTAAAAGCCCAATAGATACCTATCAGAAGACCCACCAATTGAACTCCCAGGAATTTAGCCAAGAGAAATGAAAGCATGTGTCCAACAAACCCATGTACTTGTGTTTATTTATAATGGCCCTGCAATGGAAACAGCTCAAATGTCCATCAACAGGTAAATGGATGAGCAAATCATAGTATAACCCTACAATGGAATACTACTAAGTAATAGAAAAGAGAATTAATAAGATGTACAGCAAAGTAATACTGCAAATAACCCAAATGTTGACAGTAAAATAAACAAATTTGAGTGAGTCCAATGATGGAGTGCCATAGAGCGATGAAAATGAGCAACTGTCACTGTGCCAATGATATGGATAAATTTACAAACATATTGAGGGGGAGAATATCAGACACAAAAGAATAAATACTCTAGGTTTTTATGTATATACAGTTTAAAAAAAAGAGAAAAGGTAAAACTTATCTATTGTGATACACCTTCAGGATAGTGATTCCTTTTGGGGAAAGGTGTTAATGCTTAAGAAAGGGTGAGAAGTAGGCTTTGGGGTGTCAGAAATTGTCTATTTCTTGATATAGGTGATGGCTTTAGAAGTGTGCTCACACTGTCAAAATTTATCAATCTATACTTATATTTTTCTTTTACTATATTTCTACTATATGTCACTAAAATAGTTGATTGTACAAAGTTTAAAAAGAAACTAAAAAGGTATGAATGGTCTTGGTTCCTGATATTTAATACAGATCCACTATTCTTCTCTCTCTCTTTATATATATATACATATACATATATACACACACACACACACACACACACACATATATATATATATATGGATTGTGAACTCTAAATTACTAATGCAAGATCCCAGTACTGTTATGGGTTCACTTTGCTTTTCCATCTAGACTCTGAACTCATTGAGGGTAAAGACCATGTCTTAAATCATCTTTGTTTTTTACTTCGTGGAGCTTTTCTGATTTTCTTTCAATACCATGTTTTCTTATCCTCATTAAGATATTATCTCTTCAGTCATCCATTCAAAAATTTTATTTGGGAAATACAGTCACCACATAATAACTGAATCATAATCCATGTATATAATAGTTATGAAATTAATCATAATATCAATTGGAAATAATTTCTTAATTTATATGTCACGCTTAGTATTCAGTTCAGTTGTTCAGTCGTGTCCGACTCTTTGCGACCCCATGAATCACAGCATGCCAGGCCTCCCTATCCATCACCAACTCCCAGAGTTCACTCAGACTCATGTCCATCGAGTCAGTGATGCCATCCAGCCATCTCATCCTCTGTCATCCCCTTCTCCTCCTGCCCCCTATCCCTCCCAGCATCCGAGTCTTTTCCAATGAGTCAACCCTTCGCATGAGGTGGCCAAAGTATTGGAGTTTCAGCTTTAGCATCCTTCCTTCCAAAGAAATCCCAGGGCTGATCTCCTTCAGAATGGACTGGTTGGATCTCCTTGCAGTCCAAGGGACTCTCAAGAGTCCTCTCCAACACCACAGTTCAAAAGCATCAGTTCTTCAGCACTCAGCCTTCTTCACAGTCCAACTCTCACATCCATACATGACCACAGGAAAAACCATAGCCTTGACTAGACGGACCTTTGTTGGCAAAGTAATGTCTCTGCTTTTGAATATGCTATCTAGGTTGGTCATAACTTTCCTCTCAAGGAGTAAGCATCTTTTAATTTCATGGCTGCAGTCACCATCTGCAGTGATTTTGGAGCCCCCCCCCCCCCAAAAAAAAGTCTTGACACTGTTTCCACTGTTTCCCCATCTATTTCCCATGAAGTGATGGGACAAGATGCCATGATCTTCATTTTCTAAATGTTGAGCTTTTAAACAATACTTATTTTTAAGTATTTAAGCTTCCCTGCTGGCTCAGGGAGTAAAGAATCAGCCTAAAATGCAGAATACCTGGGTCTGATCCCTGGGTTGGGAAAATCCCCTGGAGAAGGAGATGGCAACCCACTCTGGTATGCTTGCTTGGGAAATCCCATGGACAGAGGAGCCTGGTGGGCTGCAGTCCATGGGATCACAAAGAGTCAGACATGACTAAGTGACTGTGACTTTAGTAAATTTATATATTAAGCAATAGTTATTAAAAAGGATCATGTTCCTGCATGGACTTTAAAGTCTCACCAGATATTTGTTTCAATCCATTAGTTAAAGGCCACAAAATCCTGTAGATACTTTCAAAAATCAAAGAGTCTCAGGGTCAGCTCAGGAGCCCAAAACCCTCCAGACTTAATGTATTTATGGTGATTTCTTCTAGGATTCTGGGATGAGGAGAAGCATAAAATAGTGGTTAAGATTCAGACTCTGGGGCCAGAATGACTTTGATTTAATCCTGCCTCTTCACCTCTGAGCTGCACAAACTTGGGCAAGTTGCTTAACTCTGTTAAGCCTCAATTTGAATCTTTGAAATCGAGATAATGATTGTTATCTCACAGGATTATTATGGGAATTAAACGAGATCATGTATCTAAAGTGATTTGTACAGCATACACCAGGTATTAAACACTACGAGAATCATAGCAGTCGGTATTTCTGTTTCTTTGGGGGAATAAACTCTCAGGACTGACATATATGCTCATGTACATCCAGGACTATTTACTTACTATACAGGTGTGTGAACATGTCACACTCTTCCCTCCAAGACCCATCTTTGTTTCTGGCCTAAACCAGAAGCGTGAGTCAAAGGCAGTTTGAGCTGAATGAAAGGTCAATCAAGCTCTGTAAACAGTGTCAGGATCCTCTGGGGAGGGGAAGAGGGAGAGCAATCTGAACATGCTGAGTTACTCAAAGGGAGGAAATTCTAGACTGAAGTCACTGGATAATGTGGGTTGCCAGATTCTTTAGGATTCTGGGATATAGAGGTGGGTGTACCCCGGGTTGGGGCTTTCCAGCAGCACTAGTGGTAGAAGACCCGCCTGGCAATGCAGGAGACGCAGGTTAGATCCCTGGGTCTATCAGGGATCTACAGTCTCTATATCTATATCTATATGTCTCTATATCTATATAATCTCTATATCTATAATCCTCAGGAAGATCTCCTGGAGCAGGAAATGGACACCCACTCCAGTATTCCTTCTGGGATAATTTCATGGATAGAGGAGCCCAGTTGCTTCCATGGGGTCACAAAGAGTTAGACACGACTGAGCAACTAACCAGGTACACACATATCCCAGGTTAGAAAGCATGCCGCTGCCTCTACCAGACTTGGTGGCTGTGCCCCACTTATCTCTTGTCTGCTTGCTTGTTAGTGGGATAGGCTGGGAATTTGCACAGGGAACAGGGACACTTAAAGAGTGGCTCATTTAAACCAGAATAGGTATTGAGAAATTTGCCATAAAAGCACTAGAAAATTTGGACTGTACTGCAAAGTAGTTCAGTAAAATGTAGTCATGTTTTGAAGGTTAGTAGACAATTATGCTGGGCTTCCCAGGTGGTGCTGCTGGTAATGAACCTGACTGCCACTGCAGGAGACATAGGACATGAGGTTTCATTCCCTGGATTAGGAAGATCCCCTAGAAGAGGGCATGGGAACCCACTCCAGTATTCTTCCTGGGGAATCCCACGGACAGAGGACCTGACAGGCTACAGTCTATAGGGTCACAAGGAGTTGGACATGATTAAAGTGACTAAACACATACACACACACAATTATGCAAGAAAGTAACAATCTGTGGACATACATAGTCTTGGGTAATGGGCCACTAGTTGCCTCTGTGACTCGTTTGTGACTGTGTTAATCGCCGCATGGATAGAGAGCCGTTCCGTGTGTGCTAAGTCACTTCAGTAATGTCAAGCTCTTTGTGACCCCAAGGACTACAGCCCACCAAGCTCCCCTGTCCATGGGACTCTCCAGGAAAGAATACTGGAGTGAGTTGTCATGCCCTCCTCCAGGGGATCTTCCCATCCCAGGGATCAAATCTTTGTCTCTTTTGTCTCCTGGTTCTTTACCAATAGCACCACCTGGGAAGCTCAGAAAGGTATTAACATTGATGAAATAACAATGGCTGACACATGATCAATGAATACGAATTTCAATACATTATTGGGGGAACAAAGTTACTGAAATGCAAGAGCATTTGAGACAGAGACTTAAAATGTAACAACAGGTTATGTAAGCATCTCTAAACTTTGGGAGAAGTCTGAAGGAAACACCATCTAGATTTGCAGTTATCTAGAAGATGGATAGAAAGAAAATGAACATAAAACCATGATATATTTTGATCACTGAACATCTTCAGAAGTTGATGGAACACTGTAGAATTTTGTTTTCTCAAGTTATGCTCCAGTGACAAGTCTTTCCTGCTCTTTTAATTAAAATTAATGGCTCCTTTTTCTGAACCTAGAACAGAGGTTCTTATTCTACTTTTAAGCACATGTTTTATCCTATTATAAGTAAAGTAAAGTCGCTCAGTCATGTCCGACTCTTTGCGACCCCATAGACTGTGACCTACCAGGCTTCTCTGTCCATGGGATTTTCCAGGCAAGAGTGCCGGAATGGGTTGCCATTTCCTTCTACAGGAGATCTTCCCGACCCAGGGATTGAACCTGGGTCTCCCACATTGTAGGCAGACGCTTTACCATCTAAGCCACCAGGGAAGTCCTATCCTATTATAAAGCATAGTCATTTTTACGGTTTTATCACTTATTGGAAAAGATCCTGATGCTGGGGAAGATTGAAGGCAGGAAGAGAAGGGAGCTACAGAGGATGAGATGGTTGGATGGCATTACTAACTCAATGGGTATGAGTTTGAGTGAAATCCAGGAGTTGGTGATGGACAGGAAGGCCTGGTATGCTGCAGTCCATGGGGTCACAAAGAGTTGGACATAACTGACTGAGTGACTGAACTGAATTCTTTTGTAACATGTCATAGACATGGAGACAAATTCAGTAATCATTCCCTAGGCTATTTCAGGATATCCTTTGCTATATAAGTTTTAAACACTTATTTCTCAACTTGTCCTGTCAACTTTTTTTTATTGGAGATTGGTAACAGTTTGTTCCTGGGATAAAACTAAACAGACATTTCTCCAAAGAAGACACACAAATGGCTAACAAACACATGAAAAGATGCTCAACATCACTCATTATCAGAGAAATGATAATCAAAACCACAATGAGGTACCATCTCATGCCAGTCAGAATGGCTGCTATCAAAAAGTTTACAAACAATAAATGCTGGAGATGGTGCAGAGAAAAATGAACCCTCTTACACTGTTCACATATTGCTGAAGTCTGGCTTGGAGTATTTTGAGCACCACTTTACTAGTATATGAGATGAGTGCAATTGTGCAGTATTTTGAGCAATCTTTGGCATTGCCATTCTTTGGGATTGGAATGAAAACTGACCTTTTCCAGTCCTGTGCCCACTTCTGAGTTTTCCAAATTTGCTGGCATATTGAGTGCAGCACTTTCACAGCATCATCTTTCAGGATTTGAAATACCTCAACTGGAATTCCATCACCTCCACTAGTTTTGTTTGTAGTGATGCTTTCTAAGGCCCACTTGACTTCACATTCCAGGGTGTCTGGCTCTAGGTGAGTGATCACACCATCGTGATTATCTTGGTCATGAAGATCTTTTTTGTACAGTTCTTCTGTGTATTCTCGCCATCTCTTCTTAGTATCTTCTGCTTCTGTTAGGTCCATAAAATTTCTGTCCTTTATCGAGCCCATCTTTGCATGAAATGTTCCCTTGGTATCTCCAATTTTCTTGAAGAGATCTCTAGTCTTTGCCATTCTGTTTTTTCCTCTATTTCTTTGCATTGATCCCTGAGGAAGGCTTTCTTATCTCTTATTGCTATTCTTTGGAACTCTGCATTCAGATGCTTATATCTTTCCTTTTCTCCTTTGCTTTTCGCTTCCATTCTTTTCACAGCTATCTATAAGGCTTCCTCAGACAGCCATTTTTCTTTTTTGCATTTCTTTTCCATGGGGATGGTCTTGATCCCTGTCTCCTGTACAATGTCATGAACCTCATTCCATAGTTCATCAGGCACTGTCTATCAGATCTAGTCCCTTAAATCGATTTCTCACTTCCACTGTATGGTCATAAAGGATTTGATTTAGGTCACACCTGAATGGTCAGGTGGTTTTTCCTACTTTCTTCAATTTAAGTCTGAATTTGGCAATAAGGAGTTCATGATCTGAGCCAAAGTCAGCTCCCAGTCTTATTTTTGCTGACTGTATAGAGCTTCTCCATCTTTGGCTGCAAAGAATATAATCAATCTGATCTCAGTATTGACCATCTGGTGATGTCCATGTGTAGAATCTTCTCTTGTGTTGTTGGAAGTGGGTGTTTGATATGACTAGTATGCCCTCTTGGCAGAACTCTGTTAGCCTTTGCCCTGCTTCATTCTGTACTCCAAGGCCAAATTTCCCTGTTACTCCAGGTGTTTCTTGATTTCCTACTTTTACATTTCAGTCCCCTATAATGAAAAGGACATCTTTTGCAGGGTGTTAGTTCTAAAAGGTCTTGTAGGTCTTCATAGAACTGTTCAACTTTAGCTTCTTCAGCATTACTGGTTGAGGCATAGACTTGGATTACTGTGATACTGAATGGTTTGCCTTGGAAACCAACAGAGATCATTCTGTCATTTTTGAGATTGCATCCAAATACTGAATTTTGGACTCTTTTGTTGACTATGATGGCTACTCCATTTCTTCTAAGGGATTCCTGCCCGCAGTAGTAGATTAATGGTCATCTGAGTTAAATTCAACCATTCCAGTCCATCTTAGTTTGCTGATTCCTAGAATGTCGATGTTCACTTTTGTCATCTCCTGTTTGACCACTTCCAATTTGCCTTGATTCATGGACCTAACATTCCACGTTATTGCATTCCAAGAGCAATGCAATATTGCTCTTCACAGCATCAAACCTTGCTTCTATCTCCAGTCATATCCACAACTGGGTGTTGTTTTAGCTTTGGTTCCATCCCTTCATTCTTTGTGGAAGTATTTCTCCACTGATATCCAGTAGAATATTGGTCACTTACCAACCTGGGAAGTTCATCTTTCAGTATCCTATCTTTTCACCTTTTCATACTGTTCATGGGGTTCTCAAGGCAAGAATACTAAAGTGGTTTGCCATTCCCTTCTCCAGTGGACCACATTCTGTCAGACCTCTCAACCATGACCCACCTGCCTTGGGTGGCCCCACATGGCATGGCTTAGTTTCACTGAGTTAGACAAGGCTGTGGTCCACGTGATCCGATTAGCTAGTTGTCTGTGATTGCGGTTTCAGTCTGTCTGACCTCTGATGCCCTCTCTCGGTGCCTACCATCTTACTTGGGTTTCTCTTACCTTGGATGTGGGCAGAGGAACCAGAGATCAAATTGTCAACATCTGCTGGATTGTCGAAAAAGCAAGAGAGTTCCAGAAAAACATCTACTTCTGTTTATTGACTATGCCAAAGACTTTGACTGTGTGGATCACAATAAACTGTGGAAAATTCTGAAAGAGATGGGAATACCATCTGACCTGCCTCTTGAGAAACCTGTATAAAGGTCAGGAAGCAACAGTTAGAACTGGACATGGAACAACAGATTGGTTCCAAGTAGGAAAAGGTCTACGTCAAGGCTGTATACTGTCACCCTACTTATTTAACTTCTATGCAGAGTACATCATGAGAAACATTGGGCTGGAGGACGCACAAGCTGGAATCAAGATTTCCGGGAGAAATATCAATAACCTCAGATATGCGGATGACACCACCCTTATGGCAGAAAGTGAAGAAGAACTAAAAAGCCTCTTGAAGAAAGTGAAAGAGGAGAGTGAAAAAGTTGGCTTAAAGCTCAACATTCAGAAAACGAAGATCATGGCATCCGGTCCCATCACTTCATGGCAAATAGATGGGGAAACAGTGGAAACAGTGGCTGACTTTATTTTTCTGGGCTCCAAAATCACTGCAGATGGTGATTGCAGCCATGAAATTAAAAGGCACTTACTCTTTGGAAGGAAAGTTATGACCAACCTAGACAGCATATTCAAAAGCAGAGACATTACTTTGTCAACAAAGGTCCATCTAGTCAAGGCTATAGTCTTTCCAGTGGTCATGTATGGATGTGAGAGTTGGGCTATAAAGAAAGCTGAGCACAGAAGAATTGATGCTTTTGAACTGTAGTATTGGAGAAGACTCTTGGGAGTCCCTTGGACTACAAGGAGATACAACCAGTCCATCCTAAAGGAGATCAGTCCTGGGTGTTTATTGGAAGGACTGATGTTGAAGCTGAAACTCCAATACTTTGGCCACCTGATGTGAAGACCTGACTCATTTGAAAAGACCCCGATGCTGGGAAAGATTGAGGGCCAGAGGAGAAGGGGACAACAGAGGATGAGATGGTTGGATGGCATCACTGACACAACAGGAATGGGTTTGGGTGAACTCCGAAAGTTGGTGATGGACAGGGAGGCCTGGCGTGCTGAGGTTCACGTGGTTGCAAAGAGTCGGACAAGACTGAGTGACTGAACTGAACTGAATTACACTCTTGTTGGGAAGGCAAACTAGTACAGCCACTATGGACAACAGTGTGGAGATTCCTTTAAAAACTGGAAATAGAACTGCCATAAGACCCAGCAATCCCACTGCTGGGCATACACACCAAAGATATCAGAATTGAAAAAGACACGTGTACCCCCGTGTTCATCACAGCACTGTTTACAATAGCCAGGACATGGAAGCAACCTAGATGTCCATCAGCAGATGAATGGATAAGAAAGCTGTAGCACATATACACAATGGAATATTATTCAGCTATTAAAAAGAATGCATTTGAATCAGTTCTAATGAGGTGGATGAAACTGGAGCCTATTATACAGAACGAAGTAAATCAGAAAGAAAAACACCAATACAGTATATTAATGCATATATATGGAATTTAGAAAGATGGTAACAATGACCCTATATGCGAGACAGCAAAAGAGACACAGGTGTAAAGAACAGACTGTTGGACTCTGTGGGAGAAGGCGAGGGTGTGATAATTTGAGAGAATAGCATTGAAACATGTATATTATCATATGTGAAATAGATCGCCAGTCCAGGTTTGATGCATGAGGCAGTGTGCTCAGAGCTGGTGCACTGGGATGTCCCTGAGGGATGGAATGGGGAGGGAGGTGGGAGGGGGAGGTCAGGATGGGAAACACATGTACACCCGTGGCTGATTCATGTCAATGTATGGCAAAACCACCACAGTATTATAAAGTAATTAGCCTCCAAATAAAATTTAAAAATGAATAAATTTTTTAAAATGGGGATAATAATAGCACCCCCATCAGGGGGGTTTATAGGAATTCAATGAAGCCATATGTAAAAATCTCTAACCTACTGTCTTGCATTGGGAAAAAAAAATCCATTAATGTTAGCTATTGTTATCAATAATAAAAATTGAAATTTACAAGTTAAAAAAAAAACCACTTAAGAAACCCATGCATGGTCAATCACTTGGTGTGTCTGACTCGTTGCAACCCCATGGACTGTGGCCTGCCATATTCCTCTGTCCATAGGATATCCTAGACAAGAATACTGGAATGGGTTGCCGTTTCCTTCTCTAAGGGCTATTCCTATCTCAGGGGTTGAACCCACATCTCCTGGTCTCCTGTATCTCCTTGCATTAGCAGGCAGATTCTTTACCACTGAGCCACTTGGGAAGAAGCCCTAAGAAATCCAGATCCTGGTAACAAATGGCAATGTTAGTTTATCATGTCCTTTTGCCTTAAATGGCAAATTTATAAATTGCAAATTTATATTCTACATAGAGTCCACGCAAGTGTTTTTCTTGGCCTACATAATGTTAAAAAAGTAAATATTTCAGCTGTCTTTGGAAGGGGCATGACTTTCCCAGGGACATATATTTTCTAGATTTCCATGAGTCGGTATCTTACATCTGGTCTACTTCACCCATTTACATTATTTCTATCACCCTTGCAGTGGTGGGTGTAAGATGGTGTTATCTGCTCATCCTTATAAATTTGTCTCAAGATTTCTTGTCCCATTTCTCAGAAGTCTCTATGAAAGAATCCCAGGTGATATTCTATGCAACCAACTCTCTTAAAATATTCTAGGAAGATTTACAGACACAAGTGATACAGATGGAAGCTGTGTTCATTCTTTCATGGACCCCTTTCACAACTGGGGCCCCTGGGTATAGAAGGAAACGCAGACTCTCTCCTTGAATCCTCCCAACCCTCATCTCCTGTACTCCCGTTCTTAAGAGAAGCTGGGGACATCTTTCCTGGTCCACCAGCCTGCCTCATTCAGTATTTCACACATACTTGTAGGTCACCAACCGTATGCTGAGTGCTGTGTGAAGCGCTTAAGAGAACAAAGAAGTATCTCAGAAGTTACCTGATTTCTTCTGCATACACCAGGAATCCCTTTCTGAAAATTAACCTTCCAGTTTACCTTGTTTTCTTCTCTGATAAAGCACCTTATCTAACTTCTATTTAACCCTTCTATTGTTGTAAGAATTTGTGCATCCATAGCTACAGAGAAGCAAAATAAACAGGCTCTATAGCCTGTTCAAAGTCCAGTATAGTTCTTGTTGGGCATTCAAGAAGCAAGGAAACCATTGATCATAAAGGGGATTTGGGAGGCAGGTATACTCTCATTAGTGCCACAATCCTAACACATTTCTTCTCTCTTTATAATTATATAATTATAATAGCAGCCATATAGTTCATGGCCTATGCTGGGACAAAGCATTCTATATATGTTGCCTGGTTGAGTTCTCTCAACACTTGAAAATGGGGGATTTTTAATCTCCATTTTACAAGTTAAGAAATTAAGTGTCAAGATCATTCTGATAGCCAGAGCGGGGAAGGATACGGTGAAGGGACAGTTAGGAAGTTTGGGATGGACATGTACACACTGCCATACTTAAAATGGGTAACTAACAAAGACCCACTGCATAGGACGTAGAACTCTGCTCAGTGTCATGTGGCAGCCTGGATGGGAGGGGAGTTTGGAGGAGAATGGATACATGAATATGTATGGTGAGTCCTTTCCCTGTGCACCTGAAACATCACAACATTGTTAATTGGCTACACTCCAATACAAAAAAAAGTTTAAAAAAGATCATTTTCCTGGAACAGGGTGGATTCAGGATTTGCACTCTTGCTTTTCTAGCTATAAAATATTGACACTTTCAATTTATTACACTGCTCAGAAAATGCAGCATAGTTATTGCAATAATCCCTGTGTTTACATCATGTATAAGATATCATGTTACAGAAATAGATCCTTGTGAATATTTTTAGATAACATGGTTCTAGTAATGGTAGGTAACATATTACATTACTATATATAAAATACATTCGTGCATGCCCATAAGTTCTATCTGACTCTTTGTGACCCCATGGACTGTAGCCTGCCAGGCTCCTCTGTCCATGGAATTTTCCAGGCAAGAATACTGGAGTGGGTTGTCCTTTCTTCCTCCAGGGGATCTTCCCAACCCAGGGATTGAACCTGTCTCTCCTGTAACTCCGGTATTGGCAGGAGTTACTCCTGTATTGGATTCGTTACCACTGATCCACCTGTGAAGCCCATACATAAAATAGATAGCTAACAAGGTCTTGTTTTATAGCACAGGAAAAGCCTACCCAATGCTCTGTTACGGCCAGTGGGGGCCACTTACATGTATGTGCGTGACTGATTCACTTTGCTGTGCACCGGAAGCTAACACAAAGTTGTGAATCAGCTAGACTTCTATGCAGTTTTTTAAAAGTGATAGTTTTCTTTTTGGGGCCTCAGTCATTCTGGACTCCATGAAGGCCTGTGAGCAGATAATGGCTTTTTTCTGGTCTGGGAACTGGTTTGGCTGGCATTGAATGCCATGTTACTGTGGGTACATCATTTCTCCTCACCTCAGTTTTCTGACCTGTGAAAATGACATATGGGATGAGCTAGTTGATCCCAGAAATCTCCTCTGGTGATTCTCTGATGTAGGCTGCTTCCCATGAGTCCTCTCAAGCCCAGGGCTTGACCCTCTTCCAATCAAGAAAACCACAGCATCTTGTGGGCAGAGCCTGGCATGGGAATCAGAGGTCTGGGTTCTTCACCTGGCTGTGTGACCTTGCTCAAGGCACCCTCAGCTCCCCCATAGTTCAAGTGAGCAGAGTCATGGTAATCAGATGACTCACAGGGCCTTCTAACACCACAAGTCTCACCTTCCCTCCCCACAGGGAGCAGAGCGAGTCTGCCTACCCATATTCCCCAGACATTGCCAGGCAGCTCTGCAAATCAAAGTCCTGGTGCCTCGTGTGTGAAACGGTCTGATTGTTCCTGCTTCACTTAAACCATTCACCTCATAATAACGTTCTGGGGGGTGTCAGTTTATAACAAGGATATAAAAATTATGAACTGGATTTGTCATTGACTTCATGGCCTTTAACGACCCTGCTGTCTCTGTAAGCAGATGGGAAGCAACGTTATGGCTGAAGCTTAGGGAAAGGAATTGTCCGGAAGGCCTTCTGCACAGAAGAAAAGAGCCAGAGAGGCCTGCCTCAGCAGGCAATAGGCTGACGTGATAATAAAGTGTGGTGGCAAAATGAAACATTAAAATACCCAATAAAAACCTAACTGCTTCATCACCATTACTAATGAAAATATATGATTGCCTAATAAAATGTTTCATGCCAGCCTCTGGCCATGAATCTGCATTTATTAACACCTGTTACTCCTTCAGTCTCCTTCCTGGGAAGGGCAACCTTGCACCCCAGATGGCCTGTGGCCTGGGGAAATCAGTGTGGAGGTGTTTTTGGCCAGTGGGTCCCACAGGAGAACTTAGGGGTCCAACAGCAGCTGCCTAGCTTCTCCTGGTGCTTTCTCGGGTAACAAAGAGACAAGGACAGTGCTGGTGAGTCAGCCAGGGCAGGAAAACCTGGGCTGCAATCTGTCTCAAATGCACCTTGCCGACTGGGGACGTGCCAGCTAGGTTATGAACCCAAGGAACAAACCCGCAGGTTCTGCAAAACGAAAGCGTTGAAATACACTTCAGGAAGCAAAACAGGCTTCTTACTGGACAGGAAAGAAATAATTGTTTTGCCCCTCCTTAGCTTTTCCCTTTTGATGAAAATTTCACCCGTTGTTCAAAACAGAGGTGAACTGGATTTCCAGTTCACCTTCCCAGGTGGCACTAGTGTAAAGAATCTGCCTGCTATTGCAGGAGACACAAGAGAGGTGGGTTCAATTCCTGGGTCAGGAAGATCCCCTGGAGTAGGAAATGGCAACCCACTCTAGTGTTCTCGCCTGGAAAATTCCATGGCAGAGAAGCCTGGTGGGCTAGAGTTTATGAGGTCGCAAAGAGTCAGACAGGACTGAGTGACTAAGCACATTCAAAATAGAGTCCCCAAGATCACCTAATACATGAAATTTGCTGCCTGACATTCAGAATTAAGCCTCATATTAAAATGCTGCTACTGCTAAGTCGCTTCAGTCGTGTCCGACTCTGTGCGACCCCATAGACGGCAGCCCACCAGGCTCCCCCGTCCCTGGGATTCTCCAGGCCAGAACACTGGAGTGGGTTGCCATTTCCTTCTCCAATGCATGAAAGTGAAAAGTGAAAGTAAAGTCGCTCAGTCGTGTCCGACTCTTAGCGACCCCATGGACTGCAGCCTACCAGGCTCCTCCATCCATGGGATTTTCCAGGCAAGAGTACTGGAGTGGGGTGCCATTGCCTTTTCCGCATATTAAAATATATATATACTAATTGCATTTACACAGTATTTTATCATTTACAATACTTCTGAAACTTGATAAAAATCACTTGTCACCTTCAGCAATTGCATGATCTCATTTGATCCTAAAATAAAACTTGTGAGTTGGCAGTCTAATTATTCCAAAGTTTAATAAAGAGATTTAGAGTGGTCAGTTAAATTACTGATGGTCTCATAGCTTTTAGGTATCAGAGCTCAATCCCAAATAGTGGTCTCAGATTCTTTAATTTGGTGCCCTGGCACCATGAAAAAATGAAAAGAGCTTACCATGCCCCAAGGTCACATTTGCCCAAAGAATGGCTGCCACATCCATGCTCAAATATTATTGAAGAAATAATAGAATTAGAGTGATAGTGATGAGGGTTCTAAGGGTGCCTAGAGCCTCCACATAGAGACCGAGGAAGGAGCTAAACAATATGAGCAAGATCGCCTCCTCCAGAAAAGCCCTTTGGTTCTCCCACGTCTGAGCTATCATGTATAAACAGACAGCACTTTGGATTTTGGAAAGTTTTTGACTGTGTTACCTAATTAAGCTTTCCTTTTTACCTGTGTGACACAAAAAGATAGGATTAGATACTTTTCAGGTTTTTCTTCACTCCAACTCTTCATCTCTCTAGTTTGTGATGATAGAAAGGCTTGGTGGTACTAACAGGGGAAAAAAAGGGAAAAAAAAACCATTTAGGTTTAGTCAAAAAGAGAAAAAAATTCCACATCATTAAACAATACTTACCAGAAACTGTTCATATGTCATGTCACTTAGTCTTCAAACAACCTATTCAGGTAAATTATTCAGATCACTATTTTCTATACCCAGAATTTAAGTCTGATTTAAGACATTTGCTTAGGACACAGAATGAGGCTGACTTTTTGCCTGGAATTTTCCCATTACACTACACCAGCTCCCAGTGACAGCCACATCTTGAATTTCCTTGTCTCTAGCAGAAAGACCCTTGGACCTTAAACCCTATTATCTGCCTTACTATGGCTCTCTTCTCGTAACGTGCCTCCCAGTGAAGGCACTTTATTACTGGCTATATCCTCAAATACATTTCTCCTTTCCAGCCACTACAATTTTCACAAGCAGAGGGGCGTTGTTAACTCGAGTTTTCCTCGCTGGACTTGACGTTGGCTGATTGCATTTTGCTGACATGCACTCCTCCTGCTGTGTTGCTGAGATAGTCCCCTATCATTTCTGCATCCCAAGCTGGCAGGGTATGTGGCTTTGCAGCATCTTTTTTCCACTCCGGAAAGAATAGGATAGAACTGCTTTATGGATGAAAATAAAAGACTCATATAATGAGAAATCCAGATTATTGCTTTCCTACAAGGGAGAGAAGAAAAACTTACCAACATGAATTTTCCTCCTGTCTTCCCTCCCTCCATCCTGCCTTTCCCACTACCCACTCTTCTTTGTCTTTTTAAAGTATATAGCATTTGGAAAGCACAGTTTTACAAACCTGATGGGGAGGTGCATAAATATTGAAAGAATTATTAGTGTTGCTCTAAAGTCTCATTTTATAGGGTTTAGATATGAAATCACTGGGGGCTTCCCAGGTGACATAAGAGATGTGTGTTTAATCCCTTGGTTGGGAAGATCCCCTCCCTGGAGAAGGGAATGGCTATCCACTTCAGTATTCTTGTCTGGAAAATCCCATGGACAGAAGAGCTGGTGGGCTATAGTTCACATGGCTGCAAAGAATAGAGTGACTAAAAACTTTTCAGCAACTTACTGGAAATTTTTGCACCCAAATAATTCTCCAGTCACCTAACGGAGTCTCTAAAATCAAAGGCACTAGTCACTCAGGACTCACTGAGAGGAAACGGCCTTTGAGCATAAAGCCAGAGGAAGAGACCAGACTGGCAGGAAGTAAGAGCTGAGGCTTCGAAAAAGAGAAGCATCTAGGGGAGAGGACCAGGAGAATTCTGGAGAATATGGAGCACAAAGGCTAAGACGGGTGATAGCAGAAAAGATATGCAGTTTCAGAAGAATAGCTTGCCCTTTCTCAGTTTGGTATAGATCTAACCCAACCAAAACCCTGGAGAAGGAATTGGCAATTCACTTCAGTATTCTTGCCTGGAGAATTCCATGGACAGAGGAGCCTGGCAAGCTACAAACCAAAATGTTTCAAAGAGTCAGACACGACTGAGCGACTCTTTTCACTTTCAACTCAGCCGAGGACAGACTGCTGTCTGCAACTGGAACATCAGACATCAGGACCCAGGACAGAGTAGAGGGCGGAGCTTGCAGAAGAAGCCTCTACACAGTGCATGATCCTGGAGTCAATATTTGACCTCCACATTGCTTTTTCATCAGCTGCTTAACTTTAAGCAAATGATGAACTCTCTAAGGATCAGTTTCCTCAGCTGCAAAGTGAGAAGCCTATTGCACCAAGTGATTAATTAAAAGTACTAAATAAAACACTACATTTAAGACACTATGCACACCTGAAAGTGAAAGAGGAGAGTGGAAAAGTTGGCTTAAGCTCAACATTCAGAAAACTAAGATCATGGCATCTGGTCCCATCACTTCATGGGAAATAGATGGGGAAACAGTGGAAACATTGGCTGACTTTATTTTGGGGGGCTCCAAAATCACTGCAGATGGTGATTGCAGCCATGAAATTAAAAGATGCTTACTACTTGGAGGGAAAGTTATGACCAACCTAGATAGCCCACTAAAAAGCAGAGACATTACTTTGTCAACAAAGGTCCATCTAGTCAAGGCTATGGTTTTTTCAGTAGTCATGTATGGATGTGAGAATTGGATTGTGAAGAAAGCTGAGCACCAAAGAATTGATGCTTTTTAACTGTGGTGTTGGAGAAGACTCTCGAGTGTCCCTTGGCCCACAGGAGATCCAACCAGTCCATCCTAGAGAAGATCAGTCCTGGATGTTCACTGAAGCTGAAGCTCCAATACTTTGGCCACCTGATGCGGAGAGCTGACTCATTTGAGAAGACCCTGATGCTGGGAAAGATTGAGGGCAGGAGGAGAAGGGGATGACAGAGGATCAGATTGTTGGATGGCATGACTGACTCAATGGGCATAAGTTTGGGTGGGCTCCGGGATTGGTGATGGATGGGGAGGGCTGGAGTCCTGCAATTCATGGGGTCGCAAAGAGTCAGACATGACTGAGCGATTGAACTGAACTGAACTGAACTGAATAACTATTTAGCATCACTATGCAGGGTTTTCTTTAAAAAAAAAAATCAAGGTCATATTATAGAATTTACAGAATATATAGGGCTTTTTTTCCTTTTTTCTGTAGCTATCTCCATTTTGTAACTCACTCTCTTCCTTGGGGATAAGTTAGGGGAGGAAATAAATGGAAAGTGTTGTGATGAAAAACTCTGTGACTGCGTAGTGAATGAGTATGCTAAGTCGCTTCAGTCATGTCTGACACTTTGTGACCCTATGGACCAGGCTCCTCTGTCCATGGGGATTCTCCAGGCAAGAACACTGGAGTGGATTGCCATGACCTTCTCCAGGGGAATCTTCCCAACCCAGGGATCGATCCCATGTCTCTTACATCTTCTGTACTGGCAGATGGGTTCTTTACCACTAGCACCATGTAGGAAGTCTGAGTAATGAATGGTTCATGCTTAAATAGTTAAGAGACACAAACTTGCAGGAAGCATGTCTTAGAGGAGTGGTGTGGCCCAAGGAGAGGCTCGGGGTCCATCAGTTCTTTGTGACTAGGTCTGGGGTCTGACTCCAGGAGAATCCAAAACCCAGCTGTCAGGATCCAGACTCCATTCCAGTTCTACTGCTGGTTTACAATTAACCTTAAGATTCTAGCTGTCCCGGGACACAGAGCAACCACTCTGTCCCCTTGTGAATCAATCTTGGCAAGGAAATGGTGCCCTTTAGGTAATGAGTAGGCAAGGGTAGGGAGCAGCAGTAAGCTCAGAGAGAATGGTCAGAAGTGGCTACTCTAGACAGACAGGCTGCGAAAACTCATTTTAGTCATTTATTCACCAACAAACATTTATGCGGTACCTACTCTGTAAGTCATCAATGTACACTTTATTGCTTTTGTGCAAACCTTCTCCTTTCTGTCTCCACCCAGAACAAAAATGTAGGGGCTTTGGGGAGGGGGGGAAAGGAAGATATATGGACAGTCCACAGCAAGACTGACTGCTTACATGCAGGGAATTTTCAGAGAGACATTCATTCAACCCACATTTATTGAAACCTTTTCTGGCCAGGCATCATGATAAGCACTGTTAGAAAAACAAAGATGAATAAAACATAGTTGCTGCCCTTGAGGATCTCACAGTCCAGTGGATAAGACAAACATAAAGGAAATAAGACTAACGCAGAGTGATACATGTTGAAATAGAGTGGTAGGGAATGGGCTCTTGGAAAAATCCTGCGTGCTTAGGGAGGGCTCTTTGTCTGGTGCTTTGCAACTGAGAGCCAGACCAGAGAAGAAAGTGCAAGATGGAGGGAGACCTTCACCCTGGTTAGGAGGGGAGAGGGAATGCCAGCTGAGAGATGGGGGTTCTGGGATTAATGAGCAAAACACCAGGCTTTTGTATAGATTTGGGGTGTTTTATTTTGCTCTACAGAGTGAAGGTCAGCCATTTAAACATAATGCTTACAAATCACAACACCCAGAAAGATAAAGCAACTTAGAGTTATTTAGCCAGAAACTGTCAGAACCCAAACCACAGCCATCAGTGCTTCTCGGGGTTTTCTGCAGTGAATGGCAGCCTCTCAAAGGCATAACAGCATGGGTTGTGAACTCACCAGCCCTTATTTTTGTAATAGGTTTGCCTGTTTCAAGTATTGTGCTTGTACTGATAAATGTTTACTGTGGTTACTAAAAATAGCATCTCAATGAAATTCCTGGACAGTGCAAGTTGCTTCTCCATCAGTTATATTCTCTCTTTTATGTAAACTTCAACCCATCCTATGGCAACCAGAAGGTCAGTTAAAATATGAAAATCTGGGGAGATGGGGGGTGGTGTTCTGTGCCCTTGTGTGGAGGGAATCATTGGAGGCAGAGGACAGAGAAGGGTGAGAAGTATTATCAGAGCATTCCTGGCATAGCAGATGAAGTCCATACAAAACTTGGTCCAATAAGATCCACTGCTTTTTTCTTTTTCTCTCTCAGCTTTAGAACTGGACCATCGGGTGGGGCAGCTGTCTTTCCCTCCTAGGAAATAAGAATATATTTACAGAGGAAGAATAATTTCTTACTCTCATTTCTCAGACAACCTCTATGTAACCAACACTTATTAAATGAGACTTCAGTTATACACTACAGGCAAATGAATTTGACTTGAGATTTCAATCACAATGAAAATGCAATTATGCAGAGCTAACATTTGGGAAATTTGCAACCCTTCCCCCACAGATATCTTTTCCTAAATTGTCTGGTAATGCATCTGTCCTGTTCTGGTTAATTCTGGCAAAGGAAAATACAGAACCCTGACTGGTCCAAAGATTGGCCTAACTTGCCTTTTCCACAGGAAGATAAGACCATCCGTAAAAGTTTATCTCAGAGCCTGTCAGAATATTCTGCTAACAGTTGGTGTTTAATAAATGCTGACTCACTAGGAGGGCACTACTTTACTACCAAGCTTTGAAAGAATCAGTCTTTTTTGCTCAAAAGAGACAGCTTTTATATTCACATGGGACCATTTTAGCAATAAATCTCATTGAACTACTAAGTTTAAGAAACTGTGATGTATGATAAAATATTAATAGGAGTTCCTACTTCTCAGGAGCTTATAAACTACATAGTAAAACTAAGAAATATGGTAAGTTGATAAACAATTTTAAAATTAGAAATTTAATATATTATAAGATAGTAAATGCTAGAGCTTCCCTGGTGGTTCAGTGGTAAAGAATCCTCCTGCCAATACAGGAGACACAAGAGACCCATGTTCAATCCCTGGGTCCGGAAGATCCCCTGGAAAAGAATAGAAAACATGTCAGATGGGGCTTGACATTTAAATTTTCATGGGGACAGTGGTCAGGGTGGACCTTATTTAGAAGGTGACAACTGAACCTGGACTCAAAAGAAGTGGGGGTGATTGTCATGAGGATGTGAGGATCCCAGTAGAAGAGCCAGCCAGTGAAAGGATTTAGGAAAGGCTCTGCAAGGAGACTGGTGAGACTCGAGCAAGAGAAGAACAATAGAAGAAAAGATCCGATGAGACTGAAAGGCAGATCATACAGAGCCCTGTGGGCACCTAAAATGATTTTGGCTTTGTTCTGTGTGAAATGGGAAACCATTTCGGGGTTCTAAGCAGAAAGATGACTCAAACTTACTTAAGTTCTAAAAGGATTCTTCTGGCTGTTGTGTGGAAAATAGAACCCAGGGAACCAGAAATGAAGCTTCGGGACCTGTTAGAAGTGTTGCAGCAATCCAGGGAAAAGACTATGGTAGTGGGATGAACAAGAAGTGATAATGAAAGTGGTAAAAAGTGGTCACACAGGGGCTTCCCTGGTGGTCCAGTGGTTAAGACTTCATGATTCCAATGCGGGGGAACAGGGAGCAAGAGTTTGATCTCTGGTCAGGGAACATAGATTTCACATGTGTGTGCATGCTAAGTCACTTCAGTCATGTCTAACTCTGAGACCCTATGGACCCATTCTGATCACTGTCCCCCAGATACCCCACAGGCTGTTCATAAGCGACTAATATTTATTAAAATCTTATAATATGCCAGGCACTATAAATGATGATTTTCAATGGATGACTGTATGTAGACATCACAATGGCCCTATAAGAGAGGTGCAATTTTATCCCTATCTTACAGATGGGAAACTTAAAGTTTAGAGAGATTGAATAAGGCTAGTGAGTGTCAGAGGTAGAATTTAGGCCTAGGCTTTCTACCTGAAGAGCCCAAGCCCCTAAACCCTACACCTTCCCCACCCACCTCCCCCACCCCCACCCCAACCCAACAACAACCCTTCCCCAATAAACAGGAGACTCTTTGGAATTTTACTCTAGATTCCAGAGCACCAACACCAATTCCTTTTCCAGACTTCACTTTCCTTACCATCAAATAAAGGGTTTGGATCGGAAGTTTTCTGAGGTTCTGTTCTGATATGCCATTTTATTCATTCAAGTAATTTGGGTTTAATAGGGTCACAGTAGAAGTGATTGCATTCACAGAACTAATACTGTGGAAGAAAGGCAGAGGGGTGAATTCTAAATCCTACTCATTCTTCAGATAGCCTGGAAAGATTTCATCTACCCTTCAACACCTTATTTTACACAAACCAGAGATAGTAAATAGATCCTTTGGGGTGCTTAGTCAATCAGCTGTGTCTGACTCTTTGTGACCCCATGGACTATAGCCCACCAGGCTCCTCTGTTCATAGGGATTCTCCAGGCAAGAATACTGGGGTGGGTTGCCGTGCCCTCCTGCAGGGGATCTTCCCAATTCAGGGATCAAACCCAGGTCTCCCGAATTGCAGGTGGATTCTTTACTGTCTGAGCCACCATGGAAGCCCAAGAATATTGGAGTGGGTAGCCTATCCTAATCTGGGGGATCTTCCCAACCCAGCAATCGCACCGGGGTCTTCTGCATCGCAGGCAGATTCTTTATCAGCTGAGCTACCCAGGAAACCCTCCTTTGGGTAATGTGATGCATATTTAAAGTACACTTCAAATTAGATATAATCTTGGGTCCACATAGCATTTTTTAAAGAATATTTATTGAATATTCTTTTAAAGAATATTTTTTGGCTGCATCGAGTCTTAGTTGTGGTGCTTGGTCTTAATTACCCCAAAGCATGTGGAATCTTCCCAGACCAGGGAACAAACCTGTGTCCCTTGCATTGCAAAGGGGGTTTCCTACCTCTGGGCCACCAGGGAAGTCCACATAGTGTTAAAAAAAAAATTAGCTTACTGATGACTGGGAAGATGGGGAGGCAATATGCTTCTGACTGGTACAAGGAAGAGAAATCCAATAACCTCTTTTACCTTTCAATACTAAAAGCTTGAGTTAAAATGATTGAACATCAAACTATAAATATAAAAGTGTATGGAAATATGAGAAAACAATCCCAGCCATGCTGAAAGCAATGGGGTATTCAGACTGGATGTGACCATATGGGACAGGCAGGCATCTCTAGAAACGGTCAGGTTCACTCAGATCGACTGTCATCATCAGCCAGGCCGAGATGGCCAGTTTGAGAAGGTGAGATAGGACACAAAGAGCCTTGCAGCAATATGGTTTCTCATAATCTCCACTCTTGCCTCTGCCCTGGCCTGTCTCCCTCTAGCCAGACCCTCTATCCTGACCCACTGGGCAATACAGCAAAGACCTCAGTCCTATGTAATGAGTGCCTAATTCCCCTTATCCTAGTCTTCTGGATCCAGCCTTTTGGCTGTTGTATCTTGCCTGAACTTAACCAAATAGGTATTTGGGCTCCTGGGTCGGACACAACTGAGCGACTTCACTTTCACTTTTCACTTTCATGCATTGGAGAAGGAAATGGCAACCCACTCCAGTGTTCTTGCCTGGAGAATCCCAGGGACGGGGGAGCCTGGTGGGCTGCTGGCTATGGGGTCGCACAGAGTTGGACACAACTGAAGTAACTTAGCAGCAGTAGCAGCAGCAGCAACACCTGCTGAGTTAGATTAACTGTGCTGATTCCTCCCCAATACTCTCACCCCATTGTTGCCTAATTGACACATAACCATCTCCATCACGTAGCTTGTCAGCTCAGGTGTCTATGTGCTAAACCTTCCTCATTGAATCTGGGTATGAGCTGGGCTTGTCTCTGTGCTCTAGAGTTCTGATATTCCTCCCTAGATGGGAAAAATTTCATAAGCAAGAAAGCATCTTATCTGAGAATGACTTGTGTTTGGATCAAAGCAGGAATGCTGGGACTTGTGCCCTGCAGATAGTGCTGAGGCTGGGATGGGAAACTCTATCAGCGTGAGTCACCTGTCAGAGCAGGACCCTGTGGTCCTTGTCTCACCACCACCATGCACTCTGTCTGCCTTCTGTCTATGGAAAACTTTAGTCTAAGAATAAGTTTAATCAGAGAAGTGAGAAATGTGGAAACAAAGGAAAACAGTCAAAGGAGACTAAATACTAATAATGTAGTCATTAAGCATAGTCAAGGAAATTTAGTTCTTTCTCAGGGGCCATAGATAATATTCGGAGCCATATCCTTTGAGCTGTCATATAGATACTAAAACCCCAGATGGAGAAGTTAACTACAAGATGACCAGACTATACCCAGGATATGACCTGCCACAATTCTGAGAACTGGACACAGAGGGATGGGAACAAATGGACTCTAGAATTGAAGATTAGCTGTACCTAAAATAACCAAGATGACACTGGTCAGACCACCGATGACCAATCTAAAGAAGATTGTCAGAGATGACTGTGCTGCTCTAACAACCCCCAGCCCCTGCTTCTGTCTATAAAAGCTCTTGCCCTCCGCTGGTTGCCAGTGGAAAAGGAGTGGCCTTTGGACAGATGTTTGCCACCCTGCCCCCGAGTTGCTGGCAACTGACAAAACGTGGTCCACTGGAAAAGGCAAACCACTTCAGTATTCTTGCCTTGAGAACCCCATGAACAGTATGAAAAGGTAAAAAGACAGGACACTGAAAGATGAACTCCCCTGGTCAGTAGGTGCCCAATATGCTTATGATACTAAAGGTAGGTGGAGAAATATTTCCAGAAAGAGTGAAGACATGGAGCCAAAGCAAAAACAACACCATTTGTGGATGTGACTGGTGATGGAAATAAAGTCTGACGCTGTAAAGAGCAATATTGCATAGGAATATTAGGTCCATGAATCAAGGCAAATTGAAAGTGGTCAAACAGGAGATGGCAAGAGTGAACATTGACATTCTAGGAATCAGAGAATTAAAATGGACTGGAATAGGTGAATTTAACTCAGATGACCATTATATCTACTACTGTAGGCAAGAATCCCTTAGAAGAAATGGAGTAGCCATTGTAGTCAACAAAAAGAGTCCAAAATGCAAAACTTGGATGCAATGTCAAAAACACAAAGTGATCTCTGTTCATTTCCAAGGCAAACCATTCAGTATCACAGTAATCCAAACCTATGCCCCAACCAGTAATGCTGAAGAAGCTAAAATTTAACTGTTCTATGAAGACCTACAAGACCTTCTAGAACTAACGCCCAAAAAAGATGTCCTTTTCATTATAGGGGACTGGAATGTAAAAGTAGGAAGTCAAGAAACACCTGGAGTAACAGGAAAATTTGGCCTTAGAGTACAAAACAAAGCAGGGGAAAGGCTAACAGGGTTCTGCCAAGAGAACGCACTGGTCATAGCAAACACCCTCTTCCAACAACACAACAGAAGACTCCACACATGGACATCACCAGATGGTCAATACTGAAATCAGATTGATTATATTCTTTGCAGCCAAAGATGGAGAAGCTCTATACAGTCAGCAAAAACAAGACCACGACCAGACTGTGGCTCAGATCATGAACTTCTTATTGCCAAATTCAGAATTAAATTGAAGAAAGTAGGGAAAACCACTAGACCATTCAGATATGACCTAAATCAAATTCCTTATGCCTATACAGTGGAAGTGACAAATAGATTCAAGGGATTAGATCTGATAGAGTGTGTCTGAAGAACTATGGATGGGAGTTCATGACATTGTACAGGAGGCAGTGATCAAGAACATCCCCAAGAAAAAGAAATTCAAAAAGGCAAAATGGTTGTCTGAAGTGGCCTTACAAATAGCTGAGAAAAGAAGAGAAGAAAAAGGTAAAGGAGAAAAGGAAAGATATACCCATTTGAATGCAGAGTTCCAAGGAATAGCAAGGAGAGATAAGAAAGCCTTCCTTAGTGACCAATGCAAAGAAATAGAAGAAAACAATAGAATGGTAAAGACTAGAGATCTCTTCAAGAAAATTAGAGATACCAAGGGAATATTTCATGCAAAGATGGGCACAATATAGGATAGAAATGGAATGAACCTCACATAAACAGAAGATATTAAGAAGAGGTGGCAAGAATACACAGAAGAACTGTACAAAAAAGATCTTCACGACCCAGATAATCACGATGGTGTGATCACTCACCTAGAGTCAGACATCCTGGAATGCGAAGTCATGTGGGCCTTAGGAAACATCACTACAAACAAAGCTAGTGGAGGTGATGGAATTCCAGTTGAGCTACTTTAAATCCTAAAAGATGATGCTGTGAAAGTGCTGCACTCAATATGCCAGTAAATTTGGAAAACTCAGCAGTGGCCATGGGACTGGAAAAAGATCAGTTTTCATTCCAATGTCAAAGAATGCTCAAACTACTGCACAATTGCACTCATCCCACACACTAGTAAAGTAATGCTCAAAATTCTCCAAGCCAGGCTTCAACAGTATGTGAACCATGAACTTCCAGATGTTCAAGCTGGATTTAGAAAAGTCAGAAGAACCAGATATCAAATTGCCAACATCCGCTGGATCATCAAAAAAGCAAGAGAATTCCAGAAAAAAATCTACTTCTGCTTTGTTGACTATGTCAAAGCTTTGGACTGTGTGGATCACACAAACTGGAAAATTCTAGAAGAAATGGGAATACCAGACCACCTGACTTGCCTTCTGAGAAATCTGTATGAAGGTCAAGAAGCAGTGGTTAGAACTTGGAACAATGGACTGCTTCCAAATTGGGAAAGGAGTATGTCAAGGCTGTATATTGCTTATTTAACTGATATGCAGAGAACATCATGAGAAATACCGGGCTGGATGAAGTACAAGCTGGAATCAAGATTGCCTGGAGAAATATCAATAACCTCAGACATGCAGATGACACCACCCTTATGGAAGAAAGCAAAGATGAACTCAAGAGCCTCTTGATGAAAGTGAAGAGGAGAATGAAAAAGTTGGCTTAAAACTCAATATTCAGAAAACTAAGATCATGGCATCCGGTCCAATCACTTCCTGGCAAACAGACGGGGAAACAACGGAAACAGGGAGAGACTTTATTTTGGGGGGCTCCAAAATCACTAAATGGCAACCCACTCCAGTGTTCTTGCTTGGAGAATCCCATGGACAGAGAAGCCTGGTAGGCTGCAGTTCATGGGGTTGCACAGAGTTGGACATGACTGAAGCAACTTAGCAGCAGCAGCAAAATCACTGCAGATGGTGACTGTAGCCATGAAATTAAAAGACACTTGCTCCTTGGAAGAAAAGCTATGACGAATCTAAACAGCATATTAAAAATAAGAGATGTTACTTTGCCAACAAACATCTGTCTAGTCAAAGGTATGATTTTTCCGGTAGTCATGTATGGATGTAAGAGTTGGATTATAAAGAAAGCTGAGCACCAAAAAATTGATGCTTTTGAACTGTGGTGTTGGAGAAGACTCTTAAGAGTCTCTTGGACTGCAAGGAAATCCAACCAGTTCATCCTAAAGGAAATCAGTCCTGAATATTCATTGGAAGGACTGATGCTGAAGCTGAAACTCCAATACTTTGGCCACCTGATGTGAAGAACTGACTCATTTGAAAAGACCCTGATGCTGGGAAAGACTGAAGGCAGGAGAAGGGGATGGCAGAGGATGAGATGGCTCGATGGCATCACTGACTCAATGGACATGGGTTTGAGTAAACTCCAGGAGTTGGTGAATAGACAGCGAAGCCTGGCGTGCTTCAGTCCATGGGGTCACAAAGGGTTGGACATGACTGAGCAGCTGAACTGAACTGAAAGAAAACAAACTTTCCTTTCCACCAACCTGGCCTGTTTATTGGCTTCTGAGCAGTGAGCAGCCAGAGCCACACACACACGGCTTCAATAACATCTTGAGGCTAGATGAAGAGTGGGAGTGAAGGCACAGTGCCACACAATGACCGTGCAAGAAATAAGAGGTGAAAGAAGGAACAGTGGGCCGCTTGGAGGTAAAGTGGATAATCTGGAGGCAGAGAACCCTCTCCTGCAGGCTTTGGCAGGCATTTCATTTGGGAACTTCAATATGGGTTCATTTATATTTGATGGACCCTTTAATTCAGGGCTGAAAGCTAGGCTTCTGAGTCAAAAAGATGGATTCGAATCCCAGCTCTACTAACTGCTAGCTGCCTTGTGATTGTTCCAGAATTTCTACCGTGAATGCTCGAGGGGAGCCATCTGGTTGGAATAAGGGCTTGGGAACTTGTCTTAAAAATGTCTTGGCTTAGTGTAAAAAGTAATGTTGAAAAGAATTAAGTGTCCATATCTAAGAATGCCTGAGGGTGGAATGGAGGAGTGGTATTAGTCAGCTATTGTCACAATAATGCTACATAACAAATAACCACAAAATCTCAATGGCACATAACAATAAGCTTTTATTTCTGCACTCACTAGTGTGTAGGTCAGCTGGGTAGGTCTGCTTCAGGCTACTGATCTGCTGGTCACTGGAGCTCAGCTCCTCTACATTGTAGGTGGCTGAGTCTGGCTTCGAGAGGACACTTTCAGGTTTCCTCTGCCTGTTTTACAACTTCCTTGAACTAGTGGTTCTCTGAGACATTTTCTGTTCCTAGAGAAAGGCAAGGGCCCAGGAGAGTAAACCCAACCACACAAGCACATTTCAAGCCTTTACTCAAGTCACATCCACTGGCCCAATGGTCAAAGCAAGCCTCAGGGCCAAGCCAGAAGTCAAATGACAAGGAAGTGAGTACCTTTCACTCCTGTGGCAGAGAAAGGGTGTGGGTGTGAAACATAAGAGGTGGAGCAGAGGCCAAGCTACCTTTTGATAGGGTTGCAAAGTGCAAGTCTCTGAAAGTTTCTAACTGAAGCTTCCATTTTCTTGTCTGTAAATTTAAGCTGCTCTAACCTGGTGGTTCAGATGGTAAGGAAACTGCCTGCAATGCAGGAGAACCGAGTTCGATCCCTGGGTCAGGCAGATCACTTGGAGAAGGAAATGGCATACCATTCAGTATTGTAGCCTGGAGAATTCCATGAACAGAGGAGCCTAGGGGGCTATAGTCCACAGGCTTGCAAAAGGGTCAGACACGATTTAGCAACTGAACAACAATAACAATAGCAAGCAAGAGGCTGGAGCCTGGATTTCCAAAAAGGAGGCAAAGGTAGAGAAAGTCTGGGAGCCCAGGGATAATGCGGGGGTATTCAGAGCTCTGTGAACCACTATGGATCCTACAGTGACAAGGCTGATGGAGCTTCCATGCTGGATGGGATCTGGGGCCCTGCGAGTCACTGGGGTCCACCAAGCTTCCCTTTGGATCTACTGATCTTTCTTCTGTCTTTTCCAGTTTTACCTACAAGTTTGTAAACTAGACCATGAACTCCAAAGGGCCAGGAATTCCTCTTATTTGTGTTTGGAACCACCACTCCCTTCCTTCCTCTCTCCTCACTGACCCTGTCACACCAGCCACAAATCTTTGGGCATAATTGTTGTTTGCTGCTCAGTTGCTGATTCCTATCTGATTCTTTGTGCCTCCATGAACTGTAGCCTACCAGGCTCCTCTGTCCTCCACTATCTATCTCCCAAGGTTTGCTTAAATTCATGTCCATGTGTATAGTAGGTCTTTTGTATTTGCTGAATTAAATATTGTGTCAACCTGAGGAAAATTCTCCACTAGGGTTATTGTCAGTGATGAATTGCCAAAGCTCATTTCTCTCCTTCCTGGAGTACCTTGGATATCAAGAGTCACAGAACAAACCCACTTGCATATTCCCATGCTGAAACACACACACACACTCACTTACAGTTTAATCATTCTATTTATTCTCTGGGTTACCGGCACTGGGGGGTGAAGAAAATGTGAAAAAGAAAGAATGAAGAAAAAAAAGTCTCATTTTAAACATTGCAGCTAATTCCATTAATTATGTTGTGATGCAATTAAGCATTTCATTTCAGAGCTATTAAAGCTTAAATTATTTATTAATAATTACAGATCATTACCTGATAGTGTTCATTCTGCAGAACAGGTGATGAATAATTTATCAGCTCTGACATGGCTCCCTCCTCATAGCCCTCTTTAGATGGTGTCTATATTTGTATATGTCAGCTTGCCGATATATGTGCCTGTTTATGTGAACCAACCTGTTCCTTCTGTTTATACAGGATCTTCCTGAAACCTGAATGTCGTTTAAAACTTTTCACTCTTAAAGTTTTATAGCATAGATTGTAGGTGAGATATAAATAACAATGATATTGAGAAGATAAAAAGGTGCATTTTCTTCTCACAGCTGAGATGGACTTCAGCTCTGAGTGAATTAGAAATGCATCTATTCATTACAGAAGTTTTCTCCCTCCCCTCTCCTCTATTTCAGGAGCTTTAATAATTATTATTATTGTATTGTTACTATATATGTTATTACTGTATACAATCATGAACACAAATTAATACTTTGGTTTAAAACCTGTTGAAAGGTTTTTTATCAAAATTAAAACAAAATTATTAAAATTCAGGTGTATGAAAGAATGTCATAATGAATCAATGACAGTAGCAATTGACATTTGATTACTGATATTGCAGTGAGATAAAAACCAAAATCCAGTTAATACTGAGCCTATCCAATCAATTTTAGCATCATCTACAGGGGTTCACCCTAATGTCATATCCGGGAAGAATTCCAAGTGATATCGCTAATTACCCATATTGGCAATTACTCAAGCTATATAGATAGATACATAGATAGATAGATAGATACACACCAGGAGAGCACAGTTACACATAACTGATTAGATCACGTACCATCTATACGGACATAAGTGAACAACGCTCTATTTTAAGATTTTAGCATAAAGAGCGTGTCTTTACTCAACACATACTTTCTGAGTGTCTAAGTGATGCCAACACAATGCTGAGGCAAGAGGTTTTGGCAGATTCAAAACACAGTTTCTAATAGCTTTATAACACGCTAGTTTTCAGTTGATCTTCCATTGTTTCTCTATCTTCTGAATTTCCCAGGAATGAGATAAGCTTTCCATTCTAAACAAGATTGATTTTTTGTGACAAAATTGATTGTCAAAAGTTGATTTTTGTCACAAAAATCAATCCATTTACCATGTCATGTCCTCTGCCGCAGCCTGTGTAGACCTGCCTTTAGCTCTTCAGGGCAGAGTCAATGCTGTGAGTATGTTGTGGTTGGATTCAGTATTTTGAGGAGATGTGCCAGCCCTTTTCTAACTTAATCTTCCAAAACTCATATTTTAGGCATATACCTAAAGCTTCTTACCCAAGGCTTCTAAAATTTTTCTCTTGCCCAGGGATCTAGAACTATAGATATCATATGGATAGAAACCAGCAGAGAATAGCAAGTTTCAGGAACAGCCCTGCATTATAATATTTATATAAAATTTTTGAAATGTGAAACCTTGAATTCAGCAGATTTGACCTGCCAGCTGTGGTTTGTTGAAGCCTAGCCCTGTGAAAGTAGATTCTAGAGGGGGACTGAAAGACAAGAGTTGAGGATTTCTCAGTGAACTTGAATTTATTCTCATCTTCCTTGTGGTCCAAGCTCTGGAACCTCTACACAGAAACTATGTGGCAATTCATTACCAATGAGAGACACCTAATTTCCTTGACTGCCACAACACCAACAATCTGTTTTTCTTCCTTTTCAAATAGTTTAGTCTGGTTCACCAGAATTTTGACTAAACTGTCAGCTGTGTATAACCTGTTCTTCTTATCGGTACACATTTTACTCCTGAACGTTATACAAATTAATAACTACTTTCAACAGCATAAATATATATAATTTTAGTTTCCCTGGGGCTACATCAACTGAGAGCACAATCATGGGAAATTGGTCACAGTGATGGTGTTCTCCGGTTTATAGACTTTTATGGCAAAAATGCTGGAGAAGCAGCCCTACAAATGTTGCCTTTTATGTTTAGAGGACCCTGAGATTGTCTAAAAGTGGCCTCTGAGTAACTATTGTAATTTTCCATTTGGCTGCAGGGTCACCTCCTGTTTTGTTTTCTCACTCATGTTTGGTGATATGACCTTTCATTTTACTGGAGCCCTGACATCTCTATCTCTCTCTGTGAGACCCTGGCTCAAGACCACAAGGAACAGAAAGGAATGATAATGTGAGTGACACCAGACAGTGCTACTTTTGAAATCTTCCTTCCCTCAAACTTCTAGGCAAGTTTCCAGGATGTGGTAGGTAAACCCTAAGGTCTGACCAGGGTCACAGCAGAAGGCAAATGATGTATTCAAACAAGAGAGAGTTTAATAAGGGGACTATATACAAAGATTGGCAGGGTTCAGGAACCCATAAAGAATATTACAATATCTCCAGGACTGGCCACCATGCTGTGGGTTTACGGACAGGGACAGAGGGCTTACTGAGACCTGGAGAAGGTAGTTCTACAGACAGGGCTGCCAGGCAAGAGCTCTGATCTTCTAAGAGGATGCAACAAGCTCATGACAACTCAACAAGGAGGAAACTGGAGCCCCCTTTATCCTAAACCTCTGCAAGTACCTCTTTTTGGCCCCAAACCAAGTGGAAACCAGGAAACAAGTGAGAAAGTTATTGTGGTTTCTATACATCAGCCTCCTAGAACACAGAGCTGTGTAGATCAGGGCACAGCATAGATCTGGAGGGTCGATCAGAAAGGTCCAGTTCACCCTCTCTCACTTTCCCCATAGAGTGACTTATTTTCTTGTCTTTTATACCATCTGGAAGGTTAAAAAATTTCTTAACCTTGTTTCCTGCCTTCGGGATTAAACACTGCCCCCTTTCTTTGCCTTTCCAGGAAAAGGCTCATCAGAAATGTATTTCAGAGTAGTAGCACTAAACGGATTCTCAAATCCTGATTCTACCACTTCCTGGCTAGGTGCTTAAGCAAGTTATTTAAAGTTTCTCTGCTTCAGTTTTCTTATTTACAAAGTAATGGTGATAATAGTACCTTCCTCGGGAGGTCACTTTTGACATGTAAAGTACTAGGAAAGGTGCCTGGCACATAATCGCTGATTATAGATGCAGGCTGTTGTTGTTGCTGTTTAGTCTCTAAGTCATGTCCATCTCTTTTGTGCCCTATGGGCTGTAGCCTGCCATGCTCCTCTGTCCATGGGATTTTCCTGGAAAGAATACTGGAGTGGGTTGCCATTTCCTTCTCCAAGGATCTTCCCAAACCAGGTATCAAACTCATGTCTCCTGCATCAGCAGGCGGTTTCTCTAGTGCTGAGCCTCCTGAACCCCATAGATGCAGATTAGCTACTTTTTAAACAGACCCTGGCTGATAGTACAGATTGTTGTTTAGACATTCACAATATCATAGTAACAAGCCTTGGGTTGAGCTTTGAGACCCCTGTTCTATGTATTACATACTACAATTAACATGTAGCTTTCATGACTGTGACACTCTGGTTTCATTCCTAATACTTTCTGACCTGAGAGTTTTGTGAAATCTCTTTCTGGAGATAAGGGAACTGTCTCCTTGAACTGCAAGGAGATCAAACCAGTCAATCCTAAAGGAAATCAACCCTGAATATTCATTGCAAGGACTGGTACTGAAACTGAAGATCCAAAACTTCAGCCACCTGATGTAACAAGCCGACTTAATTGGAAAAGACCCTGATGCTGGAAAGATTGAAGGCAAGAGAAGAAGGAGAGAAAGAGGATGAGATGCTTGGATGGCATCAGTGACTCAATGATCATGAATTTGAGCAAACTCTGGGAGATAGTGAAGGATAGAAAAGCCTGGCATGCTACAGTCCATGAGGTCACAAAGAGTCAGACAAGACTTAGTGAGTGAACAAGAGAACTGTCTCTGGTCTGTTTTGTTTGAATCTTCTCCTTTGTTTTATTGTTCACTCTCAGTTCATGTCCTGTGTTAATTCATGACTTCCTTGAACTGGGATCTATTTCCAAAGATCTCTGTATTCCAATTCCACACAACTTCTACACTGATCTGTGCAAAACTGGTGTGTTTTGAGTCTCTGAGACATTCTTCTCCAGCTTCCAGTTAGCAGCACTAGATTAGTCCATTTCTTTCACCTTGAGGTACTTGGAATGATGCATTGGTTATCTGTTGCTTTGTAACAAATTTCCTCAAAATGCAAAGGCTTAAAGCAATATGTATGTATTATGTTATGGCTCCTAAAGGTCAGAAATCCAGGCATGACTTAACTGGACACCTCTGCTCTGTGTCTCTTTTAGACTACGATCAAAGTACTGGCTTATGAAGGCTCAACTGGAGGAAAATGCTCTTTCAACCTCACTCCTGTGGCTGTTGGTAGGCTCAGCTCTGTTGGCCAAAGACATCAGTTCCTTGGTCACAACATAGTGTCTGTCTTCACTCAGAACAAATGAGTGTATGAGCCATAGAGGGGCACCCAAGATAGAAAATACAGTCTTTTTTGTAACCTAATCTCAGAAATGAACCCATCTCCTCTGTTGCATTCTACTTACTTGAAGAGACTTTCTAACTCCAGCCCACACTCAGGAAGAGGCTTTACTTAAGAGTGTGAATACCAAGAGGTTAGGGTCACTGGAGACCCTCTTAGAGTTTGCTCCCCACAAGCGGCAGGATTGAAATGAAAACTAACCTTTTCTGGAAAAGACTGAGGGCAGGAGAAGAAGGGGGCAACAGAGGATGAGACGGTTGGATGGCATCACTGCCTCAATGGACATGAACTTGGGCAAACTCCAGGAGACAGTGAAGGACAGGGAAGCCTGGCATGCTGCAGTCCATGGGGTCATAAAGAGACGGACATGACTTGGCAACTGAACAACAGCCGCCGCAAGTGGCATAAAGTTTTACATAGGCTTCCGTGGCTTTTGGAGGGAAGAGCGCCCCTTCCAAATTGAGTTCCCCTGGAAAGAATCCCCTAACTATTGAAAAACAATTTCTCCATGAATACCTTCTGTTTTGCACGAAACAATGCAAAATTGTTTTTCAACCACCTGTAGACTGCAACACCTGGGGTTCTGTTGTTTAACTTTTTCATACTCTTATGTGAGAAAACCACAACTATCAATGTTGGTTTTTGTCAATATTGGAAATTTCAACTAACACTTCATTTACTACTTCTTAACCTTTCAGAGGACAACTCTGAAAATCTTCCACTATATCTCCAAGCTCATTTTTCACCTTGGACTTTACCTTTCAAAGGTCCTGTCAGAACTTCAAAGTGGCAAGCTAAAATAGAAATTTTCAACCTTTCTCCTGTTTTTAAGCAGCGGCATTACCATTTACAGATCCATTCCAGTTGAAGTCTAAAGTGATGGTCAAACTGTTCTTTTCCTCTGCTGCCCATATTTAACTGGTTGTCAAATTGTATTGTACCATACTACTCTGATTTGAGGAGCAGAGTAGTATGGTAGAAATGATATGAGCTTTAGAAATTGGGGAGATTGGATTAAAATCCTGAATTCTCCAATGATTTACTTCACCATTTAAGTGTGAAAGGTAAGACTAGGGTGGAGACTGTTACAGAACAGACAGTTGGAAAAGCTTTGAATCCCAGTCTAAGTGATAATTTATTTGTGTAGTAGGGAAGCCTGGCCTGCTGCAGCCTATGGATTTGCAAAGAATTGGATAGGACTTAGGGGCTGAAAAACAACAAAAGAATCATTAAAATATCTTTAAGAAAAGAAGTGAATTTAGAAAGCCATCTCTGGCACATTTTTTCCCTCCCTCCCTTCCTTCTTTTCATCTTTTCTTCCTTCTTCCTCCATGCTTCCGTCTTACCTACCTTCCTTTCTTCTCTTTCTCTTCTTCCTTCCTATTTGTGGATTAGAAAGAGCAAAGGAAGCTTTCCCTGATGGACTTCCTTCAAAGAATTAGCTTCCTGATCAGCGTCACCATAGTGCTACTGGTTCCTCAGCCTGAGCATTCCAGCTGTTTCCAAGATAAGACAAGATAGTCTTGTCTCATCTCATCCATGGACTTGGGGCCCCCAAGAAAGAGAGGAACTCTGTTACTAAGTGTTGTTGCGCTACTCATGGTATTTATCAAAAGGCGTTGTGCATTATAGATGCTCCAAAGCTACTGCTACTGCAAAGTCGCTTCAATCGTGTCCAACTCTGTGCGACCCCATAGACGGCAGCCCACCAGGCTCCCCCATCCCTGGGATTCTCCAGGCAAGAACACTGGAGTGGGTTGCCATGTCCTTCTCCAATGCATGAAAAGGAAAAGTGAAAGCGAAGTCACTCAGTCGTGTCCTACTCTTAGCAACCCCATGGATTGCAGCCTACCAGACTCCTCCGCCCATGGGATTTTCCAGGCAAGAGTACTGAAGTGGGTTGCATTGCCTTCTCCTGAGATGCTCCACTAATTACTGCTAAATTAATTAAGAGAAGACAAAAGATGAGGAGGAAATCCAGAGACACTGGATTTTTGAAGATCTGTGTGGCGGGTGACCTTTGAGTGACCCCCGTGATCCTCACCTCCAGATATTCATGGCTTATGTAAGTGAGGACCTGGTGACTCACTTCTACCAAACAGAATACAGAAAAAGTGATGGGACATCATATCTGATACAGGTGACAAAATAATCACAGCTTCTTTCTGGAGGAACCTCTCTTCTAGATTTCACAACTCAAGGAAGAACCCTTTAAGAGAGGTACCAAGGTCAATCCACATACCCATGACCTCATGAGTAACCTTGGAAGCAGATTCCCTACACCCTGTTAGCCTTGGATGAGTTCAAGGCATCTGCCAAGAGCTTCTTTGCAACCTCAGTCTCTTCAGAGATAGTGGGCTAGAGGCACTCAACAAAACACACCAGATTCCTGACCCATGGAACTTGTGAGATGACAAATGTTTGCTGGTTTAAGCTGCTAAATTTAGGGGTAGTTTGTTACACAGCCACTCATCCTTGTTCCCTTTGCAAGTTTTCTTACTATCAGCCTGTACATGTTCTAAGTATTTTGCTGGGCCTTTGGGCATGAGGGTTGTGGGAGAGGTGGAGAGAAGAGTTGTAACCAAGCAGGACCTTATGGGGCTTTCCCAGGACAGACCCAGCCCCCAGGTCTCCAGTTTTAGCTCATCTCTGAACTACCTGGGTAATAGTATATCTGATGAACATTTCCTGAGTTGTTTTTCAGATAATAAAAGCACCACCAAATGGAAGAAATTAACTACTTGATGATCATGAACACATAGCTCCCAGACCTTCTGGAGCCTAAAGATTGAGAATAGTACCCTCTGTGATACCACCCTGTTACCTCACTATCAACCAAACAGAGAATTGTGCACAAGCTGATCACATACCCTGGGACACCCCTCTATCACCTTGCTTTTAAAAATGTCTTGCTGAAACCCATCAAGAAGTTCAGGAGTTTTGAGAACTAGCTATTGGATTCCTTGCTTGGCTCCCTATAATAAATACTGCACTTACCTTCACCATAACCCAGTAGACTGGTTTTACCGTGTGGGGCAAGCAGACACAAGCTTGGCTTGGTAACAAGAGGCTTTTGTGATGCAATCAAGGAGCTTCCCAGTTTGGGGGGGTGGGGTGGGGTGAGCAGGTGGAAAGTAGGTGTCAGCAGCTGATAGCAAAAGTTAACAGTAATCAGACCACAAGCTCCCTGCAGTTCCATTACCCGGAAAATGTGATAGTTGGGAATTTTGTATATGCACTGGTGCTGTGTCATTTGTGACTTCCACCCTCCCTCGGGCTGTTCTCAAGAAACATCTGACCTAATTTTACTTGGAAGCAAGTGTCATTTGTGAGAATTGTTTAAAGCCACCCCCACCTTGAATGACGGCCTGCTGACTATTCTGTTGTACTGATGCTCTTCTTCAGCCTGTGTTTGCATCTATAATGACAGGGACAGTGTCTGTGGCCTTCCTGGGCATGTGTGCTGTGAATTGAGTGCCTGAGAAATACCTAAGAAAAACAGACCTGACTGTAGGCAAAGGAAACAGACGGTGAAGGTTGATAAAGTAGAATGCTCACGTCTTCATCTGGCTTAGCTATTTAGTAGAACCTGGCCTGCCAGGTGACCCAATTGCAGGGGTGGCAGATGTACAAGCCAACTCAAAGCTCCCCTGTGGGGCTGTCAGTCCCCTGGGAAGCAGCTCACTCCATTAGCTAATGAGAGTGCCAAAGGAAGCAAAACACCCATTATGCAGGCTCTCCCAGAGCACTGATCTTTCTTGCAGAAGCTGCTGCAGGCTGGCAGGCCTAGAAGGAGGTAGGGAGAGCTGAGGAAGGCCTGGCTCCTGCAAAGAGGGCCCTTCCATGATGCCATGCCTTTGTAACTTGGCAAACAGAATTTAATGCTGTTTGAATTTGCAAACTAATGATAAGAAATAATTGCTAAATAGCTCAATAACTGACAGGAAATTGCCCTTGTTTCTCCATAACAATGCAGCAGGAAGATTCAATTAGGGCTAGTGTAGGATTTTTTTTTTTTTAATGTTTGTTTACATGATTCATTTCCAACAATGACAATAGATGGGAGAGATAGGAGGATTGGGGAAAGGAGGGGACCTGGAAGGGTTTAAAATCCTCCCAGCTTGCAAATGTCTACTGAGGCAGGGGAAGGAACAAAGATAAAGTCTTGGTCAGATCTCTCCATTCAGGCTTGAGTGGACGTGGGAATGGACCTTCCCTGTGTACCTGAGAAAAGGTAAAGGAGAGATGAGTCTGGAGGTGACCTCTGATCAGACAGCTTGATGACAGTAAGTGAACATCAGTTGGAAACCAATGAGAGGAGTCACCTGACCCCATCCCATCCCACTCCTCCCAAGTTGCTGTAGATGGGTGGCTCGGAGCTGATGGGAAATGTCCATGGGCACTGGGTCACCAAGAGTCATCTGGGGCTGAATCTTCTTCAACATTTGCCCCAGCCCCTCTAATACTGCATCTTTTCCAGATTTGAGTTCTCTGCTCCCCAGAACCAAATCTTGGTCCTGGGTTTCATTCTCAGGGTCCTAGACCTAACTGTGATTTTTGTTACATCCAAGGATATTTGCAATTTGAAAAAAGGTTCTTAAGAACCAGAAACACTTTAAAGCTGAAACGAATGAGCCTCATATGATGGGATTACTAATAGTGCTGGGAAGTTCATTTAGCATAAGGAGTCCAGCAGGGCTCCCCTTAAAAGTGCATCCTGGGTCACTAGCTTTTCTGTCTCACTGAGCTGAAGAACAGTGTATCAGGGGCTCAGGAAGAAGAGGAAGAATTCTGGAAAACACTGCCAAAGACACATGTCTGAGTCTGCTCAACATCTCTGAGATGGATTCTCTGTGTGGCTTAGAGTAGACTTGAAACCAGACAGACTTGAAACCGAATCCAGACCCTACCACTTACGGACTGTTTTGGGCATGAAAATCAGCCTCTTAGTGCCTCCAGTTTCCACATCTATAAAATAGGAGTAACTGTGGCAAAGACTCAGGAAGATCTAGTATGTGTGGGTATGTTCAGGAACTTTCAGGACAGCGCCTAACTCAGTCAGAAGCTCTTGATAAGGGTTAGAAACCTATTCACCAGATGTGGGGCTTCTCTGTCCTCAACTTCCCCAGAACTTTTATCATCTAAGTTGCCAGTGCAGCAACGTAAGGGCTTTAGGGCCAGACGTGTTAGGGGAAGCAGACTGACTGAAACCGCCCACCCTGGCCAGCCACCATAGTAACCATTTGCATGAGTTATTTTATGACAGGAGGTCCTGGTAAGGAACATGGAACTAATAAGCCACCACCAACCAGAAGAGTTCAGGAAAGGTCAAAACGTGACACCGCATGTCTGACCACCTCCCAGAATCTGCCTCACTGGCATCCATCTTGGCTGAACAAGGCATGCACCACCAGGAAAGACTCTGAGTCAGAATCATTGGCTAAAGACAACCCAGAAACTAATCCTATTACCATAAAACTCAAGACTGCAAGCTAAGTAGTAGAGCTGTTCTCCTGAGTTCCCTTACGCTACTGCTCTCCACCCAGGTGCCCTTTCCCAATAAAATCTCTTGCTTTGTTAGCACATGTGTCTCCTCAGACAATTCACTTCCTAGTGTTAAACAAGAGCCCAGTTTCGGGCCCTGGAAGGGGTTCCCCTTCCCGCAACAGAAAGACAAGGGCTTGAATCTCAGCCCAGCCTCTACCGTTCAACATCCAAGATTATGTACCCTTATAAATCAGTCAACTCTTTTAGGGAAAAATTATTCACTTAAGTCAGAATTTCCCCCAAACTCTCTCTTGTGAGTTACCTTAATATTCGAAGAACAGGACAGAAATCGGTAGGCAGTGTAGGCTGGGTAGGGAGATAGGTATTTAGGATGAATGTGTGTGTGTGTGCATGTTCAGAGGCTCAGTCATATCCAACTCTCTGTGGCCCCATGGACTGTAGCCTGCCAAGCTTCTCTGTCCATGAAATTTTCCATGCAAGAATTTAGGGTGAATAGCTACTCAAAATCACTTTCTAGTTCCCTGAAAGCTAGGTGGCAGGAGCCTACCTCAGCCTCATGGTAGGTATAACCTCAGGGGTATCTCTCAACACAAACCAGGCCCACAGGCTCCAAGCAATTGGTAGCCAGGAGAGAATCTGCAGCAAACATCGTCATCTTAAATGCAGTTAGGTTCCTAGGTGATCCAAGCACATTTTTCCCCCTTATAAATAAATCCAGGGAACCCAGCTGAGCCTGGATTTCAGTCCCTTGTTACTTAGAGAAGCAAATTTGCATTGCAATTTATTGTTTCATATTGCAAGAGTTTTTAGAGCAGAAAGTTGAGCTTTTATCTACACATTCACATTCTTGTGAGATCCAGTCCATTCTCTCTTTCCACCTTTTTCCTGTCCCTCCCCCTTCATCCTTTCTTTCAACCTCCACAACACCAGAGAGTCTAAATCTATGGGAGGGGGGGCTTTGTTTTTCTGTCTTTTGGAACTATTTTAAAAAAAATTAACTGACTTTAACTTTTTAATTGAAGTATGACTGACATACAGTATTAAATTAGTTTCAGGGGTACAAAATAATGATCTAACATTTATATACATTATGAAATGATCAGCATGATAAGTCTAGTTACAGTCTGTCACCATACAAAGCTATTGCTGCCGCTGAGTCACATCAGTTGTGTCTGACTCTGTGCGACTCCATAGACGGCAGCCCACCAGGCTCCCCCATCCCTGGGATTCTCCAGGCAAGAACACTGGAGTGGGTTGCCATCTCCTTCTCCAATGCATGAAAGTGAAAAGTGAAAAGTGAAATGAAGTCGCTTAGTCGTGTCCGACTCTTAAGGACCGCATGGACTGCTGCCCACCAGGCTCCTCCATCCATGGGATTTTCCAGGCAAGAGTACTGGAGTGGGGTGCCATTGCCTTCTCTGATACAAAGCTAATACAATGTTATTAACCATATTCCCCATGCTGTACATTATATCTCCATGTACTTAGCTATTTTATCGCTGCAAGTTTGTACCTCTTACTCCTTTTCATCCATTTTGCTCACTCGCTAACCACTCTGCCTTCTGGAAACCACCAGTCTGTTTTCTGTATCTGTGAGTTTGTTTCTGTTTTATTGTTTGTTTGTGGTTTTAGATCTTACATATAAGTGAAATCATGCAGTACTTTTCTTTCCTTGTCTGATTTATTTTCAGTTCAGTTCAGTCATGTCCAATTCTTTGCAACCCCATGGACTGCAGCACTCAAGACTTCCCTGTCCATCATCAACTCCCAAGAGCTTACTCAAACTCCTGCCTATTGAGTTGGTGATACTATCCAACCATCTCATCCTCTGTTGTTCCCTTCTCCTCCTGCCTGAAAAGTCAGCTCTTCGCATCGGGTGGCCAAGGTATTGGAGTTTCAGCTTGAGCATCAGTCCTTCCAATTAATATTCAGGACTCATCTTTAGGATGGACTGGTTGGATCTCCTTGCAGTCCAAGGTACTCTCAAGAGTCTTCTCCAACACCACAGTTCAAAAGCATCAATTCTTTGGCACGCAGCTTTCTTTATAGTCCAACACTCAGATCCATACATGACTACTGGGAAAACCATAGCTTTGGCTAGATGGACCTTTGTTAGCAAAGTAATGTCTCTGTATTTTAACATGTTATCTAGGTTTGCCATAGCTTTTCTTTCAAGGAGCAAGCGTCTTCTAATTTTATGGCTGCAGTCACCATCTGCAGTGATTTTGGAGACCCAAAAAATAAAGTCTGTCACTATTTCCATTGTTTCCCATCTATTTGCCATGAAGTGATGGGACCAGATGCCATGATCTTCATTTTCTGAATGTTGAGTTTTAAGCCAACTCTTTCATTTTCATCTCTTTATTTTACTTAGCATAATACCCTCAAGGTCCACCTATTGTTGTAAATGGCAAGAGTTCATTCTTTTTAATGGCTGGGTAGTATTCCATTGTATAAATATATCACCTTTTCTTTATCCATTCATCTATCAATGAACATTTAGATTGTTTCCACATCTTAGCTATTGTGAAAAATGCAATGAACCTAAGAGTGCAAGATGGTCTAGGCTTTATTCAGTGATTCATGAACTGGGCAACACCCCACCTAGCATATAGAAAGGATCTCCAAGGAGCTGTACAAAATGAAAGACTTGTAGGCAGAAGGGAGAGACACAAGAAAGCTATATCCTCAAAAAGTAAGTTGGTTGTGACAAGGTCACCTTCCTTTAGTGTATGGCAAGTTTCTATCAAGTAGAAGGCCCCATTAGTGCTGACCAGGTCATTCTTGTTGACTCACTCGAAGATTCCATTCTTAAGGAGAAGTTCTTGATCATAGCCTCATTTATACTCTCTCCTAGGCAAGGAAGTTGCTAAAACAAAGCAAATCCAGTGTCATGAATGCCTCCTGGTAGGTCCCTTCTAACTCAACAAATGCAGCAGAGTTGACCAAAGATGTGTCTCAGTTTGATTGTGGACAGTTAGAGTCACACTTATTAATAGATGAACTAAAAGGCATTGCCTTGTTATGCACCAGCCATCTCAGCATTCATAGACCCAAGCAGAATAAGTGCCCCCTCAGACAAAGATTAAAACCTGCTAGGGGACAAATGACACTAAGGTGGCACTATTCATGGATTCATTTGCAGGCATTGCTGTATTTGCCTGTTCAGGCCAGAGGTCACTTGGCTTTTCTGTGTATTTGGGAAATAAATCTCCTAGTCTGAAATAAAAAGTTGTTCTAAACTTCTTGCAAAGAAGGGTGCTGCTGGCGAGATCTCTGTGTGACTGGTGGCAGATCTCCTTTAGATAATCGGATAATTATAAGAGCATTCAGTTCAGTGCAGTTCAGTTCAGTCTCTCGATCATGTCCAAATCTTTGCGGCCCTATGGACCACAGCACACCAGGCCTCCCTGTCCATCACCAATTTCCAGTGTTTACTCAAACTCACCTCCATTGAGTTGGTGATGCCATCCAACCATCTCATCCTCTGTCATCCCCTTCTCCTCCTGCCTTCAATCTTTCCCTGCATCAGGGTTGTTTTTTTTTTTTTTTCAAATGAGTCAGTTCTTTGCATCAGGTGGCCAAAGTATTGGAGTTTCAGCTTCAACATCAGTCCCTCCAGTGAATATTCAGGACTGATTTCCTTTAGGATGGACTGGTTGGATCTCCTTGCGGTCCAAGGGACTCTCAAAAATCTTCTCCAACACCACAGTTTAAAAGCATCCATTCTTCAGCGCTCAGCTTTCTTTATAGTCTAACTCTAGCATCCATACATGACTACTGGAAAAACCATAGCCTTGACTAGATGGACCTTTGTTGGCAAGATAATATCTCTGCTTTTTAATATGCTGTCTAGGTTGGTCATAACTTTTCTTCCAAGGACCAAGCATCTTTTAATTTCATGGCTGCAGTCACCATCTGCAATGATCTTGGAGCACCACCCCTGCCCCACCCCACCAAATGTCTGTCACTGTTTCCATTGTTTCTCCATCTATTTGCCATGAAGTGATGGGACCAGATGCCATTCTTAGTTTTCTGAAAGCTGAGTTTTAAGCCAACTTTTTCACTCTCCTCTTTCACTTTTATCAAGAGGTTTTTTTTTTAGTTCTTCTTCACTTTCTGCCATAAGGGTGGTGTCATCTGCATATCTAAATTTATTGATATTTCTCCAGGCAATGTTGATTCCAGCTTGAGCTTCTTCCAGCCCAGTGTTTCTCATGATGTGCTCTGAATATAAGTTAAATAAGCAGGGTGACAATATACAGCCTTGATGTACTCCTTTCCTGACTTGGAACCAGTCTGTTGTTCCATGTCCAGTTCTAACTGTTGCTTCCTGACCTGCATACAGATTTCTCAAGAGGCAGATCAGATGGTCTGGTATTCCCGTCTCTTGAATTTTCCACAGTTTGTTGTGGTCCACCCAATCAAAGGCTTCGGCATAATCAATAAAACAGAAATAGATGTTTTTCTGGAACTCTCTTGCTTTTTTGTTGGGTCAATATCTGTTGACCCAACAGATATTGGCAATTTGATCTCTGGTTCCTCTGCCTTTTCTAAAACCAGCTTGAACATCTGGAAGTTCATGGTTCACGTACTGTTGAAGATGGCTTAGAGAATTTTGAGCATTACTTTACTAACTAGCGTGTGAGATGAGTGCAATTGTGTGGTAGTTTGAGCATTCTTGGGCATTGCCTTTCTTTGGGATTGGAATGAAAACTGATATTTTCCAGTCCTGTGGCCACTGCTGAGTTTTCCAAATTTGCTGGCATGTTGAGTGCAGCACTTTCATAGCATCATCTTTTAGGATTTGAAATAGTTCCAACTAAAATTCCATCACCCCCATTAGCTTTGTTCATAGTGATGTTTTCTAAGGCCCACTTGACTTCACATTCCAGGATGTCTGACTCTAGGTGAGTGATCACACCATCGTGATTATCTGGGTCATGAAGATCTTTTTTGTACCGTTCTTCTGTGTATCCTTGTCACCTCTTCTTAATATCTTCTGCTTCTGTTAGGTTCATATTATTTCTGTCCTTTATTGTGCCCATCTTGGCATGAAATTTTCCCTTGCTATCTCTAATTGTCTTGAAGAGATCTCTAGTCTTTCCCATTTTATTGTTTTAGAGCATTAGTAGTGTAAATGTACCACAACTTGCGTAGGCATTTGAGTCTAGTTGGTCATGTCCAATTATAAACAGAGAAGGGTAGAAACAAGGCATTGGATGTTCTGGCCATAAAAGCCAGGCTCTGTAAGTGACTTTTGAGGAGGGTCAGTTATAGTTTATGGTGACAGTGGGAATAAAATAAAAATTGGTCACAGGGAGAAACAGGGGTTCTTTAGACTCATGGACAGATTGGAATTTTTGAGGACAGATCCAGCAGTCTGAAAATTTACCCCAGTTAGCAGTGGCCTGTGAGATATGGATGATGGTGTTATCTTTCAGAATAATGCCAAAGTGAAAACAAAGAGGAGAAAAAGGTTTTCATGTGTAGTTAAAGTATGAAGTCTTGATCCAGTGCCTTGGGTAGAAGCAGTCCACCTTAAAGTAAATGCCTCTTCCTAGCTGATTTGATTTGGGGGTTTCCAGCATTTACACAGGATCAGATGTGTCTGGTGGACACTTCTTCAGCTAGGATATGTGTACCCAAGGCCCAATGCTGTTTAATTTCACAGCAGTGTCAGTGGTCAGAAGCACTTGGTAAGATGCTTTCCATGAGTCTCACTTTTCCAAAAACATCAGAGGAAAACTAACTATAAATGACAAAGACTTAAAAGTGGGTGAAGGTCTGATAAAATTTCATTGCAATGCAACTGACAAGGGAATTTTATTTCTATGGCATACAACATTTTAAGATAATAACTAAAATTATGATGGATAACACTACACTGGGATATATCAGAACTGAAAAAGGTTTAACACCACATATTTGACAATGTTTCATGTGATTTAACATAAGTCTAATTAGCATAGCAACTCTCTTTTATAAGGAGAGATAAGAAACCTTTTGCAATTTTCCAGGCATCCTCTGTAAAATCCCCAAACAGATTTTATTTAGAATTTGAATTGGAACACATTTGTCAAAAATATCTAAAGGTTTTAAAACACTTGGTCAAATAGGATCTTAGGGCTCTGTGAAATAATACTTAGTTTATCCACTTAACCATAGTAACAATAAGGACTTCACAGGCAAATACAAAAAGTTAAATACTTATGAAACAAAGCAAATCAAAACAAACAAAAAAAAACCCTTAGCTATTTTAGTAAATAAAACTCAGTTTTTTTAAGAAATCAAACACTTGATAAAGACAACTTGAAACATGGGAAATTATTTTGAAAAAACATGGAATCTTTGTTTCCTAGGGAGATTACTAATTGGTAAAGACAAACCTTTCATAATTCTTTATCAAGAGCAGATCAGTAGTCAAAGGAAAGTTTTTCTTTTTTTTTTTTTTTGGGTGGGGGGGCTGCACCTCACAGCATGTGGGGTCTTAGTTCCCTGACCCGGGATTGAGCCCATACCCTCTGCAGTGGATGTGCACAGTCTTACCCACTGGACTACCAGGGGAATCCCAAAATACATATATATATATTTTTGCCCTCACCAGGTACAGTTCCCCAACCAACAGTTGAATCCAGGCAACAGCAGTGGAAGCCCTAAATCCTAGCCACTAGGACACCAGGCCACTCCCAGAAAGCTTTGTGTTTTAGCAGATAAAAAAAAATTAAGTCCAGTTTTTACATAGGTACACTATTGGTATTACTATAAGCTTATTATTAAAAAGACTTAAAATAGCAACTCAATTTTAGCTACCTTGGCCATACTCTCTTCCCAACTTTGCTTTTAATATTCTTTTAATTTTTTAGTTAATTAATTCATGGCGGCACTGTGTCTTTGTTGCAGCACGCAGGCTTTCTCTAGTTGCAGTGAGTGAGTGCTCCTCTCTAGTTGTGATGTGGGTGATACCGTGCAGGGTTCCTGGGCACAAAGTCTGTGTTCCTTATTTCCTTGATCATAGGAGACAGGCTTCATTCAGCCTCCATGACCATCCCAGAGTTCCAATGGGCAGATGCAAGCAGATGTTAATTAGGAAGGGGAGGGAATGGGATACCAAAGTAAAACAGTCAAGAGCAGCCTTGGGGCAAGGTCCTATTTCCCCATCAAAGTATACACACACTATTTTTTATCTATTTTGCAGATACTGAAACCCCCTCCAGGTAGGAGAAGTTAATGATTAACAATGTCATGCTGCCCACAAACATGGAGACCCCAGACCAGTTGGATCTGCAGGTTGATGAGACTGACTCCTTCTTGCCTCACCTCCAACCCATCAGAAGAATGTCCATGAGCACATCATATTCTATTTGAACAACTTCTATAAAACTTCTCACTATCTTCCTCAAGTTGGGACACATGGTCTTTTGAGGGTATGAGCCCACTGTGGCCCCCTTTGACTGGCAAAGCACTAAAGCTACTTCACCCAGAACTCTGTCTCTGAGATTTAATTTGACACCAATGTATGGGAAAACTGAGCTTTGGGCATCATGTGCACTATGGCAGTGGCTTCTTTTATTGCAGAGCATAGTCTCTTGGGCCAATGGGCTTCAACAGTTGTAGCTCACAGGCTTAGTTATGCCATGGCATGTGGAATCTTAGTTTCTGTACCAGGGAAGGAAACTGTGTTCTCTACATTGGCAGATAGATTCTTAACCACTGGACCACCACTTCCCAACATTTTATACCCTTTTGTCCTTTATTCTCCTCTTTTTGATCTTGAAATAACCATTTTTACTTTAGTATAAATTTATTTTCTTTTCTTAAAAAAATGTATCTCCATACCTCAGTCTAACCTAGACAGCATATTAAAAAGCAGAGACATTACTTTGCCAACAAAGGTCCATCTAGTCAAGGCTATGGTTTTTCCAGTAGTCATGTTTGGATGTAAGAATTGGACTATAAAGAAAGCTGAGTGCAGAAAAATTGATGTTTTTGAACTGTGGTGTTGTAGAAGACTCTTGAGAGTCCCTTGGACTGCAAGGAGATCCAACCTGTCCATCCCAAAGGAGATTAGTCCTGGGTGTTCATTGAAGGGACTGATGTTGAAGCTGAAACTCCAATACTTTGGCCACCTGGTGCAGAGAGCTGACTCATTTGAAAAGACCCTGATGCTGGGAAAGATTGAGGGCAGGAGGAGAAGGGGACGACAGAGGATGAGAGGGTTGGATGGCATCACTGACACAACGAGCATGGGTTTGGGTGGACTCTGGGAGTTGGTGATGGACAGGGAGGCCTGGTGTGCTGCGGTTCATGGGGTTGCAAAGAGTCGGACACGACTGAGCAACTGAACTGATACCTCAACCAAAAACACAACCATTTTCCTTGCATATAGAGTTGTTTCCCTAATTATTTTTAGTAGTTTTAATAGCACACACCAATTCGAGTTTTAACCCTTGAAGTGAAGTGAAAGTCACTTAGTCATGTCGGACTCTTAGAGACCCTATGGACTGTAGCCTGTCAAGCTGCTTTGTCCATGGAATTCTCCCAGTAAGAACACTGGAGTGGGTTGCCATTTTCTATTCCAGGGGATCTTCCTGACCCTGCATTGAAGGCAGTTTCTTTAAACCATCTGAGCCACCAGAGAAACCCTTTTAACCCTTAGAAGCCTCAATTTCTGGTGAAAACTAAGTTGTAGGCAATTGTGAGCTCTGTTACACCAGAGTCCTTGAGATTGCAAATATATAAGTGCATTTCATAATTTTTAGGAACATATACTTCTTTCATAGTACAATCATTCAATATAGCACAGAAAAAATTTACTAACAGATCCAAATATATTTACTGTCCCAGTAATTAGCCAAAAGCAGATAAACCTATGTTCAGTAATTAATATTTTGTTCAGTTGCCCAGTCATGTCTGACTCTTTGAGACCCCATGTATTGCAGCACGCCAGGCCTCCCTGTCCCTCACCATCTCTGAAGTTTGCCCAAGTTCATGTTCATTGCATTGGTGATGCCATCCAGCCATCTCATCCTCTGACACCCTCTTCTCTGCCCTCAATCTTTCCCAGCTTCAGGGTCTTTTCCGGTGAATCGTCTGTATACATCAGATGACCAAAATACTGGAGCTTCAGCTTCAGCATCAGTCCTTTCAGTGAATATTCGGGATTGATCTCTCTTAAGATTGACTGGCTTGATCTTGCAGTCCAAGGGCCTTTCAGGAGTCTTCTCCAGCACCACAGTTCAAAGGCATCAATTCTTGGGCATTCTGGTTTCTTTACAGTCCAGCTCTCACAACCGTATGTGACTACCGGGAACACCATAGCCTTGATGATACAGATCTTTGTCAGCAGAGTGATGTCTCTGCTTTTCAACACACTGTCTAGGTTTGTCATTGCTTTCCTGCCAAGAAGCAATTGTCTTCTGATTTCATGGCTGCAGTCACCATCCACAGTGATTTTGGAGCCCAAGAAGAGGAAATCTGTCACTCCTTCCACCTTTTCCCCTTCTATTTGCCATGAAGTGATGGGGCCAGATGCCATGATCTTAGTTTTTTTTTTTTTTAATATTTAGTCTTAACCCGGCTCTTTCACTCTCCTCCTTCACCCTCATCAAGTTTAGTTCCTCTTTGCTTTCTGCCATTAGAATGGTTGTCATGCGCATATCTGAGGTTGTGGATGTTTCTCCTGCCTATCTTGATTCCAGCTTGTAACTCATCCAGCCCAGCATTTCTCATGATGTGCTTAGCATATAGGTTAAACAAGTAGAGTGACAGCAGACAGTCCTGTCATACTCCTTTCTCAATCTTGAACCAATCAGTTGTTCCATACAGGTGTCTCAGGAGACAGGTAAGATGGTATAGTATTCCCATCTCTCTAAGACCTTTCCATAGTTTGTCATGATCCACACAATCAAAGGCTTTAGTATAAACAACGAAACAGAGATAGGTGTTTTTCTGAAACTCTCTTTCTTTCTCTATAATCCAGCGAATGTTGGCAATTTCATCTCTAGTTCCTCTTTCTTTTCTAAACCCAGCTAGGACATCTGGAAGTCTTTGGTTTGCATAATGCTGAAGCCTAGCATTTGAGATTTTAAGCATGACCTTACTAGCATGGGAGATGAGTACAATTGTCTGATGGTTAGCACATTCTTTGGTATTTTGGTAGTTTTTCTTATTAGGAAATAATCTAGATATTCAATAAATTTCCATCATTTAATTCAACATCAACATTTTACTGTTTTAAATTATCAAAGAGATTTTGGAGTCTATTTTAAAGTAGACACACATAATAACTGTTGAAAGTGAAAGTGTGAAAGTGAAGTCGCTCAGTCGTATCCAACTCTTTGCGACCCCATGGACTGTAGCCTACCAGGCTTCTCCATCCATAGAATTTTCCAGGCAAGAGTACTGGAGTGCGTTGCCATTTCCTTCTCCAAATAATTGTTGAAAAGTTTACCTAAAAGCTCTCATCCCACTTACATCGATTTAATTCACTTGTTCTCAACAATTATGTTTAGATTTCTCATAAAATTTCATCATATCAAGTTACTTTTCTTGCTGACAAATTTTATAAAAGAAATAACATGAATTTCTTTAACTTGTAAACCCAGGTGGAAATAAAGCTGCATGTCTTCATTATTTTTAATGCCAATAACTGAAGACATACCTATTTCAATTATATAAACAAAATTAAATTAGCTTTTATTTACTAAAGATAATTTCAGGTAATTTGAACTTGAAAATTTTATGGATTATTTTCCACATTTCTGAGAGGTTGAGAAATACTTAATACATATCAACACTCTTTTTTAAAAGCCAATTAAATAAAGATTTTTTATAAATTAATATTAACAATATCATCAGGAGGTAAAAAAAATCACAAATGAACAACATATACACTTGCCTGGAGAATCCCAGGGATGGGGGAGCCTGGTGGGCTGCCGTCTATGGGGTCACACAGAGTTGGACACGACTGAAGCGACTTAGCAGCAGCAGCAGCATAGACATACAGACAGCTACAAACAGAAACCTTATAACATTTGTTTTAAAACTTTAGCGGTGAGGCAGATATGATAATGCAAAACTCATTCATTTATGAAAGAAACATTCGGTCCAAATTGTGTTTCTGGCAGATACAATAAGTTTAGATTTCCCGATCAGATGACTTTAAGTTTTTATTAGTATTTGTAGAGAAGACACATGATTGTTCATTTGCCTACTTTCCAAATAGCATTCCCCCAGTCCTTTTTTGAAGACTTGATAGAACATTTACATCTCAAAGGCACAGGAAAAGAAGGCAGGTACCTCCAAGACGGATTCTTGTTTCCTAAAGGTCAGAATGTTTACAATATTCACAAGCTCTTTGAAATGAATAGGAAAGCTCTGGGGATTGGTTTTTTAAAAAAAAGAAAAGAGAAAAGGTGGATTTTTAATAGTTTCTAGATCTGAATTTCTGGTTTTGCAAAAATTTGTAAGATAAGGACAATTGTTTTTAATTCCTCAAAGAATTGGTCTATAGCCTAAATGACATCAAGGGGCTGATATATGCATTCAACCACATTATCTTCAGTGTTCTTTTTTTTCCTATCAGGAAGATCTCCAACTAAGAGGCAAATCAAAAAAATTCTATGTTCTGGAATTAAAGCTGTCTGTCTTTGGTATGTTTTAGTAAGTCCTTCCACAACAGCTACAGAAGGTTTTTTCTTTCCCTCTGGGTACATTTAAGTTAGGGGTGAAAGTGAAGTGAAACTGTAGTCTCTCAGTTGTGTCTGACTCTTTGTGACCCCATTGACTGTAGCCCACCAGGCTCCTCTGTCCATGGGATTCTCTAGGCAAAAGAACTGGAGTGGATTGCCATTCCCTGGGGGATATTCCTGATTCAGGGATTGAAGCTGGGTCTCCTGCATTGCAGGCAGATTCTTTACCACTAGCACCATCTGGGAAGCCTAAAGAAAGAAGGACAGGAAATTCCCTTGAGGGCTGGCAACAATTTGGAAGGATCCTGCAACTTACACTTCTGCCTGGCCATAATATGGGGTCCCCAACCTGACAGTTACCAAGCCAAATTCTCAGGACACAAAACAAGACAAACAAAAAGGTAACAGCTGGTGCTGGAAGAGAAATGATCAATAACCAATGGATCTGAATTTAGAAGGGAGGGGACCATATGAAATTTTATTTTTCTCTCTCAACTGGGCTCTGTGGACTGATATTCAAGAGATCTGTTGCTGGCAAGAATCTTCACCCTTCATCGGCTTCTGCCAGTTTCCTCAGGACCCCATCTGCAGGCGCTGCATTCTATGCGTCACATCCAACTCTTTGCGGGCCCACGGATTGCAGCCCACCAGGCTCCTCTGTCCATGGAATTTTCCAGGCAAGAATACTGGTGTGGGATAACCAAGCTAATCCCCTGGTTTCCTACTCCAGGGGATCTTCCAGACCCAGAGATCAACCTAAGTCACCAACATCTCTTGCGCTAGCAGGCAGATTCTTTACCACTGTGCTCTCTGGAAAGCCCAAGTGGGGTTTAAAGCAGAAAGTTCAGCCTGGGTATCTACCAGAAATTGGCAAAGTTTTCCATTAATTCTAATTGTAGTTTCCCTTGGCTGTTTATGGGAATAAAGAAACAGTTAACTAGAAAATTCCTCAAGGTTCCATCAAACCTAGGAGGGACCCACACATGAACCCTCGTTTGAAGGTAGATATGGGGGTGTCTCAGAGAAGGCAATGGCAACCCACTCCAGTACTCTTGCCTGGAAAATCCCATGGATGGAGGAGCCCGGTAAGCTACAGTTCATGGGGTCGTGAAGAGTCGGACACAACTGAGCAACTTCACTTTCACTTTTCACTTTCATGCATTGGAGAAGGAAATGGCAACCCACTCCAGTGTTCTTGCCTGAAGAATCCCAGGGATGGGGGAGCCTGGTGGGCTGCCATCTATGGGGTCACACAGAGTCGGACATGACTGATACGACTTAGCAGCAGCATGGGGGTGTTGGTAAGGCCTCCAGCTTGGTGGACTTTGGGTATGATCATGTAGTCTCTTCAGACTGGAAGACAATCCTAAGATTGTATTAGCAGAATGAGTAATTAAGTAAGGAAAGATAGGGGAGGAGTGGTAGGAGCTGCATTCATCATATGGTCTTTTGCTTTAGTTACCTCTCGTGTCTCTAATTTTTAATTAAAGATTTATTTTGCAACAAATTTTTTCAATGAAGCTAATTTGAAATTTTGAAGACTTCTGGAGGCTTCTGCATACCAATTAAGAAGAATCCAATTCTATTTGATTAGGGAGCCCTTGCTTTCAAGAGCATTTCTTAAATGATCTTATCTATTTGGAATATTCCTCATAATGAACACTATAACTCTAGCTCTCCTTAGTAAGATTTTGTGATTTTTGTAGACATCTGTGCTGCTGCTAAGTCCCTTCAGTGTGTCTGTTTGTGACCCTATGGACTGTAGCCCACCAGGCTTCTCTGTCCCTGGGAATTGCCAGACAAGACTACTGGAGTGGGTTGCCATGCCCTTCCCCGGGGGATCTCCTCAACACAGGGATCAAACCTGCTTCTCTTACGTCTCCTGTATTTGCAAGTGGGTTCTTTACCACTGGTGTCATCTGGGAATTCTAGTTGTCCTTAATAAGATTTTGTCATTTTTGTAGACATCTGTGGTTTCTGTAACCACAGTTCTTGGACATGAAATAAGAAGGTGTGCCAACTTCTTTAGAAGTTAAGGATTTAATTTCTTTAGCTAAATTTAGGTCTCCTGGAGCCAAATTAATACCTAAAAATGATATTCTGCTTGATTGATGACTCTGTGGTGTTTTACAGTGTGCCTCATTTCTTGGAGGTTTTCTTGAGGTTGATGGTTGACCTAATGTCAATCTAACCTACTTTGTGACCAACTTCTCCTAACATTGGAGTCTTCGAGTTAGATGGGGAGTCCTCTAACAGCATTTAAGTGCTCCATCTAGCCCATAAATTTTGTGGCTTTTGAAATTCCCATTAGCAATAGCCTTTATTTCATGTTCACATTAATCAGCAGTAACCAAAAGGTGTTACTGTCGAATGACCAATAGAAGACCTTGTGTGAACCACCAGAGATTCCCAATGTGGAGGTGGGGACTGGGGAAAGAACTGAACCAGCAGATCCCCAACAAAGGAGGACTGGCAACTCAGATTTCAATCACATGGGCAGCTCTGGACTTAGCTTAGGGGCAGGGCTTGGGTTCCAGATGAAATGATCTGTTAGTCAAGCTGACCTGCTCTGGAGAAGAAAGCAAATTAAACTGGGAGCTCAATGCAAAGAGAGCAAATCTGAAAACAGGAGTCCCCAGTCCCTGGGCCACAGACTGGTTGGCTTGTTGAGAACAGGGCTGAACAGTAGGCAATAAATGGGGAGCAGGAGAGTGAAGTTTCATCTGTATTTACAACTGCTTCCCATCACTCTAACTACCACCTGAGCTTCACCTCCTAGCAGGTCCGTGACAGCATTAGATTCTCATAGGAGCATGAACTCTACAGTGAACTGTTATTGCAAGTGATCTAGGTGGTGAGCTCCTTATGAGAATCATCCCAAAAACCATTTTCCCCTTCCCTAGGCTATAGAAAAACTGTCTTCCATGAAACAGGTCCCTGGTGCCAACAAGGTTGGGGACCACTATCTCAGAAACAAGAAGACCTTATTCATGGCCTTCAAAAATGATGAAAAAGACAGATAACTCAAAGGGTTCATGGATACCAATGCCTTTGTTTCTTGTTGTCCCCAAAGTCATCAAAAGTTTCTTTTGGATCCTGTCACTGCCACCAATACAGCTAAAAAATAATATTCAACTAAAATTTAAAGATCTTATTGACTTTACTCAGTGATTCATTAAGTCAAGCAGTATCCTAACTAGCAGAGAGAGAGGAGCTCTGAGTTACTGTACAAAATGAATGACTTTCATAAGCAGAAGAAAGAAGACTGAGAAAGTTATGCTAACGAAAAGTGGATTGACTGTGGCAAGACTACCTTCCTTTGTGGCGTCCCTGGTGGCTCAGACAGTAAAGAATTTGCCTGCAATGTAGGAGACATGGGTTCAAACTCTGGGTTGGGAAGATCCCCTGGAGAAGGGAATGGCTACCCACTCCAGTATTCTTGCCTGGAGAATCCCAAGGACAGAAGAGCCTGGTGGGCTCCAGTCCATGGGGTCTCAAGGAGCTGGACATGACTGAGTGACTAACACTTTCACTTTCACTTTACCTTCCTTTAGGGAATGACCAGATGGTCAACACCGAAGTCGGATTGATTATATTCTTTGCAGCCAAAGATGGAGAAGCTCTATAGAGTCAACAAAAACAAGACCAGGAGCTGACTATGGCTCAGATCATGAACTCCTTATTGCCAAATTCAGACTGAAATTGAAGAAAGTAGGGAAAACCACTAGACCATTCAGGTATGACCTAAATCAAATCCCTTATGATTATACAGTGGAAGTGAGAAATAGATTTAAGGGACTAGATCTGATATAATAGAGTGCATGATGAAGTATGGATGGAGGTTCGTGACATTGTACAGGAGACAAGGATCAAGACCATCCCCATGGAAAAGAAATGCAAAAAAGCAAAATGGCTGTCTGGGGAGGCCTTACAAATAGCTGTGGAAAGAAGAGAAGTGAAAGGCAAAGGAGAAAAGGAAAGATATAAGCATCAGAATGCAGAGTTCTGAAGAATAGTAAGAAGAGATAAGAAAGCCTTCCTCAGCGACCAATGCAAAGAAATAGATGAAAACAAGAAAATGGGAAAGACTAGAGCTCTCTTTAAGAAAATTGAGATACCAGGGGAACATTTCATGCAAAGATGGGCTCAATAAAGGACAGAAATGGTAGGGACCTAACAGAGGCAGAAGATATTAAGAAGAGGTGCCAGGAATACACAGAAGAACTATACAAAAAAGTCTTCATGACCAAGATAATCATGATGATGTGATCACTGACCTAGAGCCAGACATCCTGGAATGTGAAGTCAAGTGGGCCTTAGAAAGCATCACTATGAACAAAGCCAGTGGAGGTGATGGAATTCCAGTTGAGCTCTTCCAAATCCTGAAAGATGATGCTGTGAAAGTGCTGCACTTAATATGCCAGCAAATTTGGAAAACTCAGCAGTGGACTGGAAAAGGTCAGTTTTCATTCCAACCCCAAAGAAAGGCAATGCCAAAGAATGCTCAAACTACCGCACAATTGCACTCATCTCACACGCTAGTAAAGTAATGCTCAAAATTCTCCAAGCCAGGCTTCAGCAATATGTGAACCATGAACTTCCAGATGTTCAAGCTGGTTTTAGAAAAGGCAGAGGAACCAGAGATCAAATTGCCAACATCCACTGGATCATGGAATAAGCAAGAGAGTTCCAGAAAAACATCTATTTCTGCTTTATTGACTATGCCAAAGACTTTGACTGTGTGGATCACAATATACTGTGGAAAATTCTGAAAGAGATGGGAATACCAGACCACCTGACCTGCCTCTTGAGAAACCTGTATAAAGGTCAGGAAGCAACAGTTAGAACTGGACATGGAACAACAGACAGGTTCCAAATAGGAAAAGGAGTACATCAAGGCTGTATATTGTCACCCTGTTTATTTAACTTCTATGCAGAGTACATCATGAGAAACGCTGGGCTGGAAGAAGCACAAGCTGGAATCAAGATTGCTGGGAGAAATATCAATAACCTCAGATATGCAGATGACACCACCCTTATGGCAGAAAGTGAAGAGGAACTAAAAAGCCTCTTGAAGAGAATGAAAGTGGAGAGTGAAAAAGTTGGCTTAAAGCTCAACATTCAGAAAACGAAGATCATGGCATCTGGTCCCATCACTTCATGGGAAATAGATGGGGAAACAGTGGAAACAGTGGCTGACTTTATTTTTCTGGGCTCCAAAATCACTGCAGATGGTGACTGCAGCCATGAAATTAAGACACTTACTCCTTGGAAGAAAAGTTATGACCAACCTACATAGTATATTGAAAAGCAGAGACATTATTTTGCCAACAAAGGTCCAGCTAGTCAAGGCTATGGTTTTTCCTGTGGTCATGTATGGATGTGAGAGTTGGACTGTGAAGAAGGCTGAGTGCCGAAGAATTGATGCTTTTGAACTGTGGTGTTGGAGAAGACTCTTGAGAGTCCCCTGGACTGCAAGGAGATCCAACCAGTCCATTCCGAAGGAGATCAGCCCTGGGATTTCTTTGGAAGGAATGAAGCTATAGCTGAAACTCCAGTACTTTGGCCACCTCATGTGAAGAGTTGACTCATTGGAAAAGACTCTGATGCTGGGAGGGATTGGGGGCAGGAGGAGAAGGGGACAACAGAGGATGAGATGGCTGGATGGCATCACTGACTTGATGGATGTGAGTCTGGGTGAACTCCGGGAGTTGGTGATGGACAGGGAGGCCTGGCGTGCTGCGATTCATGGGGTCGCAAGCAGTCAGACACGACTGAGAGACTGAACTGAACTGATCTGAACTGAGGGGATAACAGGGGCCTCTCAGGCAGATGACCCTGTTATTGCTGACCAGGTCATTCCTGATGACTGGTTTAAGATTCCATTCTTGGGAGAAGTCACAACTGTAATTAAATATTAAGTCTTGGTTTGGTGACGTGGATCTTAGCATAAGTGACTCCATTTTGGACCTGTTGTCTTTTTTATCAGAACCCAATTATAGTTGGTGTTTCAAAATTAACGTTCATAGCCATGAAATTATGATATAGACGCTTTATAGAAATCACTCAATCAAACAGAGTGAAACCTTTTTTATATGGTAATCATTTCCCACCATCAAATTTCATAGGAAAGAACAGTTTGATTGAACCACCTAGTTTAACTGTGTATGAAATTAGTCATTCTCACTATAAACAGTGTTCTGCTGCCTTTGCAGACAAAAGCTAACAGAATCAAGGTAGTAATTGACTGGGAAATGACAGGTCCTAATTCTGCCTGTATTGTATGCCTGCTCTTTTTACCATCAAACTGGAAACCCTAGAGTTATGTGTTTCATGGTATGGGTATTTTTCCCCTTCTTCTAAGGTGGTCCCACATAGTGGCAGAATCAGGGAAAAAGCTAGTTTTTGAACCTTTTCTTATTAATTAGCAATGTGACCACATCTATTAGCAATGCTCCATATCTGTTGCAAACCAGCAGAGTGAGCCTGGCAGGTCCCTTAGCCTTCTGTTTCAGCCTGGTCTTCTGTAATGAAGAGTTTGATATACCTTGAAACCTCCTAGGACAGTTAGCATTATCAAGTGAAACAATAAATTGACAATCCATAGAGGACTTAATCCACCTTAAAAAAGTTTCATGAATTGCAAGGTGCTGGGAGAGAGGGAGAGAATGGAGCCTAATGAAGAAATTAAAGCAAGAAAAGGTAAGAATCATATTCATGGGAGGAGGGACAAATTAGGGGGGTGGGATTAACATATACAAACTACTATAGATAAAATAGATAAGCAAGAGGGATATACTGTACAGTACAGGCAATTATAGCCATTATGTTGTTAAAAACCTATAATGGAGTATAATCTACAAAAATACTGAATCACTATTCTGTACACTTGAAACTAACATTGCTCAGGATTGGCTAAAATGCTCTCATGGTTTTGGAGTCAGACAGACCTAGTTGGCATGTTGGCTCACCATTTACTAACCAGGCATCTTGATATTTAGCTTCTGTAAGTGCCCGTTTCCCCTACTTGAGAAAAACAATCTGTCTCATGGAAGCCACGTCAGGTGTTCTAGCATGACTGACATGTAGCAGGTATTCAATAAATACGGATTCTTTGGGTCTTTATAAGCTTCCTGAGAGATCTGATCCCTGAAGCCAGGGAGCCTGGAAACACAAGGAGAGACCCCACCCACCCAACCAGGGCCAGGGAGGGGAAGTGACTTACTTAAGGACATTTGATGGCAGATTATGCCCTTTTGTTCACCACTGTATCTAGCCAGCTACTGGATACCATTAGCAGCCCAGAAGCAGCCAATAAATAACTGCAGAAGAAACAAAACTCAGACCTCTGTTCTCTTACCTTGTGTTCTTTCTCACACCTGCCTACATCTATTTCATTCTCCTGGACCTCTCTCCTAAGACACAAGTAATATGTCTAACTGTGTCCTTTCCAGTATAAGAAGGAAAGTGATGTTTTGTTTCACAGCAAAACTGGGAGTTTTCCAGTTGTCAGAAGCAGGAAAGGACACAACAGCTGGTTAGCTGGAGGTCAAGGGGAGACTTCATTTCTTTGTCTTTTCCAGTTTCAAGGGGCTGCCCATATTCCCTAGCTCTCAGACTCTTCCTTCATCTTTTTCTAAATTAATTTTTAATTGGAGGAAAGTTGCTTTATAATGTTGTGTTGGTTTCTGCCACACAACAAGGTGAATCTGTCATAAGTATACATTATGTCCCCTCCCTTTTGAGCCTCCCTCACCACCCACCTCTCCTACCCCTCTAGGTCATCACAGAGCACTGGGTTGGGCTCCCTGTGTTATACGACAGCCTCCAATTAGCTATCTATTTAACATATGGTAGTGTGTATATTTCAGTGCTCTCTCAATTCATCCCACCCTCTCCTTCCCCTGCTATGTCCTCAATCTGTACTCTATGCAAACATCTCTATTCCTGTCCTGCACATAGGTTCATCAATATCATTTTTCTAGGAAGACCTAAATAGACATTTCTCCAAAGGAGACCATACGGATGGCCAACAAACACATGAAAAAAATGCTCAACACCACTTATTAGAGAAATGCAAATCAAAGCGACAGTGAAGTATCACCTCACACCACTCAGAATGGCCATCCTCAAAAACTCTTCAAAAAATAAATGTTGGAGAGGGTGTGGAGAAGAAGGAGCCCTCTTGCACTGTCGGGGGACTATAAGTTGATACAGCCACTGTGGAGAATAGTTTGGAGATTTCTTAAACAAACAAACAAACAAACAAACTAGGGGTAAAACTACCATATGACCCAGCAATCCTATGGAGAATAGTTTGGAGATTTCTTTAAAAAAAAAAAAAAAAAAAAAAAAACTAGGAATAAAACTACCATATGACCCGGCAATCCCACTACCCTGAGAAAACCATAATTGAAAAAGACACACATACCCCAATGTTCATCGAAGCACTAATAACAATAGCCTTCCCTTGTCTTTAAAATCGGCACAGCAGTTTGAGCTTTCCTCACATCACATCCCATTGATCTTCTCTTCTGCCCTGGTCTTCCACTCCTAAAGACCCCTGTGACATTGATCCACCCATAATTCAGGATAGTCTTCCCATCTCAAGAGCCTTAACTGAATCACTTTGCAAAGTCCCTGTTGTCATTAAGGTAACATGTTCACAGATTTGAGGGATTAGACATAAGTATCTTTGAGGCTATTATTCTGCCCACCACACTCTAGTAGGGACTCATCTGATCAGCTCATTTATATAAACTCTTCCCTCTCCCCTTTCCTCTGCTCCAGTTGTTTTGGAACCAGCTGCATCAAGGGTGCAGCACTGGAGGGAAGGAAAGAGGAATTAATAGACTGGGGAAGCAGAAACAGGATACATTAAGGACTTGACTCCATTTCAGAAATCACCAGTCCCTAAGTGAAGTCAGGCTGGCTAACTCATTTCATTGAGCAGGATATTGGAAGTCTGGGGCATAGTAGCTGGGTGCACTGAGGCATGCAGTCATGCTTTGGAGGCAGGAAGCCCTGACAATGTGAATTTAAGAGGAGAGTTAAGAAATTCAAACTCTTTTATATAGTTGTAATATTAGAGCTGGCAAGCCATGTAGATCAATGGGAAGAATCAATAGCCTCTGGCCAAGAAATGGCAGGGATTTCTCCTTTCTCATCAGCCTTTGCTTTGCAAGATTCTTTCTTGAGCCCATGTTAGGGCAGTGCAACTTAGGGACCTAAGAAGTATGGAAGATAGATGAGGGATGAGGGAGTCTCCAAAATATATAGAAACTCTTAAAAAAAAAAAAAAAGCTTTTTCAAAATTTGAGATCGCACAGTATAAAGGGAAATAAAACATGTGTAACAAAATTATGTCTTAAGGTCAAGCTTTATCAAAAGTCACCTGGATGAGTTAGTTCCTCTTTCTGGACCTTAATCTCTTATTTAAAGAATGAAGGTCCATTCTGTGTTCCTTTTTTCACTCAGCAGTTCTGTGATTGCAGTGTTCTTGGCAAAAAGCATGTTCAGCCAATTCGTGTTCTTCTCAGCTTAGTACCAGAAATTGTCTTTTCCTGCTCCATCAGCTTCACTTCTATTGGTGACGCTGCATGTGCTGGGGCTTCTCAAGTGTCCATAGAGCCACTGTGATATGGTGATTGACAAGAGCTATCTTGTGCTGGCTCAGAGAGTTCTCTTTCAACTCCATGTAGGTTCACACTGGTAGCTCCATGCTGCCACGGTGGCAGTATTTACACTGCAGAAATTGGCAAACTCTACAAATCAGAGAATCTGCCTTCCACTGTCAGAGCTAATTTACTGGTACCCACCAGGTGGATGGCACTACTCCGTTTCCTACTTCCAATACCAAAAAGCAGAACAGCAGCGGTAAGAGCACACGCTGTAAAGAATATTGTCCAGCTTTCAAATCTAGATTTGCCATTTTCAACAACAACCTGTGCCACCTGGACCTCGTGTAACAGCCCTTCATATTTAACGAGGTTGCTATCAAAATCAAAGGAGACAATGCAAATAAATACTTCGCTCCTAACTTGGTACATGTGTTTGTGTGCTCAGTTCTTCAGTCATATCCCACTGTTTGCAACTCCATTGAACCATAGCCTGCCAGGCTCCTCTGTCCATGGAATTTTCCAGGCAAGAATACTGGAGTGGGTTGCCAATTCCTCCTCCAGGGGATTTTCCTGACCCAGGGATCAAACTCCAGGTCTTCTGTGTCTCTTGCATTGCAGACAGATTCTTTACCGCAGAGCCACTGGGGAAGCCCAACCTGGCACATGGTAATCTCTCAATAAATTTGTTATTATTGTTCTGTTATTATCAGTGTCACTGCTTAGGAGTTTTACCAAAACCATTCTGAGTGAATAAGAGAAAATGCCTCTCTCCTTTTTGTATTTTGCATATAGGTAGGGAGGAATTGATGCAAAAGTCTTGTGTGCCAGTAAAGTAATTTTCAGAGTATTCAGTGAAACCTCAGTCTCTCTATTCTGTGTTTATTTCTTCCTCAGATGACAGAATACAAATCACAGTCTTGTGAGCTGGATTGGGAGGTAATCTTAAGAGGGATCGATCATGTTATTTTCAGAATCACCCTTTCTCTCCAACTTCTAAGGCTTTCTTATAGACTAAGCTTATCTGTTTTACTTTCTTTTCCCTTAGGATAAGTTCTTTCCCTAAAGCCTCCCCAGTCCTTCAAGAAAATAGACATCTGATCAGACTGACTCATCAAGTGTCACACTTGGAGATCCTGACACCAATTCCGGGAACCCAAGCCTGTAAATCAATAAAAAGATCTCTGTTACCAAGTGGCATCCAGGAGTGCTCCATCCTCTCAAGAATTAAACAAGTTTAAATTTTATCTTAATTGCCCTAAGTTCTACACAAAGGAGCATCTTCTCCTAATGAAAGGTGTAAAATGGGAATTCTTAAGGGAAGTAGATCATTCTTCTTAAGGGTAACTTTAAAGTCAGAAACAAATTCTTGCTTTTCAGGATAGTGATGTTGGGGGATAGCGAAGATATGGCATGAGTGCTTAATCTTCCCATGGGTGCCCATGGTAGACGCACATAATTGATCACAACCCTCCTTTTCTCTGAGCTTGTAAGTCTGAGGCTTCAAAATGCCTCCCAATGCAGTACTCTAGGTATCTATCATCAATCAATCAGAGTGGCACCTGATATTAAAATATATTTGCCATCCCAAGTTTAGATGAAGCGAGGGGATGGACAAAATGCCCAGGTTCTTTCTAATTCTGGTATTCCATAACATTCAAAGAAAACACCGATATAGAATTGAATCCTCAAGCTACTGTTGCCAGACATGTATAAATATCACAGTTAATTTATGAAATACGCTCACTTGCAATGTCTACTAAAGATAGTCTGCCTTGCCCAGTAGAGTTTCTGGTTTTCTCTATCATGGATTCATCATTGGTCGCATATTTTCTGCTGATCAAATATTGTTGATAGTGACATTGATGGCAATTGTCACTACTATTATTAATAATAATAGGTTTTCCTATATTTCCTAATACAAATAAAAGATAATGATGCAGCTTGGTAAAGTATTATACAACATGCCTCTGACCTCCCTCTTCCTGACCTACAGAAAGCACCCAGCCCTTCGCTGGTACATGAATAACTTCTCTACCCCTTTTCCCTCCTAGTCTTCATTTGCATTTTCAATTGGTATTTTCATTTAAATGTGTTAATCAGGGTGGATAAGTGTCAATTCTTGAGCTGAGGTCTGTCAATTCAGCTCTGAGAAAAAAGCATTGGTCCTTGTTACCAGCAGGTAAGTGCACATAAAAAGATGTGAAGAACAGACTTTTGGACTATGTGGGAGAAGGCAAGGGTGGGAAAATGTGTATTACCATATGAAAAATAGATGACCAGTGCATGAAGCAGGGTTCAAAGCTGGTGCTCTCGGACAACCCAGAGGGATAGACTGGGGAGGGAGGTGGGAGGAGGGTTCAGGATGGTGGAATACATGTCCACCCATGACTGATTCATGTCAATGTATGGCAAAAACCACCACAATATTGTAAAGTAATTAGCCTCCAATTAAAATAAATAAATTGATTAAAAAAAAAACAAGTACCAGCAATTCCCTACATTTGTAGGGACCCATCTTTGTTAGATACTTTCTTTGCTCTGTTGGACTTTTGGCTTTGGCTCATGACCATTCTTGGATTTAGAATCAAATAAACTTTTTATTTTACTGATGACAAACTAAAACCCAAGATGAGACAGTGACTGTCCAGGTCTGCAAAGCAGCTGGCATCAGGGCATGACTACAACCCAGCTCTCCGAGCTACCACTCAGTTTAACTTTGGACCAAATCTTTTTGCTTCATATAATCTAGCTAGCCAGTTAGATGCAATCTATGTGTGGGCTGAACAGGAAGATGTTCTCATTAAATCAGATCTTGTTCTCAATTACAAACTGAATTTAAAGTCACTGTGTGTCGACACAAAATTTTCCGACTATGTGGGTCAGCACACTCACTGTGGAATACATTCACAACTACACAAGGGCAAATACACATCTGTGTTTGCATTGCCTCCCACACATGAATACCCAGCACAGCACACACTTGTTAATTTAATTTATTTATAAACATAACCTGCCAAATGTTGAGATGATGGATGATTTGGGGCTTTAATAAATCCAACATTGAATGAGCCCAAGAAATTGTCTGGTGTCAGCTTTTCACTAAATGCAATTAGTCATGTGGAAATATTACAGACATAAAAATAATCTTCAGCTGAATTTCATAAATTTGGTAGAGTACACAGAATGTAGGCAAGCTAATTGTTTAGAAAGAGAAAAAAGAAAGGTGAAGGTAGGAAAGAGAGAGAGAAGAAAGAAAGAGGAAGAGGATGAGGAAGAGGGAGGAAGAAGTGAGATAGAAGTATTAAAAGAGAAAGAAATTCCACTTGCCCTCAAGGTTGCACTAAAGTTATTCTTCCTTGTGTGAACAGTAGAAGGAGTACTATTCTTTGCCTATTCTTTGCTCAGTACAGATTGGTAATGCAGATGGAATGACAGCCCCTTGTTTTGATGCCCTCACTGCCTCACTTTTACACTGCTTCATTTCCCCTGCAATCATCTGAGAGGGAGCCAGACAACCTCCCCAAAGAGGCAAAGCCAATAGCAAATGCTGTTAGTTTAGAAGCTTGCTCTGCCCTCCGTGAGAAAACTGCACACACCACTGGAAATCACCCTGCTGGTCTCAGATTTTCCTGTCTCCCATGTCTTCTTCTCCAGCATCTCTCATCCTCTGGACATTAGACTGTAGGTCCTGAAGAGAAGCAGCCCTGGGAGAACTGATTTCCTGATGGGTCATTTCCCCCTGTGCTTGTCTCTTCCTCATGCATTTGGCTGTGAGTTTCTTAAAGACACAGGTTGTTTCTTATAGATTCCTGGGTCATCAGTGGCTAGTTCATGAGTTGGCACATGAGAACTTCTCATGAGTATTTGTTGAATCAATGAATTCTTTTGACTTTCCTCATCTCATCTAAGGTGAGGAAAGATTCACTAGATTCACTAGGAACTTACAAATAAGTTCTTAGAGAGGTTTATGTCTTTCCTGCCAGAGACAAATGTATTTTTAAAGAAAATAAGAAGAGGGCAACTTGGCTCAGAACCTCTGTTTTCTAATAGCAGGATGAGAAGTTTTAGTGACGCACCTTCCTGAGGTCATTCTTGAGGTTGATCTGCAGTATCAGGCTATGTCTAAACTAAGGTGATTAGAACTTTTGCTTCACTGTGTGTTGTTTATTTTCACTGCTTAGCCCTGTGATACAAATATGCCTGGGAGACATGGCATAGTGTTCCAGCTGTTCCACCATCTGCTCACTCTATCAGCAAGGCCACATTAAGTCGCCTAACCTCTCTGTGCCTCAGTTTTCCAATCTGTAAATGGGGATGATAGTATGTATATGGTTGTTGTTGAGAATCAACTGAGCTATTAAATGTAGTTACCATTTTCTAGGTGAACTGCACCTGGAAAACGGTAGCTACTGTGTAAAAATCAGCTATTATTTTTCTTAGATCTCATTCTGTATAATTGTGAAATGGAAAAAGTAAACAACCTTTGCATTTCCCATTTGTATGATATTTAGCATGTCATAACAAAGGCTGTATCTGAAACAGGGGCCCCATATAGTGGCTTGTGAAGATGATACCACTCATATTTTTGAGTCTAGCAGTGGAAATTAGTATAATGGGAGAGAATTTTCCAGGAACAACTTCATTGCCATCAGGAAGGAAACAGAGCGATGACCTCAGATTCTGAGTCACTGACTATGGGGGAAGAAATCTTGACAGCAATAAACAGAATTTGGTGCATACACTGTGATTTGAGGAGCAGGTCCTGCAGTGAAGCTGGGGATGGCTTTTAAATTTAATTATGCACATGTTTCTCCAGCAAGAGTTTATTGAATCATATGGTGTGAACCATAAACAAACACTAAAAACCTGGCTGGGTTGACGGCTACAAGCTACAAAATGATCTTTAAAGATCAAATATTTATTCCAAAATCCCAGGAGCCAATCACTCCGCATTAAAGTCAAAAGCAAGTGATCCATTCTTCCCCCAACAGTGGCTTATTAATCTTCTCCCTGATTGGAATACGCACAAATAGCCATCCCCCTCGCACCACTCCACACGGAGGAGTCAGTTCGGGTGACGCACACCAAATGCATAATCTACAGGATTTAGTAGGTTGCCTTGCCAGTGAATTATTTCTGCAGAGCTTGACATAAATCAACCTCAGGATGCACCATTCGGGGGATGTAAATGTCTCTCTGGGTTCCCCAGTAGTTTTCTGGATTCCCTCCAGGAGGAATTCGTTAGGCTTGGGACCTGGAAACACTCTGAAGGGTGACTTCAGAGGGTGGCTACTGGGGACAGGAGGACAGACGTTCCATCCTCTGCTTACTACAAACCACCTCCTGATTAGCTGCTCAACCCAGGACTCCTCCTCATCACCCAAGGAAGAGAGGCTCTACTCTGGTCCCCACCCGCTGCCCAAAGCTGCTGCCTCGTTTCTAATTTCCATTCCCTTTGGGAGCTGAAATGCAAGCTGGTATCACCATGGGAGCTTTGCAGCAGTTCCGGGTTACTCCTTAGAAAAAAATTTTTTTTTTATTTTTTCTTTGAATTCATAAGGCAAAGTTCATAACTCTGCCTATGGCTGGTGACTTGGTCTCTGTGATTTCACAATAGTTATATATGTATGTGCATATACTTGGTGAAGCGTTAAGTATAAATATCTCTGTTATGGTCCATTGGAGGAAAGCTGCCCTCCTGAGGGGAGCTTAGGCTCTCTCCAAATGACCACCCAGCTTGCTCATCTGCCACAACCCCACAAGTTCAATCACACCTCCCGGATAACAAAAGTCTGATAGAGATCCATAGGTTTCGAGATGCTGATTCAACCTAAATGCTTTTGTTTGCAAAAGCAAGCAAACGCTCCTTGGAAAATTCTGCTGACACATTTTAGGTTTTGAGGAGCTTGTCTGTGATGGCTTTGAAGCACAAACAGGGGTACAATGAATGATTCCTGTGTACACGACAAAGGAAAAAATTATCATCGCTATTATTAAGACCATCACTTTCTCTATCTTAATCCTGGCTTGTTTTGTCTATTTAAGAAGAATTTGTGCTCCTTAAATAGATATGACCAGCTGAGCTCCCAGGACTACATGTATTAGGAAGATAGATTTTGTTTATTCTGCATTTTTTAAAAAAAATAGAAGCCAGTGCATGCATGCAGGCTCATTTGTGTCCAGCTGTTTGCAATTCCATGGACTATAGCCCACCAGGCTCCTCTGTCCTTGGAATTCTCCAGGTGAGAATACTGGAGTGGGTTGCCACGCCCTCCTCCAAGGGATCTTCCAGACACAGGGATCAAACCCTCGTCTCTTGTGTCTCCTGGATTGGCAGATGGATTCTTTACCACCTGCCACCTAGGAATCACCTAGGAAGCCCCATAGCAGCCAATATTTCAATTAAAAAAATAATAATTAATTTTCTACTAAGAAGAAATCATAAGATTAGCTCTCCCAGGGCCCACACTGCTATGTAGAATACCCTCTTGGCAGTTCCCTTAGTTGGATATCATTTCCAGTGTACCATACTCCCCACTGTTTCTAGTTATCAGTTATCTGCAGATACTAAAGCCCAGCCCTTTCCAATCTTTAATACTTTCCACATGTTAGTACCTTCCATGTAGACATGTATGTACGTGCATGGCCCCTGGTGTGAAGGTGTGGCTAGAGTGAGGTCACCCTGTTTGAGGACAGCATCAGCTCCAGAGGCTTCTGTCATCACATCCAGTTCTGTCATAGAAGGGCAGCTGTTCCCAGATGTAGGAGTTATTTGCAGTAAGTTCCCTAAATATGGGAGCTTCCCAGGTGGTGCCAGTGGTAAAGACCTCACCTGCCAATGCAGGAGATGTAAGAGTTTTGGGTTTGATCCCTGGGTTGAGAAGACCCCCCTGGGGGAGGAAATGGCAACCCACTCCAGTATTCTTGCCTGGGAAATCCTACAGAGGAGCCTGGTGGGCTACAGTCCGTGAGAGCGCAGAGTCAGACACAGCTGAAGCAACTTAGCACACTCACACACCCCTACATATAAACGGGTTCTATTCCAAAAGCCCATTCATAAGTACAATTTGTTCATAAGTCCGACCAAGTTATCCCAGGTACCTAGCTTTTACAGACAATGCCAGACATGTGAACTAACTTACATGATTGAACATGCAAACGCACATTCACATCTCTGAAAGTTCACTTGTAGGTCTGTATGTAGGGGACTTACTGTACTTTCTAGGTTGTTACTGAGGCTTGGTGGGGACTACACGGGCTCTCCTATCTCTGTAACAGGGTCAGCCAAGAGAGACCTGGGGCCTAAGCTGCTGCTGGACTCAGTGGCCACCTTGACTTCCACAATTCCTCTGAACCAGACAACCAAAATCACCTGGATAATATCCAGATCCAAGAGCCAGAATAAGAAGATGGGGACAAATATCCACTTCCACATGGTTCCTCCTCTTAGAGAGATCTAGACACTGCCAGCAAACCCTAACAGAGGAAGTCCTACATGGGCTGAGTGGGCACCAGAGTGCAAAAATATCTATATGAGTTTGTTACAAAGCGAGAATGTCAAGGATTTCTGATGCCAAGAGCAGGAATGGCACAGCATTTCTCCGCGGATGGTGCCAAGCTCTTTCCAAACACTGACTGGGGTCTGTAGGGTCGTTGGTGGCTCTGTAACTGACCATGCTTCTCTGGGTTCTTACACCAAAAGAGTTCTTTTTACACACAAGTTATGATTACTCCCCATCCCAATTCCTGAACAGCCAAGATCCAGTTACCTTAGATGTAACTGTTCCTTGCCCCTCCCTACATGGATATGACAATATTTTATAAAATATCTTCATGGAAATACCACGTTTAACCCACTAGTCACTCCCGTTCCAGCCTCTATTTGTAGACAAGCTCTCTTATCTACGTGTATGTTGTTTATTTTGACTGCTTGGTCCTGTGATACAAATATGCCTGGGAGACGTGGCATAGTGTTGCAGCTATTCCACCATCTACTCACTCTATAAATAAACAAGGCCACTTTATGTCACCTAACCTCGCTGGGTTTCAGTTTTCCAGTCTGTAAACAGGGATGATAGTACTTACATGGTTGTTGGTGAGGATTAACTGAGCTGTTAAATGTAAAACACTTTGAACAGCACCTGGAAAATGGTAACTACTGTGGAAGAATCAGCCATTATTTTCTTTAGATCTCATTCTGCATGACTATGAAACAGGAAAAGTAAGCAACCTTCACATTTCCCATTTGTATGATACTTAGCATTTCATAACAAAGGCTGTATCTGAAACAGGGGCCCCTTTTAGTAGAGGAGATGCTGCTGCTCGTATTTTTGAGTCTAGCCCTGGAAATCGTCAAGCTGCCTAATAGTGGACCAAAGTCCCATGTCTTTGCTCTGGTTTTGGAGAGCCTAAGTTAAAGCTCCTAAGGTTCTTGTCCATCACTCTTCAGTTGGGAGTGAAGGACACTGGAGTTGATGAACAGGATTCTAATGAAACATATGTAGCACCAAACCTTCTACTACAAACAACTCAATTTTGTTCACTGCATTCTTTACAAAAACACACCTTCTTTGGTTGCCACCTTCTCATATTTTATGTCATTATTTATATCCTGGAAGATTATCAGTGGGGCTTCCCTGATGGCTCACTAGGTAAAGAATTCACTTGCAATGCAGGAGACACAGGTTTGATTCCTGGGTGGGGAAGATCTCCTGCAGATTTTCAATAGCTAAAGGATCTGAGTGCTATTCAGAAAACCCAGCAGAATACCAATTCTTGTGGCTCAAGAACAAGAGAAGGTGGACCTTGTTTGATTGCAGTCACTATGGACGAACATCTGGAGGACACCCTCAGACCTTCCATCAGACAGTTGGCAGGGGCTGATAGACAAGCCCTGTCAGCTTGGCACCATCCATGGAGAAGTGCTGTGCCATTCCTGCCAACCAGACAGGTCAGACGTTCAGACACATAACAGATCTCTTCTACAGGATGCTGATATTCAAGACCCTCTGAAATGATGGCACCTGGCTCTGGTCTCCCTTGGGCTCATCTCCACTCCACAGAGCCCAGTTCACAGGGCACTGCTCTCTGGCCAACACCTGGGTGATTTGAATACAAGGTGGAAGAGATGATGGATTCCCCAGCAGCAGAAAGCCAACTCTATCAACTGGCTTTCCTAGAAACCAGACAAGCCAGAACCAATGTTTTGGAAATCTATCTCATGCACTCACAATGTGCCAGAGCATGTTAGCATTTTCTATTAAGTAAACCTGGGGAAGTCTGACTCTCCTCTGTGAGTTGTCGGAGAAAACAGTGTCAGAGACACCACAGGTTTCTCATCATAATCAATTGCAGCTATGGTCACACCATCCAAGAAGTTTCTCCAGAATTCACATTCCAACCTTTATTATTATTTTTTTAAGTGATTTGTTTATTTATTTATTTTATTTTGGGTTGCACTGGGTCTTCATTGCTGCACATGGGCTTTCTCTATTTGCAGCAAGCGGGGGCTAGTCTTCACTGTGGTGCCGCGGCACTTCATTGCAGTGGCTTCTCTTGTGGAGCATGGGCTGCAGGGCACACAGGCTTCAGTAGGTGCAGCACATGGGCTCAGTTGTGGCGCACTGGCTTAGTTGCTCTGCGGCATGTGAAATCTTCCCAGACCAGGATTGAACCCATGTCCTCTGTATTGGCAGGCAGATTCTTATCCACTGTACCACTAGGGAAATTCCCAACCTCTACTTTAAAACACCAGACTTTCACCTGTTTTCCCCATTCCACTCTGACTAGGCTTCGGCAAAGCCCATCCCAGGCCAGGGCCAGCATGCTCGGGCCCTCATTCGTTTGAGATAAGGGATTAAAGCTGAAAGAAATATGTATTTTCCAGCTCCGTCTTGGTTGCTCATGGTAATGGAAGTCTCTCTTTGTTCCCCATGCCCTAACAAGTACTCTCGCCTTCCTCCATGACATGTTTTGTTAATCAAAGCCACTTACATTGTGTTTTGAGTGTCCTCTGAGCTCCTGACCACTGTCTGGCTGAGGTGTTAAAGGAATGAAGAAATGCCCCAATAGCAGCCGCAGACGGAAGCAGCTGCTGGCTTGAGGAGGATAGATAATCCACAAATTGGATAGTCAGCCAATGAATAAATACACATTGATTATGTTCGTTTAACTACCAGTATCAACTGCCTATGGGGAGGATGAACTAGTGGAAAAAAAAATTGATGAGCTGGTTAATGTGGCTTATTGGCGAGACAGTTTTAACGTCATGTGGCTTTAAGAGTCCTGTTAAAAAAAAATTAATGTGGAGATTGCATTTTAATGGGTCTGAATCCATAAGCAGTGGGTTGCAAATATGTGTCTCTAGGGGCAATTCCCGCATTAGGCTCTTTGCTCTGAGATCCTCTGGGGGGAAGAGGGTAACGCATCATATTGAACCTTTGTTAAGTGCCAGTTGGTGCTGTGTACAGAATGCAGAGTGCAGTCAGGTGGGAGATATGAATGGCAGTGTGATGGCTCTCAGCTGCTGAGCAGGTAACAGTGGGATGACCTAGTGCTGGGGAGCTGTGATGGGGCTGAAACAAGGGTTGATGAATGAGTTGGGCAGTGAATGGGACTTGATGCTAGAAGTGATGGAAAGGGGAAATCAAATCCTAATGGACTTAGAGGAGACTTAGATGATGTTAGGTGGTATCACCTAAGAGAAGAAGAAAGTGAGAAAGAGAGAGGAAGAGAAGAAAAAGAAGAAATAGGAAATTATCTAGTCTCATTTATTTCTCTATCACTAAAATTCACCCTGACCTGTACTTTCTTGTTCATATCACTTTTACCACAGGATTTGACTTTAAACCTTACTCAAGTCATTCAAGAAATCTTTACTGGACCATTGCAACTTGCAAGAATTTCTCATATTGATTATTTCCTTGGATGATATTTCATGGGTCATTGTAACAGTATTTTGTTCTTGTAGTAAATGTTATTTAATTTTTGCAAATATGTCATAAGCTCCTTGAGGGCAGATTTTGTCATTTACTTATCTCTGCATTCCCCACAGCTCCTGGTACCACGTTGGAACATAGAAGGTACAAAGTTGATGGTTATGAGCTATACTTAATGTGAAAGTGGAAGTCTCATGAAAGTTAATGATCCTCCCACACTCCCCAAGGCCGAGGCTCTCTGGTGTTCTTGACAAATACCTAGGATGGCTGAGTCTGACCTACATTCCTCTCTTAGTTTCTTCTCTGCCATGGTGTCTTCTCTCTAGAATCCTCCTTTTCCTTTCCTTGATTTCCAAGTTCCAGCCCTAGAAAGAGCAAGTCAGTGGCAAGGGATCATCCCACATCTCCACAATAATCTTCAAACAAGTATGCTCCCAGCCACAAAGTTTGCCTTTGGGAGCCTGGGGATTCTCTTCTCACCCAACCAAAGTTCTCAACATTCCATAAAAACCACTGCACCAGCTTTCCCTGGGTCAGACTGTTTTCTGGTTTCCTTATTTCTGAGCTATGTTCTTGAATCTTCAGTCCCCTCTTTACATTATTCTCAAATTACCAAATTACCAATTGGAAGCTCTGCCTGGCTTTGGTCTCTAGGGCGCCATGTCTTACTTGGGTCAGCCCCTTTGGCTCTTTGACTGCATTTTGAGAGCAAGTGAGCCTGGTCCTTGTGCCAGATCCTGTTTGCCAGACACCCTGCTTGTCAAACAGGGAGCACAGAAGAAGGCTTTTTTTTAAGTGATGCATATGAGTAAGAAAAACCAAGCCATGTTTTCACCTGATCATCCTGTCTCTACATGGAGGCACCAAGAAGTGAAATGCTGGTAAACAGAGGCTCATTTTATTGCTATCATTTGGAAGATCCATGTTTCCAGAAATGTAGAAAACTCTCACTCTCCTTTTTACCTCTAGTGTTCCCTTTAAACCCTGAGCTCCTTTACCCTTGGCTTAAAAGCAATCTTTTCAATGCTATAGAGCTTTTAACTCTTTAAAGTTTTTATATCTTTAATCTCATTTCATCCTTACAATGTCCCTGTGAGGTAGGTAGGGCAGGCATTATTAAACATATTTGAATAATGAGCAAAAAGAGCCCAAGTAGATGAAATGTCTTGCTCCACATCCTCTGAGAAGAGATCCTTGTTTCCTGACTCTTGAGTCAGTGGCTTTCTTTCTTTCTTTCTTTTTTATCATTCCAGGAATCTTAAGTAAATTGGACATTCTCTTTTCAAACTCTCTTGTGTCCTGGCTCAGGTTGGACAGGAAGGAGAAGGAAGGGTGTGGGAGATGGACTGTGGGGGGGTGGGATGCAGGAGAAAGAAGGTCCAGAAGGGGAAAATGCTTACATGACTTGCATATCAATAGCTACTCATTAGCGAGGGAGAGGTCAGGGCACTTGCCGATAATAATGTGTGCATTATGGTACTTAATGGAAATGGTGCTGTATCTGCCCCATCAAAAACTAATCTGCCCAAGAGATACCCAGGCCCAGCACAGCAAGAATGAAATTCCCTCTGGGCCAGCTTCTGGAACTGAATCTGAAGCCATTAGTATCAGAAGCCCCAGGGAGTGCATCTAGCATGCTGATTCAGACAGTGTAGACTCCAGCCATTAGTAGGGCCAGGCTGGGAACTGGAGAAGCAGCTCTGGAGATGGGATGCTTAGTTAGACTTATCCAGGCTTCCCACAAGTATGGGCTGTGGAAAGGGACTAGAGGACCTTCTCTGCCCTAGTTCCATGAGGTCTTGGCATAAAAGCTCTGCTAGTTCTCTAAAGTGCAGCCAAGCATTTTGTTCCTCTCCCAACTCTATCCTAAGCATAACTATGCCCAGGTCTTACCCAGGGCATCGTGAACATGTATCTTTCTAGTTCATGTCTGGCTTCCTCTTAAGTTCAAGGTGGGTGGGTTTTTCCCTTAACCTTGCAGAGCCACCAACAACCTTGCCTCTAGGAGCCACCGCTAACATAGAGCAGGAAGGCTGCCCTGTGAATACTGGGTGCTTGGGTGCTAAACCTATCTCTGCCTTAGCCAGTTTTGTGACACTGACTAAGGCTCTGCCCCTTTGCATGTAACTGTTTTATCTGAAGATGGGGTATCAGTAGCTGCTCACCAGGTGGCTGTCAGGCCTTGATTTCATTTGAGGAGAGAGGGGACAAGGGAGGCTATAAAAATATAAAGAATTCTAGAGGCAAAATATTGTTCTTCTATAGATGAGAGGACTTCCTTCCCACCCCCCCACCCCCATCCCTCCCCCGCCAAAGGAAGCACTGCCAGCTGGTATCCCAAGACACTATCAGATAAACAGTTGACATAGATTATCTCTTGGAGTCCTGCTAGTTCAGACAGAGCATGGGACCTAGTCACTGAAAGAGTCAAGGATGGAGAGAGGTCACTCATGCTCTGTCCAGAGAGCTCATGGACCATTCCTGCTCCGATGATCTATTACTTCCCCTCTTTTCCTCTGGTGTTGTCCCTCCCATGGTAATAGACTCACAGGTGGCAGCTGTCACATAGAAAAGACAGCATGTCTTTTCCAAAGGTCTATCCCTCCCTTATCCATGTATCCTGAGGGTCCAGAGCTAGTTGGGGTTGGGAAGTCTTGGATCCTCCAGCTTTATAGAAGAAGGAAATATAGTCCAGAGAGAAGATGTTGCATTCAGAGCCAGTTAGGGATGGATGCCAGAGTAGAACCTCACTCCTTCAAAGTCAAGAGCTCCTCATATGGAATCAAGTGATGGATGGAAATGAGATTATACTACCTCTTGATCCAGCTGAATCTCTGAACCAATTCTATGTCATGAAATATCCTAACTCTAACCCTTACACATTCAATCTACTTATTGTGTTACACAAGTAAATCTAGATTTGTGCCGATCCATATGGTAGCCACTGGTTACATGTGGCTAGGGCTTCCGTCTATGGGGTTGCACAGAGTCGGACACAACTGAAGCGACTTAGCAGCAGCAGCAGCAGTCAGTCAAAACAAATTAAATTAAAATTAAAATTTTCAGTCACACTAATGACATTAGAAATGCTTAATAGCCGCATAGAGCCGATGGCTACCATACTGGACAATGTATATAGAATATTTCCACCACTGAAGAACGTTCTGTTGTACAACACTGGTGGGGGGCTGGGGATTGCTTCTCTCACTTTACAGATGGGAAGACTAGGGCCTGGAGGAGGGGAAGGGTAGCACCTTGTCTCAGTCCTGCAGTCAGTGACAAGAGAGACCCTACTTTTTTTTACATCAAATATCAAGTCTTTGGCAATAAAATGTAATGATTGTTTTCCATCTGATAGTCCCCGGAAGTGAGGCCTCTCAAATTTCTACAAGGAGTGGTCTCAAGAAAACAACCTGAATGAGGTTTCTGTTGCTGCATTTTCATATTAGTTTAGATAAGATTGAGAAAATGCTGACTGTCCATAACAAAGATTCAAGGTGAATAGATGAAGATGTGTGTGTCAGGGGTGAATATAGAGACACTTCAGGCCATCCCCCCTCATAAGCTGCCTTTCCACAGTATTTCTGTAAAATAAGCTCGTCCCTCTTCCTCCCAAATAAACAAATAAAACTTTGCTTAATATACTAGAAATATCCTTAACTTGTTTGGTGGAGGTTATCCGACTTTGACAGTACTGACAATAGCTAATAAACATTGTATTGCTATTAATATACTAGAAGAGTAGTGTTTAAAAAAGGGAGGTAAAAACCCAGATTTATAATAATGGTCAGACTATATCTGTGTTGTTCTGTGAGGCATTTTAGGAGGACTAGAGATAAACAAATGTATATTATAAAGTATATAGTGAAGCCTGATATGAGAGATTGGGAATGTTTAACTTGCAGAAAAGAAGACTCAGATGGAATATATATATATTTACACACACACACATACACACTTATTTCTAAATATTTGAAGAGTTGTTGAGTAGAAAAAATTATATTTGTTACAAGTTTGTCTATTTGGCTTATTTCCATCATTGTTATTATTACTTCATATTAAAATCTCATTTTCTTTAAAATAGCACTTAAAAAGTTCACTGGAAACTTCATATTAAAGGGAGTCTGCTGTCAGAAATAAGATGGCATTCGATACAGATATTGTGAAAAGGTCTACAGTATGAAATGGACACGGCTGAGGTTATTCTTTTCTCATTAATCAGGATAGGCTGTGCTATTGTTTGTTTCCATTTTTCATCTGTCCTAAGGATTTTAGAGATGTGAGGAGGTTTCAGAGAAGAAACAAAGGAGTTGTGGTTGTACTGCCTTTCAGGGCAAGCTTGGGTGACTTGAGGTCAAGCTGAATACGCTGCAGGTAAATCCTCACCCAGCCCACTCACTGCCCAGAGTCCTCGTCCCTCTCCACATCTGTCCTCCATGCCTGGAGTGACATGATTGCTTTTTTCCCCCAGCATTTGTACAAATAAATTAAATGGTAACAATTTTCTTTTTTCCCCATAAAAAAAAGAAATGACAACACAATTTAAAAGCTGGCAGGCTGTTAAAAAAGGTCCCATATGGCCTCAGACAAACAGAGCCAAGACAGGGCCCCTTGGCTGGGCTTGCAAGTCTCCGTGGAGAGGGGCCCTTGCCCTGATGACAATGGCATTTGGGGGTTAAGTTGACTCAGGCATGTCCCAAGAACAGAGTCTGGTCCCACAGGTTCATCCTGGAGGCAGCGCAGGATGAAAAGTGGAAGTGTTAGTCATTCAGTTGTGTCTGACTCTGTGTCCCATGGACTGTATAGCCTACCAGGTTCCTCCATCCACGGAATTTTACAGGCACAAATACTGGAAAATTGCCACTTCCTTCTCCAGGGGACCTTCCCGACCCAGGGATCGAACCCTGGGTCTCCTGCATTGCAGGCAGTTTCTTTACCGTCTGAGCCACCAGGGAAGCCCTGAGGGAACGTCAAAAACAGCACATCCTAGAGGAGACAGGCCCTAGAAGTAGCAGTTCAGATGAGGGACATTTACAAGCTCACAGCGCACAGAAGCTTTGTTGTGGTACTGCCAAGCTTCCCTTTTACTCTGGAAGCGACAGCTTGTCTCCAGACACAATCTGAGATAAATAAATGGTGGAAGTGGTGTAGAGGTTTGAGTTCGATTTCTAAATTTTTGCTAAATCTTTAGCAGAAGTCAAGGAAATCAAGAAAGATGGGACTGATTCAGTATCTCAGAGTTGCTGCCTCAGCAAACTGGCTTCCTTCCCTGTTCATCCCCACCTCAACAGAAACTTGTGATGAACATTTCTTACCTTCTGTAGCATCTATCTGCCTCAGGCCCTCAGCCCACCTCTAAGAATTCTATCGACAGCCATTTATATAGAACCAAACCTTGCATTACTGACAACACACAGGTCAACACCGTTATCATCATCATCAAAGTTCAACATGCTGCCTTGGAACATGTTTCAGATAGTGTTCCATGGAGCCACTGAGGGGAAAGGAGGTCTGAGTAAGGAGGCCTATGACTGAACCTCCCACCTTGTACCAGAGCCTTTTTATGAGGCTGGAGGGCTTCAAGGAAGCAATACATGCTTCCTTCCAATACATAGCATGCATAAGAGTCTTGAACCAATACTCTTTCTTTCTGAAAAGTCTCCCAAATTATTGTAGGCATAGGAAATTAATGTAGAAGTTTAATCTGGTTATACAGAAAGAGGGTGGTCATCCAACAGCATCCAGTGGTGTGGTGCAGCAAGGTGTGATGTGGTGTGCTGGGGTGTGACATTGTGTTATGTTGTAGTGTGGCACAGTATTGTGTGTTGTGTTATGGTGTGGTGTGGTATTGGGCATTATGTTGTGGCATAGTATTATGTATTGTGGTGTGGTGTGGTCTGGTGGTAACTTTTGTCTCCTGTTCCCCCTCACCCACTTCTTCGCTGGGGTCTTCAGGTCTTCGCCTATTGAGTTTTAGGCTTCACATCACCCCCACAGGGCTACTTTGCCTCATAGAATCTTTGCCCTTGTAAAGATTCTCAGATCTTTGTCACATTACACAGAATTGCTTCCATCCAGCACCCTCTTATAAGCCAGTTGTCACAACTGCCCAGGAATTGTTAGCTGATAAGAGTTTTAAAGTATTCTTTGTCCTTTCAATGAATAAGAACCCTGGAAAATCACAAAGTCACCCCAAAAAATGAAAGAGAGAATATTTTTTAGCAGAATAGGGTGTTTAATAATCTTTAAATTCCACCCAGGTTAGAATCATGACCATTCATCTTGCTGTTTTCAGTCACTAAGTTGTGTCCAACTCTTTGCAACCCCATGGACTGCAGGACACCAGGTTTTCCTGTCCTTCACTATCTCCCAGAGTTTATTCAAACTCATGACCATTGAGTCAGTGATACTATCCAACCATCTCATCCTCTGTTGGCTCCTTCTTCTCCTGCCTTCAGTCTTTCCAGAAACAGGGTAAACTCAGGTCTCCCGCATTTCAGACAGATTCTTTACCATCTGAGCCACCAGGGAAGCCCCAATCATTCATGATATTCTCTTAAATATCAACCAATAGCCAGGGAGCAAAATGACTATTTTTATGGGTTGCTTTTGGCTCTAGTCTTGTAAAGTCAATTAGCATATTGACCCATTGCTGGAGATTGCAAGAAAAATTCCTTCTTCCTGTCGGTTTTGGGCAGAGACAATGAGATTTCCCTGATACTACAATGTATCAATAGCTAAACCAAATTGTATGCAGACTAAACTAAATGAAGTGTAAGACTATCCCGCAGTGGCCGTGTAACAAATCTAGTGGAAGTTCATTGTATTATTCTCCAGTTCAACAAAGAGTTCAGTCTGTACCTACCTGTCTCTACACAGTAGAGTTAGAAATCTGAAACTCAAAAACTCTTCTAGAACGGAATTTGAAACCCCTGAGCTGAAGCTACACTCACAACCTGAAGAGCAGTTTTGAAGAGTATCTTGATCTCTCAGCTGTGTTTTTCAGTAAATGGACAACCCCATTGCATTCTGTTATGTATTTAAGAGAATGTCTTTTTTCCTCAGTTTCTGCTGGATCAAGAGAGAGATAAAGGACTCTGAGCTCAACAAGATACCTTTTCTCTTCCTGCTGGGCACATAGCTTGATCTCATTTCCCAGTCTCTCTAGTGACTGAGTTCTGGTCTATGGAACATGGACAGATGTGATGTATGTAAATTCCAAGCCTGGGCCATAAAAACCTGTGCACCTCTCACCACACACCCTCCTTACCACATGTGCTGGCTGGATATGGGCATCCAGTAGAGGACTTGAAGACCCCATGGGATGGAAAAGTCATGGTTTGCAAGGATTCTGAGTCAAGCCACTTTGGAGAGCTACCTGACCAGGAACACCAGCAATGAACTATCTCATAAAACAGAACTAAAATTTCATAATGTTAGGTCACTGAGCTGTGGACTTATTTGTTACAGCAGTTAGTCTATCCTGACTAATACATCACTTCACTTAAGTTACCATCTTTATATCTAAAAAGACTGCAGTTTGCACTAAATTCTAAAAGTCAGAGGACCCATAGCTATGAAATATCATTTTGCTGTAATATATTGGAAATGGGATGGAGAAGAAGAATTTTCCAGTCCTATGCTATATGGTCAGTTAAGTTGACTAAAGATCTTATTCTAATGGGCTTTCCTGGTGGCTCAGGGATGAAGAATCTGACTGCAATGCAGGAGCTGCAAGAGATGCTGGTTTGATCTGGGTTAGGAAGATCCCTTGGAGGAGGGCATGGCAACCCACTCCAGTATTCTTGCCTGGAGAATCCTGTAGATAGAGGAGCCTGGCAAGCTACAGTCCATAGGGTCACAAAGAGTCAGACATGACTAAAATGACTTAGTATGCATGCACACATATTCTAATGAGATCACCAGCGAGGAAGATTTTCAAGTCCTGGCTGATTCAGAAAGGGTTTTATCAGGAAACCTTTGCCAAGGTTGTTGCTGTTGTTCAGTCACCAAGTCGTCTCCAACTCTTTTCAAACCCATGGACTGCAGCAAGCCAAGCCTCCCTGTTCCCCTCCATCTTCCAGAGTTTGCCCAAGTTCATGTCCGTTGGCAGGGATAGCAACGTTATACAAATTGGATAAATAGGTCTGTAGTACGTCCAAGGCCACAGTTATGAAGACAACAGTGTATCAAGTCTGATGGCCCATCAAAATCAGCACTGAGAGCTTGGTAATCCTAGTTGGGAATATCATCAGAAGAGTGGCTTGCTGCCAGAGGCAAGTTGAGATAAACGGTTCAAGCCTGAACCATTAGAGGCACAGATATGCTGGGGGTTTACAAGGCTCAGTGTGTCTGGGGCCAGAGAATGTGACGGCTTCAAGGCAGACTGCTTCACAAGGCAATCAAGAAATAACCCTAGTTAAGTTTCAATCATTCTTCAAGACTTATTTGCAATAGAATTTTTAAAATAAACATACCTTTAAAGCTTAATTGGTAAATACAGACTTAGTTCTGAGTTTCAGCCAGAGAAATACACTGTCCCTTGAATAATGTATCAAATAGAAAAATGTATTTGAGAAAAGATATTGTAAGAATTCTAGAATGTATACTCCAAAGCGCATTGCCCCCAAAGAGTTAGGAGCTCTGGTTCTGAATGCTAATTTGACTGTGGTGGTATATAACCTTGGGCAAATCAGCCATCCTTGTTTTAGTTTTCTCACCTGAAAATAAGGAAATTAAATCTGATTCCCTGAAAATAGAGTCATTTACAACTATGAAATTCTCCAAGTCTAAGATATAACCTTTCATAAGTGTGTGTGGAGCGGGCAGTGAGATAGAGAGCAAGGAAAATGTGTCTACCTTGGTATGGAAGACTGGAGTCTGAATATAAATTCTGGTTGAGTCTGGTCACAGATTTTCATTCATTAGAGAGTGCACTGACTCCAATGGTCAAGACAACCCAGACACCTTGTCCCGCCACATAAAGGGAGCCTGTTCAGGAGCTAACTCTGAAAATTTCTCCTGAATCTCACATGGCAGAGAAAAAGATCACAGGCCTTTCAGGTAAACAGAAAGCACTGTTGATACCCTTCCCTCCTCAGCTCTTCTGAATCATTGACAAGGGATTCAACTGCCCTGAGCCCTAGTGCTCTCTCATCATAATAATGGTAATAATCAAGATATCCCAGAATGTGGGGCTTGGGTAAAGAATCAGCCTGCAATGTAGGAGACTTTGGTTTTATCCTTGGGTCAGGAAGATCCCCTGGAGAAGGGAATGGCATCCACTCCAGTTTTCTTGCCAGGAGAGTTCCATGGACAGAAGAGCTTGGTGGGCTACATTACATGGGGTTGCAAAGAGTCGGACATGACTGAACAATCACACTTTCACTTTCCCAGAATTTGAGACCAGTACAAATGACTGTCATTCTTTGAGTCTCCTGGTTCATTAAACAAGTGAAGAAATGCCAAAACAAGCCTCATAACCATCAGAACATATTTTAAATGTTCACATTCAATAAACTATTATTTTAAATACATACAGACATATGGGGTAACATTTGGCAATGCTAATGGCCCTTTTTGAAAGTGAGGGCCAGATAAAACATCCCTAAACCCCTCCTTAAATCCTGACTCACCTACTCCTCCTTCACCCCATCACATAGCTTTCTTTTGATGGATTCAGCGTGGTGGATTCAATTGTGATGGATTCTAGTGAGGGATTGAATAAAAAAAAAAAAAGTTTATAAAGTGCCTGATATCACACAGACAGTAGGCACACAATAAATGGAAGCTATTATAATGAGGATGACCTGGGGATGAATTTGAAGTTCAGTAAAGCCTTGGAAGGACTTCCGTGGTGGCTCAGACAGTAAAGTGTCTGCCTACAATGTTGGAGACCCAGGTTTGATCCCTGGGTCAAGAAGATCCCCTGGAGAAGGAAATGGAAACCCATTCCAGTACTCTTGCCTGGAAAATCCCATGGACGGAGGAGCCTGGTAGGCTACAGTCCATGGAGTTGCAAAGAGTCAGACATGACTGAGCAACTTCACTTTCACTTTAAAGCCTTGTAAACGCCTCTGTGTCATCCTGCAGAGCACAGTGTAGCCTGAGAGTGTGCCAGGAAGGTACAGCCCTCTCCCTGGTCTCCAACCTTGTCTCCAGCTAATCCTTTTAGCAGTCATAAATGTCCTTAAAGGCAAACCGTCCAACCTGAGCCTCCAACTCCTTGACTGTGGAGCCAGACAACACCAGGAGGCCCACTTGAGTCTTTATGAAAGCAGGCAGAGGATATCTCCTGCTCTTTGGCATTTATTTACTGCAGATTATTTATTGTGGAAATATGAGATGGATGGTTAAGGAAGGAGAGAACAAACAAACCTACCTTCCTCGCTTGCCTTAACGTGTTTGAGTTCCTACTTGTACACGCTGAAATGTCTATAATTTACTTTTCAGTTTTGCAATGTTTATGGCTTTTATGTCATTTGAAGGTTATTTATAACAATTATATAAGGAGGCAAAGTGCCATAAACTGAAGTAATTTACTGTAAAATATCTGAAATGCTAAAATATCAAACGGTGCATTACTGTAGCGCTTGTACTGCTCTTAGAAAAAGGAAAAGGGGAGAAATCAGCTAAAAATGTAGCCTCTACCCCATCATCCAGTCTCTTACATTCATCTTGCAGAGATTTATAAACTCAGAAGCAACTGGCAAGTATTAATTTAATTGCTTTTAGGGAGGGGTTGGGGATAGAGAGAACACGACTCCTTGTTACAGCACTCATGAGCTTAGATGGATGATTCTGTAGCACAAGAGCAAAAGCAGTCAGATGCGGGGGATATCGAGTCATCCATGACTGTTCTGCTCCTTCTATTAAATTCTGATGATGGTAACGGCAGGAGGAAGAGAACTACGGAGTGGTGGGTCTAAGTCTTATTTGTTAGTTTCAGAAAGCCAACTAAGTAACTTGAGTTGTCAGGTTAGCGGGAGACTAAGGTCTGAGAGGTGTCTCTTGCCGGAGACAGGCAAGAGTCTCCCCAAGCAGAGACAGAACTTTGGTCCTTTGTAAGACCATGACTTGGTAAACAACTTTTTCTTATCCATTCTATTATTATTATTTATTATTAACCAGCAAATGTTGAAACCTAACTATGAATCACTTGTTAGAAATGCATGGTGATCAAGAGAGCGGTAGTCCTCACAGAATTTAAAATCTGCATAGGCCATATTTAGAACTATGGAGATATGTTCACTATCAAGCTGATAATCCAACAGGTTCCATTCTGAGCTTAGAACAATTAGTTTATTGATGCAGCCAATGAGAATATGATCATGCAGTGGGAATTAGAAGAATGTTTCTTCTAGACCACAGCAGGGTGGCCTGCTTCTAAAGACGTTGGTGGGGCTTATAGCTAGTGAGCAGAGCTCACTTCACAGAGCTGCCCCCTGCCTTTGCTTCAGCCATGAAAAGGAAGTAGAATTTTTGCTACATCTATTTATGCAATGCTCTGTTGAAAGGAAAACTGCCTTGTGGTTATCTATCAACCTGAACTGGCCACAAAGAGACTAATGAATTTCAGGTCCATCACCTCCACGTGAACCAGGGCACAAGGACCCTAGGGACCATTTCTCAGTAGTAAAACTCTTACTGGAGCTCTGAAGTGGTGGAGATATAGAGATTTTGTTAGTTACTAAAATAGAAGGGTAATAAAAAAGACGGGCAGCTTGATATTATGAGGCTGTTAGGACTCTGGTCTACTAGGTATGATTTAGTGGATGACGAGAAAGGCAACTCTCTTCCTCCAAAACTTCCCCTCTTCTGGTGCACAAAAAAGTCTTTCAAATTCATAGTACCTAAAAATCCTCATTATCTCTGAAGGTTAACTTCAGCTCCTCCTTATTGAACCTCCTGTTTGTTTGGTTGTTTTTTAAAATAAATATATTTTTTAAATTATGTATCCAACAGAATGGTAACATGGAAGTATTTAGCTTGATGAACTATCACTAAGTTAGTAACCCATTAAGCACCATGTACATCAAGTAGAACAGTCCCATCACCCTAGAAACCCCTCCTGATCTTACCCTGTCACCTCTCCAGAGATCATCACTACTATAGTATCAGTGCAGCACATCCCTTTGTTTGGCTTCATTGACTGTTTCAATATTATCTTTTAAAATGTATCCTTGTTCCTTACAACAGTAGTTCATTTGTTTCCACTGCTGTATACTGTTCCAAGGAAAGTTCATACTACCATTTATTTACCCATTCTATTGTTAATGGACTTTAGGATTATTTCCAGTTTGTACTTATGAAAAGCAGTGATGATATAAATATTCTTATACAAATATATCTTTTGGTGAACATGTATACACATTTCTGATGGGTACATACCTACAAATGGGATTGCTGACTCATAGGGTGTATATATGTTCACATACTGCCAAACAATATGTTTTCCAAAGTGGACAGTCCAACTTACATTTCCCCCAGCACAGGATGAGAGTTCTTGCTGTTTCTCGACTGCATCAAAACTTGAAATTATCAATCTTTTACATTTTGGTCATTATGGTGGATATGTATTGTTATTTCCTTGTGGTTATTATTGTTGTTTTTTATATCATTCCACTGAGATATAATTTACATAAACTGTGTACCATTTAAAATTTGCAATTTGATGAGCTTTGACAAATGTATATTTCTGAATAGTTATTGCTCCAATGAAGGTATAAAGCATTATATCATCCTAGAAAGTTATACTCATTTACAGTTAACCTTTTCCCCCTATTAATTCAAGATAACCACTGATCTCTTTCTAGAACCACAGGTTCAGTTCAGTTTAGTTCAGTTCAGTCATTCAGTCATGTCCAACTCTTTGTGACCCCATGAATCGCAGCACACCAGGCCTCCCTGTTCATCACCAACTCCCGGAGTTCACTCAGACTCACGTCCATCGAGTCAGTGATGCCAACCAGCCATCTCATCCTCTGTCATCCCCTTCTCCTCCTGCCCCCAAGACCTCCCAGCATCAGAGTCTTTTCCAAGGAGTCAACTCTTTGGATGAGGTGGCCAAAGTACTGGAGTTTCAGCTTCAGCATCATTTCTTCCAAAGAAGTCCCAGGGATGATCTCCTTCAGAATGGACTGGTTGGATCTCCTTGAAGTCCAAGGGACTCTCAAGAGTCTTCTCCAACACCACAGTTCAAAAGCATCAATTCTTCGGCGCTCAGCCTTCTTCACAGTCCAACTCTCACATCCATACATGACCACAGGAAAAACCATAGCCTTGACTAGACGGACCTTTGTTGGCAAAGTAATGTCTCTGCTTTTGAATATGCTATCTAGTTTGGTCATAACTTTCCTTCCAAGGAGTAAGCGTCTTTTAGTTTCCTGGCTGCAGTCACCATCTGCAGTGATTTTGGAGCCCCCCCAAATAAAGTCTGACACTGTTTCCACTGTTTCCCCATCTATTTCCCATGAAGTGATGGGACCAGATGCCATGATCTTTGTTTTCTGAATGTTGAGCTTTAAGCCAACTTTTTCACTCTCCACTTTCACTTTCATCAAGAGGCTTTTTAGTTCCTCTTCACGTTCTGCCATAAGGGTGGTGTCATCTGCATATCTGAGGTTATTGATATTTCTCCCGGCAATCTTGATTCCAGCTTATGTTTCTTCCAGTCCAGCGTTTCTCATGATGTACTCTGCATATAAGTTAAATAAACAGGGTGACAATATACAGCCTTGACGTACTCCTTTTCCTATTTGGAACCAGTTCTGTTGTTCCATGTCCAGTTCTAACTGTTGCTTCCTGATCTGCATATAGGTTTTTCAAGAGGCAGGTCAGGTGGTCTGATATTCTCATCTCTTTCAGAATTTTCCACAGTTTATTGTGATCCACACCGTCAAAGGCTTTGGCATAGTCGATAAAGCAGAAATAGATGTTTTTCTGGAACTCTCTTACTTTTTCCATGATCCAGCAGATGTTGGCAATTTGATCTCTGGTTCCTCTGCCTTTTCTAAAACCAGCTTGAACATCAGGAAGTTCACGGTTCACGTATTGCTGAAGCCTGGCTTGGAGAATTTTGAGCATTATTTTACTAGCATGCGAGATGAGTGCAATTGTGCAGTAGTTTGAGCATTCTTTGGCATTACCTTTCTTTGGGATTGGAATGAAAACTGACCTTTTCCAGTCCTGTAGCCACTGCTGAGTTTTCCAAATTTGCTGGCATATTGAGTGCAGTACTTTCACAGCATCATCTTTCAGGATTTGAAATAGCTCAACCAGAATTCCATCACCTCCACTAGCTTTGTTCGTAGTGATGCTTTCTAAGGCCCACTTGACTTCACATTCCAGAATGTCTGACTCTAGGTCAGTGATCACACCATCGTGATTATCTGGGTCATGAAGATCTTTTTTGTACAGTTCATCTGTGTATCCTTGCCATCTCTTCTTAATATCTTCTGCTTCTGTTAGGTCCATACCGTTTCTGTCCTTTATCGAGCCCATCTTTGCATGAAATGTTCCCTTGGTATCTCTAATTTTCTTGAAGAGATCTCTAGTCTTTCCCATTCTGTTGTTTTCCTCTATTTCTTTGCATTGATCGCTGAAGAAGGCTTTCTTATCTCTTCTTGCTATTCTTTGGAACTCTGCATTCAGATGTTTATATCTTTCCTTTTCTCCTTTGCTTTTCGCTTCTCTTCTTCTCACAGCTATTTGTAAGGCCTCCCCAGACAGCCATTTTGCTTTTTTGCATTTCTTTTCCATGGGGATGGTCTTGATCCCTGTCTCCTGTACAATGTCACGAACCTCAGTCCATAGTTCTTCAGGCACTCTATCAGATCTAGGCCCTTAAATCTATTTCTCACTTCCACTGTATAATCATAAGGGATTTGATTTAGGTCATACATGAATGGTCTAGTGGTTTTCCCTACTTTCTTCAATTTCAGTCTGAATTTGGTAATAAGGAGTTCATGATCTGAGCCACAGTCAGCTCCTGGTCTTGTTTTTGTTGACTCTATAGAGCTTCTCTATCTTTGGCTGCAAAGAATATAATCAATCTGATTTTGGTGTTGACCATCTGATGATGTCCATGTGTAGAGTCTTCTCTTGTGTTGTTGGAAGAGGGTGTTTGCTATGACCAGTGCATTTTCTTGGCAAAACTTTATTAGTCTTTGCCCTGCTTCATTCTATATTCCAAGACCAAATTTGCCTGTTACTTCAGGTGTTTCTTGACTTCCTACTTTTGCATTCCAGTCCCCTATAATGAAAAGGACATCTTTTTTGGGTGTTCGTTCTAAAAGGTCTTGTAGATATTCATAGAACCGTTCAACTTCAGCTTCTTCAGTGTTACTGGTTGGGGAAGAACCACAGGTTAGCTTTACTATTTTAGAACTTCATATAAATGAGATCATTTTTAGTACATGTGCTTTTGTGTCTGGCTTATTTAGCTCAGTGTCACATTTTGAGATTCATCCACATTGTCACTACATATTGTGTAGTTTGCTCCTTTTTATGGCCCAGGAGTAATCCATTGTCTACAGCTGAAAATTTGTTTATCCATTCACCCGTTGACAGACATTTGAGTTGTTTCTCATTTGGAGCTGTGTGAATTAGGCTGCCATAAACATTTATATTCAAGTCTTTTTGTAAACATATATTTCCACTTAGATAAATACCTAAGAATGGAATTTCTGAGTTATAGATGAGATGTATAATTAACTTTATAAAAAAACTCAGAACTATTTCCCAAAATGTTTGTGATATTTTGCACTTTATCATTGATATATGGGAGTCCCAGTTGCTTCACATCCCCATGAACATTTGGTATTAAAATCTTAAATATTCTAGTGAATAAGAACTGTCTCCTTATCTTTTAAATTTGCATTTTCCTGATGCTTAATTGGGGCTTTCCTGATAGCGCAGTTGGTAAAGAATCCACCTGCAATTCAGGAGACCCCGGTTCAATTCCTGGATTGGGAAGATCCACTGGAGAAGGGGTAGGCTACCCACTCCAGTATTCTTGGGCTTCCCTTGTGGCTCAGCTGGTGAAGAAACCACCTGCAAAGTCAGAAACCTGGGTTCAATCCCTGGGTTTGGATGATCCCCTGGAGAAGGGAAAGGCTACCCACTCCAGTATTCTGGCCTGGAGAATTCTATGGACTGTATAGTCCATGAGGTCACAAAGTCAGACATGACTGAGCAACATTAGACTGAGTATCTTTTTCAAAATATTTATTTAATTTTTGGCTGTGCTATGTCTTCATTGCTTTCCTAGTTACAGAGAGTTTGGGGCTACTCTGTAATTATGGTGCAAAGACTTCTCATTGCACTGGCTTCTTTAGTCACAGAGCATGGACCCTATGGCATGTAGGCTTCAGTAGTTGTGGCTTGCAGTTTTACTTGCCTTGTGGCATGTGGGATCTTCCTGCACCAGGGGTCAAACTGATGTCCCCTGTATTGCAAGGTATATTCTTAACCACTTAACCACCAGGGAAGTTCCTGATATTTTTTGTGCTATGCTGTGCTTAGTCACTCAGTTGTGTCCAACTCTTTTTGACTGTAGCCCACCAGGCTTCAATGTCCATGGGAATTCTACAGGCAAGAATACTGGAGTGGGTTGCCTATCCTTGCTCCAGGGGATCTTCCCCATCCAGGAACCGAACCGGGTCTCCTGCATTGCAGACAGATTATTTAATAGGTGAGCTATCTTTTTAATAATGTTTATTATACATTTGAATATTTTGTTTCACTATGTGCCTATGTCATTTCCCATTTTTGAATTTTGGGTTGTCTATCTTTTTATTTGTTGAATTTTAGGACTTGTACATCTTAGATACTTGTCTGTTGGTTATATATTATAAATATTTTCCATAGGACTTTTTTTTTACAAGACAAATTCCATTGGACAAACTGAGTCACTTCCAAGTAAGTTAATGTTTAAAATCAATTCTATTTTGCATGGAGGAATTGAACTGTAGTGTGTATTGAGCTATGAAAAAGGTAAGAGAAAGGAATAGCAGAAAGGCCAGAGGGATAGGTTTTAGGTGGAGAAAACAAGCAAAAATGATGTTGCAGTGAAGAAAGCTTTGGGAGCTGGCATGACAAAATGCTTCCACACATACATAACTAGTGGTGGTTGCCCATGCTGAGGAGGATTATGGTTGAAACTGAATTGAATGGGAATCAGTGTTAGGACTAATAAGAAAATCACCACTGGCCTTGTAGTGGTGAAGTATGCATCATTTGCCAAATCAGAAACAGAACTTAGAATTTCAGAATTCTAAGAAAGCTTGAGATTGCCTCTCCCTCTCATTTTTCAAATGACAAATTTAAAATCTACAACAAAATCAGTTGCCCAATGTCACAGCATGGTCTATATGCTAAATATTTAAGTAGTCTATTGTGGATCTTAAAAATGGGAAAATACTTGGACTTAGCATCTTGATAGACAATTTATGGTGTTTATCAGAGACAGCATATTACCTCATAGGCAGTCTTGTCCAGGTGGTGCAGTGGTAAAGAATCTGCCTGCCAATGCAGGAGAAACAGGTTTAATCCCTGGGTTAGGAAGATCCTCTGGAGATGGAAATGGCAACTCACTTCAGTATCTTGCCTGGAGAATCCTATGGATAGAGGAGCCTGGTGAGCTGCAGTCCATGGGGTAGCAAACAGTTGGATATGACTTAATGATTGAGCACACACACACCTCAAGGAACTTGCAATTGGACCAGAAGGAGACACGTCCCCCAGAAGGCTTAAGAACAAAGGAATGGGGTCTAAGGTCAAGTGGAAGGACAGAATTTAAATTGAGAGCAGAGAGCTCTGATCATGACTAGCTTTGCTGGCCCTGGGCAAGTCACGGTAGAACTTTCCCACCAGGGTCTGCCTATCAAAAGGTCTTCTGAGTCAACCATAGTACTTCTTTCCAGAGATCTATGTATTCGCATGTGTTAGTTGCTTCAGTTGTGTCAGACTCTGCAACCCTACAAACGTAGCCTACCAGGCTTCTCTATGGAGTTCTCCAAGCAAGAATACTGGAGTGGGAACCCATTCCCTTCTCCAGGGGATCTTCCCAACCCAGAGATTGAGCCTGGGTCTCCTGCATTGCAGTCAGACTCTTTGCCATCTGTGTCATCAGGGAAGCCCTACGTATTCACCTGTTGGTTAGTCAAGCTCTTGAAGGCCTGCCCTGGATGAGGGTTTGCAGGCACTTCAACAGAAGCAGTTGCTCCATAAACACTTGTCCACTGATGGATGGACTGAGCTTGTTGAGAACAGTGGTTGGGAAAGAAAGTGCACTAGGCTTCGAGTCTATTCTCACGGGCTATTAGTCCAGGAGACTCCATCCCAGAACTTGCAGGAGACTAGGTTCTGCTGAGATAGGTCGTTTTCCAGGGGAATCAATGCCACAGATCAGCACTCAATGCATAGGTTCCACAAAGCTAGTAGCTTTGCAAAGAAGCAAATACAGCTTCTGAAGAAGAAGCAATAAAAATGGATACTTGTACACCAGCTTGTTTTTATTAATGATCATAATAATAGGTGCTGCTTAAGGAGTAAATTCTGTTCAGGGCAGAGTTTTAGACATTTTCTAATAACACAGTATCTTCATGAGCTTTTCTCATCTCATCCCACAAGCACCCTATGACTTAGGCAAAACAGTGTTTTCATATAACAGATAAGGAAACAGAGGCAAAGATTTTCATGTATAAAAAGCATGGAATTTTGAGGCAAGTAGTCTACCTTTAAATATTAATAAGATAGATTTTTCATCAAGACTATGAATACATATACTCATGTTTTCTTTGAGATTTTACAGTTATTCTTCAGTTTTCTTCGAGGAATTGTTCTGCATATGCCCCGTGGATTCCCAAGTCCACTGACGTTAATGTGTTGGGGCTTCCCAGGTGGTGCTAGTGGTAAAGAACCCACTTGGCAGTGCAAGAGATGCAAGAAATGTGGGTTTGATCCCTGGGTCAGGAAGATCCCCTGAAGGAGGGCATGACAACCCACTCCAGTATTCTTGCCTGGAGAATCACAAGAACAAAGGAGTCTGTAGGGCTACAGTTCATAGGGTCATAAAGAGTCAGGCTCGACTGAAACAGCATAGCACACAGATAGATTTTTCATAGCTGACTTCATTTAAATCTCATAGTTGACTTGACAAATAGGTATTGTTATTTCTAGATTACAGGTATGGAAACTGAGGCACAAAAAACTTAAGGATCTACAAGAGAAAACTGATGGCAAAGCTTTTAACTAAACTGGCCCCTAACTCCCAGGCAGCCTGTCATGATCATCATCATCATTTTCATATCTTTCATCCATATTTTTTCCAGGGCCTATAATTTCTATGCTTGTGATCCAGTTGTGTACAGTTTCATACAGGAGAGAGTGATATAGAATTGGGGCTGTGTACAGCCATTACAGATGTTTAGACAAAGAATAGAGAGATATTCCTGAGTAGAGAGGAGAGAATAGTTACGTCAGCTGTAGGTCTTAATGGAAACAGACATTCCATTAAAAATTTCAGTCCTTGGATTGTTAAGACCTAGACTAGCCCTGTCTGTCACTTTATCTCTCTGAGATGCTGTTCCCTAGTATATGGCTTAAAGTGGTTCATTTTCTAAAGGAGTTGGAGTTGAAAAAATAAAGGAGAAACCCTATCTCTTGTGTGTTGGCCACTGCTGTGTACAAGGATGGACAAAGCAGCATCTGTGCCCTGGAGGAGATAGAGCTCGTCTCTGTAGCCTGCTGAGACCAACGTCTTGCCAAACTCTGCTCCCCTCGTGCTCACCCCTATGTACTCCTCATGGACCGTGCTTCACTTTCCCTTTGATTCCCACTTCTTCCAACTCTTGTGTGTGTGTACTGTCACTTCAGTCATGTCCAACTCTTTGCGACCCTATGGGCTGTAGCCCACCAGGCTTGTCTGTCCAGTGGGACTCTCCAAGCAAGAATACTGGAGTGGGTTGCCATGCCCTCCTCCAGGGGATCTTCCCGACCCAGGGATCAAACCCATGCATCTTATATCTCCTGCATTGGAAGGCGGCTTCTTTAGCACTAGCGCCACCTGGGAAGCCCTCTTCCAACTCACAGCACACCTTAACAGTCTATCTCCCATGGTCTTACAGCCTTGCATCTGTTGGACCAAGCTGATATATTAATTGGTATCAAGACTTTGCTGATCAGTGGCTACATGTAAGGTGGCTGTGGTGCAGTGGAGGCTACATGGGGCTGATGAGTTAGGCAGGAAAAGGTTTGCATCCCAGCCTCATCACATCCTGTGACTTTCAGCAAGGTATATGTCTCGGTACATCTCAGTCTCTTCATCCAATATCATGGGAATCAGCACTTCCAAGTCTCTGTATTAAGCACTCTATGGACACTAAAAGCTCTCTGGCCACAAACAAGATAATTATTGTTCCTGTACAAGATGGCATTTGTAAAGATGGGTCTAAGGAGCTGACTCATACTCTAGAGCTGGCCAAGGGCAGCTGCACCTCAGACAGATTCAAGATGATGAGCTAGCTATGGGGTAGCCTCTTGAGAAGGCTGTGCATGGAGGTGATTCTCATTTTTATAGGTGGAAACAGACATTCCATTAAGAATTCCAGTTCTTGGGTTATTATTGCTTAGTATCTTGGTAGGGGGGCTTCCCAGGTGGTATGGAAAAGTGGTAAAGAACTTGGCTGCCAATGTAAGAGACATAGGAGATGAAGGTTTGATCCCTAGATCAGGAAGATCCCCCGGAGGAGGGCATGGCAACCCACTCCAGTATTCTTGCCTGGAGAATCACATGGGCAGAGGAGCCTGATGGGCTATAGTCCATAGGGCCATAAAGAGTTGGACATGACTAAATCAGCTTAGAAGGCATGCATATCTTGGTGGGAGGCAAAACCTTCCCTTGGAAGTGAAATCAGTAAAGCTTTATGAGGTCTGTTCTGGGTCAATTTCGATGAGAAGGAAAAGGAAGCAAAGATATCCAGTGGTTACACAAGGTGGGCTTGGAGGCTGAAGGACTCAATTCAAACCACCTGTCCAGGGACTTCTGTGGTGATCTAGTGGTTAAGTCTTCACCGTCCGATGCAAGGGTTGCAGGTTCCATCTCAGGTCTGTGAATTAATATCCCACTTGCCTTATGGTCAAAAAACCAAAACATAAAGCAGAAGCCATATTGTAACAAAATTCAATAAAGACTTTAAAAAAAAATTGGTCTCGTTGAAGGATCTCAAAGCAGAGATCACCTCAGAGAGACTACTTCCCAACTGTGGTACTCGTAAGATGCATGGCCATATCACCAGTCACAAATTACATCACGAATCCCCAACTGGGTTTTCATCTATAAAATGGGGTAACACCAACCCACTTGACTGTTGTAAGGAATTAAGTGGGAAAAGATATAAAAACCCTCTGGCTCCTCCTCCAACATGCAGACCACCACTTTACTGAAAGGCAGATGCAGGAAATTAGAATAATGACCCTATCTTGGAAGACCCAGAGCCCTGGGCCCTGGCTGCCTGAATCTTGCTCTGTGACCTATGCCTAGCAAGCTCCTGGCCCAAGAAAGAAAGTCCCCTCTCAACGCCACTGCCTGAACTCTGCTGCTGCTGCTGCTGCTAAGTTGCTTCAGATGTGTCCAACTCTGTGAGACCCCATAGACGGCAGCCCACCAGGCTTTGCCGTCCCTGGGATTCTCCAGGCAAGAACACTGGAGTGGGTTGCCATTTCCGTCTCCAATGCAGGAAAGTGAAAAGTGAAAGTGAAGTTGCTCAGTCGTGTCCAACTCTTTGTGACCCCATGGACTGCAGCCTACCAGGCTCCTCCATCCATGGGATTTTCCAGGCAAGAGTACTGGAGTGGGGTGCCATTGCCTTCTCCAGCCTGAACTCTACTTCTGGTCTATCATGACTGTCATGAGCCTGTCATTTAGGGGGCACCTCTCCTGAGAGCACTGCCTCCCTATATCAGGAAGCAACTGGCACCAGTAAACATGGCCTCAGGAGACTGCAGTTCTAAGCCCCAGCCCCACTCCCAGGGAACCCTGTCACAGAGGGCTAGGGTGCCCTTGCTTCTCTGAGTCTCTACCTGCCATATCAGGGGTCGATTAGATCATCTCTCGGGGTCCTTCTGGCTTGACAACTGTCTGACTCCTCAAAGGCCAAACAAAACCAAACCCTGGGGACAGATAAACTCATCAAAATAAACAACCCTAACTCAGTTATTAGGCAGAGCACTGGAGGGCAGGCAGGAATGCTGTCACAGCTCTCTCCTGAAAAGGCAATCTCTGCATCAGTCCCCCTCCATCTCTGACCCTAGTTTCACTGATAAAGCTTGCCATACTTAGGAGAAGCATCAGCAAGCCCGACATCCACATGGAGACAGGCTCTAGGCTAGAGGGTCCCACTTGGAAGGAGTGTCTGTTTATTGCATTGCTGCATGGAGGGCCACCCTCCCTAGAAATTCCAGGGAACTCTAAGCCTTCTCCTTCCCTACTGGTGGTCTTCATGGCCTTTCCAAGTGGAGGGATATACTTGACTCATCTCTGAGAGGCACAAGGGGGTCCTGGTATCCCTTTGGAGAGGCCTTCATTAGCCATCAGTCCCATCTTCTCCTTGTTGCATGACTTTGAACAATGCTTAATCTTTTCTGGAGCCTCAGTTTACTCCATATCAAAATGGGGATCACGGCTCTGCCTACTTCAAAGGCATTGTTTTTAAAGATTTAAAAAAAAATGCACTTGAAAGTTAGGGCTTAAGCACCAGGAAAGTGCCAGGTCTCCTCATTACTGATTTCGTGTCAGTATTTCAGGGTTTGACCCACCTTCCTGTTACCCATCTTCCTCTGATGCTGTCCCTTGGATGTTGGCTCTGATTCTGGATACTGTAATACTGTGAGAGCATCTGGTGCTTGAAAGCAGCAGAGAAGGATCTGGGGATGCTTGTGCCCTGGGCTGCCCCCAGGAGAAAGTTGAGCTAGGGATCCCTGGGAGGAACCACAGAAGTGGTCCACTCATGTCCCAGAGCTGCTCAGTGCAGGAGTCTGAGCAGCCATACCTGGGCATCCGGGTCTCTTACCCTGCACTGCCCAGTGGAAGGAAACTGTCACTTGTCAGGACAGGCCAGGAAACCTGGTAGAAGGTAATACTTTCCCTGCAGATGCCACTGCTTCCCAGTTTTGCTCTCTCAAGGGTACCAGTGGCCCCCACCCCTCCATGGGCTGGAGTCAGCTAAGTCCCTAGGGATTAGGGTTCATTAGGAAACAGGAGTGTCTTTGTTCTTCCAAAGATATTTTCTTCCCCTAGAGAACTGAATGGCAATCCACTCCAGTATTCTTGCCTGGAGAATCCCAAGGACAGAGAAACCTGGTGGGCTATATGCGGTCACAAAGACTCGGGCACACTTTTGACTAACACTCTCATTTCCACTAACACTCTCATTTCGACTTGCTCTTCCAAATTAATGCCCTCTGTTCAAGTCATGGAGAAATACAAAGTACCCTGAGATGTTCATCAGCCCACCTGTGGAAGCACAGCTGATTACTCCAGAAGCTCACAAAAGCCAGGCAGTCACGGCCACTGTCCCACAGCACAGTCTGTGCTCTGCTCTGAAGTCAGCTGGACCAGCATCTTATTGGAGCCTGCTCAGTGTCAGACACAGTGGTAAGCAAGGGCCCCAGAGGAACCATCAGGGCCTGTGAAGTCGGTGCTGCCTGTTACTGTCAGGTGGTCAAATTGTTTTCCATCTGAGAGAGTTCGTTTCAGACACAGTGCGCATGACTGCCTCTCGACAAACAGTGCATTCGAAGTCATTAAGAAAAGTGACCTTTTAATCTCTCTTGTAGTCGAGAGGGCAGACACACACAGCAGGCTGACTCTTTCCATCTCTCCCCGAGCGGTGCGAGCTTGTCATGCTGGGACCCCTGGCTCAGCTGCCTTTGAGGACATTCAAGGCCAAGAGAGCCAGTAACAAGCCACGGATCTCAGACCTAACCTAGCATTATTGTGAGACTCTAGCGTCACTATTTCCCCTTCCTGAGGCTGCTGTGTGGCGCATCCTCTTCTTGCAGTCCTCTAGTGATTCTGTCGCTGAAGGACCATTGCTACACCTCTCAGCATAGCCGCCGCTGCTGTACTGGGCATCGGACCACAGGCTCACACGGTGAGCTTTCTTGTATTTCTTTGGTGAATTTATCATCTCTTTTTGCCTCTCAGGCATTGGAAACTTCCTGTCTGAAAGCTGATAGATGGGAGTCTGGAGAGGTAGGTAGGTTTGGCTTAAGGTCCCTGACCCAAGGATGTAGGTTGTGGGAGCCCTGTACCTGGGCAGCAGGGTAGAGGGGCACAGGTGTTTGGCTAAGATGCTACTGATTCAGGACATCAAAGGGTGTGTTACTGATGATCAACACTACTGGTCCATCTTCTCCAAGTACCTCTCTCTCTCTCACTCATTGCTCTTTTGCCACCTCCTCTTGCAGTCTCCCAAACACAGCACTCTATTTGTGTAACACCTGGTAACATGTTCATTCTATGAGTCACCCAGGGAAAGTCAGCTTCCTGTCTGTTTTTGCTGTTCAGTCACTCAGTTGTGTCTGACTCTTTGAGACCCCATGGACTGTAGCACTCTAGGCTTCCCTGTCCTTCACCATCCCCTGGAGTCTGCCCAAACTCATGTCTATCGAGTCGTGTTGCCATCCAACCACCTCATCCTTGCCCCCTTCTTCTCCTGCCCCCAATCTTCCCAAGCATCAGGGTCTTTTCCAATGAGTTGGCTTGAAAGAGCTTGAACTATAGATTCTCAGAAGCAACTTTTCACCCTGACAGTTAATGACTCCATAACATTACTCCTTGTTTGTTTGTTTTTTTTTTAAGTTTCAGAATTGGAACTGAAGAGCCAATACACCAAGTACCAATAATCCTGGAAGCTCAAATTTCTTCCTTTTCTTGTAAAAAAAAAGTGGTCCTGCTAGTCAAAGCTTCTTAAGGAACGAGATAACTTTTCCTTCCACTGGCGCCATGACAGGATGACAGCTCTTCCTGGGATGACTCCAGGCCGGGAGCCAGAGTGCCTGCTGGTTTGTGCTTCACTCGTGGTAGACAGCTGTCTTTATTCTGAGCTACTGCACCGTCTGTCTCACCAGTGTTTCCCCACAGTGTGCTGGGCGGGACTCTGCTCTGTCAGGAAGTGTCTGTTGTTTGGGTTGCTCCACAAGAACACAGCCAAGGAACAGGGCTATATGGCGTCACCAGACAACAGCAACCGTGTTCACCAGTTAATCGGGGCCCAGCTCAACAAGAAGGCTGGCCTGAGAGAAGCTGGTACTGAAGAAAGAGGGAGCAAATCCCAAGCGCCCCACACAACCCCAAGGATGCCACACAGACAGGAGCTGGCATGCTGAATGAAGAAGCAGAGCCGTGATTGGAGGCAGCAGCAGAAAGATCGCCACCACTTGCCTCTCTCCCAGGGATCTCTGTTTGTCTCTAATTGATAAACTATTACTACACTAGTATCAGAAGAAGCAAAGCAATTAAAAGAAGAGGAAATGGGTGGGGGGCAGGGCAAATAACCCCAGTGGCTAACATAGGTAGAGGAATAATCGTATGTGTCTATACAATTGTATAATTGTACGCTTCCTTTCAGCAAAAAGAGAAATGTGGTAGATTTGCCCAAGTTTTGTCTGATAGAAAGAAAAAGAAAGAAAGGTAACATCTTTAAGAAAAGCAAAATCTACCTCTTCTCCACCAACAACTCATTCGGGTGTCTTGTGTATTTTCTTTGCAAGGAGCGGCCAGTGGACAGCATCCTCCACTGAGGTTGTGGATGATGTCAGGGCAAGGGTAAAAATTGGGGAGCGGGTGTCAGTGCCAGCCTGCAAGCTGGGGTGGCTGGTGGGGAAGGTGGCCAGAGCAGGGCAGAGGAGCTCATAGATGGTAGATGCTCTGTCCTCACCCCGCCCTTTCCCTTTGCCACCCTCTGCTTCCTGGTTCTCAAAACTGAGCAGAGGGGAGGGGACTGGGCTTGGGGAACCAAGCCAGGCGGCAGCGCAGACACCAAACCGAAACAGCTGGGAGATTTAAGGGAAGTTTGGAGAGAAGTAAACTGGATTTCTACTTCTTGTTTGTACTGTTAAAATGTTCCTTTAATGTGAAAGCCTTCCTGTTAAATGAAGGGGAAAGGGAGCTCCACGACAAGTAGCAGCTGTAAAACAAAGGGAACAAAAGGAGGAAACTGCTGAGATGCATTTTGTTGCTATAGATATAGGGAGACATAGAGCCAGGCTGATGGATGGGGCCAGTCACACTCCTAGCAAAGAACCAACCAGAAGTAGAAAAAGGAGCCGGCGAAGAGAGGGAGGAAAGAGACTTGTTTCCAGAACAATCACAGGGAGTTAAAATAACATAGCCAGGTAAGTTGTGCCTCACTGGGGAAGTACCATAGAAAAAAGAGCTAAGAACCGGACAAAACTGGAAAGGAATTTTGCCCACTTTTCTTCAATCTGCAATTGCCAATTCCCCTTAGTCAGCTCTGACTGCAAAGAGCAGAGACCATCCAAAGTGAGGAAGGTCTCAAGCCACTGGGTGGAAAATAGTTATAGTAAATGGATCTCAGAATAGCCTTTCATGTTCAATCTAGCTCCCCAAACACACACACACACACCAGCTTCAAAAAGGAGCAAATATGTTACAATAACAGGAAACACACAGAAGTAAACCTGTCTCACTACAGCTACAGAGGAGCATAAACTTCGTGTGGGACCAATAAAATGAAACCACTCTCCTACAGGAACAGTACTCGTTATTGCATCCGAGGTGACCGATAGCCACAAAGGGCCTATAAATTCTAGTGTTTGTAGGGTCTTTCCTCGTTTGTGCTGCAGGTAATTAAATTGTGGGGGCACATGGCAAAAACTTCAGGGACTTCTCCTGAAAGTCCCCAGGCCATCAGATGGAGGGCAAAAAGATTCCATTAGGAGCCCAGGGTCCAGACTGCAGAACCCACATCCTCCCCGACGCTTGTGCCTGCTAAGTGATTCTGGGCCAGCTCATCCACCAAGTTCATGTGCTTGCTCTGTGGAAGCCACCAGAAAACTGAGGCCAAAAGCTTTTGGCTTTTGTTCGTGCTTCTAAAAGTTGAGAGTTAGAGCAGAAGTGGACCATGACACCTCAGTTCTTCTGTCTTCCACTGTCCTCAGAATAAACACCAAACTTGTGATACACAAACTTCTTCCTGAGGACTGGCCTCAGTCTCCTTTGGAGGCAAAGTCCCCTCAGTCCTTCCACAGACCTCCCCCACCTCCTTGAACATCATCCAGGACTTCAAAGCTGCTTTTCCCTCTGGAAATGCCCTATTCTCCTCCCTTCCGCCTCCCCTGAGCAGCCTAGACTCAGTCCCATGCTCAGATAGGAGTGCTTTGGTTTCTCTTTTTGCTTCTCTGAATCTCTCCCTTTCTGCTGTTCCGCTCCTGACTTTGCTGCAAGTCCTGCATCTTCCTCTTAAACTGGCAGATGCCTAAGTGCCAAGACTGTCAGGTTTATCTCTGAATCTCTGGTGTTTACAGGTATGCTGGAATATGGAAAGAGATTGATCAGTGATAGTGAAAGAAGGGACAGGTATCAAGAGAACTGCCTCTCACCACCAGCAGGGAAGAAGAAAAGGTCCCAGTATACAGAGGAGCTGAGAATAGACTGACCACCCCAGCCTTCCTGGGGCACTCACTGCTCATCACCACTCTCTGCAAAGAAAGGGTTAAGACAGAGGCCAGGGGGCCTTGATTCCTTTGCACCTAACATCAGCCACTATAAGGAGGCTGGGTCTGTCAGGCGACCCCCTTTCTACCTCTTGGATCATAATAATCTTCAGATAGTTCTGAAGGTTGAGGGACAACCCCTCTCCCCTCCCACCCTCTCCTCCCAGGTCTTCCCTGTTTACTTCCCTACTTCATACTGCTGACCACCACCTAGGGACTGTGCATTTTAATTCTAGATCTATCTCCTCTTTATTGCAGTTTCGCTCCTTGAAGGCAGCACAGTTTGTCATGTTGTCTACTGCCTTATCCTCATATAAGAGAGAAACCTGGTAGTGTTGGCAAATGAATGAGTGAAGGCAGGTGGTTCTCAGAGTGGATATCATTGCCTTCAAGGTCACTCATCCCTTCTAGCAGCAGGGATCAGTTTTTTGGAAGGCAATTTTTCCATGGGCACATGGGGGGAAATGGTTAAGGCAGTAACGTGAATGATGGGGAGTGGCTGTAAATATAGATGAAACTTCGCTGGCTAGGTCACTGCTCACCTCCTAACTGTTCAGTTGGTTCCTAACAGGCCATTGACTGGTACTGGTCTGCAGCCCAGGAGTTGGGGACCCCTGTTCTAGGTCAAACCTGCAGCTACATCTTCATGTCCCATGGGAACCTAAGACTTGGAAGAAATGACTCAGAGATAATATTATTTATTTGGGGGTGAGGATAGCATCTAACTCTGGTAACTCAGCAGTAAAGAGTTTGCCTGCCAGTTCAGGAGATGCAAGAGATGTGGGCTCCATCCCTGAGTTGGGAAGATCCTCTGGAGGAAGAAACAACAACCCACTCCAATATTCTCACCTGGGAAATCCCATGGACAAAGGAGCCTGGTGGGCTATAGTCCATGGGGTTGCAAAGGGTCAGACACTTAAGACTGAGCAATTAAGCACAAGCATGAGCACTGAACTATCCCCCTTTTGATTCTGCCTCCCCCCAGACCCCAGGTGCTAATTCTTCAGCTTTTCTATGATAGCACCATGGACACACAGCCCACCATCTGCTTCTGGGGTCTCACTCAATCCTGAGCATCTCATCATCCTCATCCAACAACACAAACCAGATGATGGCACCTAGAAATGGTGCAGTCCTCACACACACCTTGACCAGCACTCCTCCCTACCCCAACACTCAGCTTCTCCTGGCTGACTTATTTGTATAGCCTGCTTGGGAAAAAGGATGCTATGCTGAGCAGGAGGCCAGAAACTAATGTTGATTAGAGCTAGATAGTTCAACGGCCTTTATCTTACTATTTTCCCACATTTTGTAGGGGTTACAAATTGTAACCTTATTTTTAAGATCAGGTAAATGAAGCAAATCAGTTATGTTGCCCAAGGTCATACAGCTAGTAAGGAGCAGAGCTTCGAGTCCAGATCTCTTTGACTCAGAAGGCCAGTCATTTTCACCAGTCTTGCTGACACGAAGCATCCTGAGGAGTAGGAAAGGCCACTACTGGTATTTATTTTGGTGTCTGTCTTGAGTGTGACTTTCGGTGTCAACACCTGAAAGGTTTGATTACTTTGGAGCTGTCCATCTGGCTAAAATGGCATGAACGGGACTCTCAGGAATCGTGGAACAAAAAAGGGTTTGAATGATCACATAAGGCTCTACCTACCCATTGCATAGATGAAGAAACTGAGGCTGAGAAGAAAACGGATGCATTTATTCTCACAAATGATGAGTTGAAAGGCACTTAGACCCTTAATCTTCAATTTTCTGCCTTGTGTGAGGATCCCATCAGGTCTGGTTTTTATGGCCTCAACACAGCAAAGGGATATCAGCTGCCAGTTCCTCCCTGTGCACCCCTCTCCAAGTCAGGTGGAGGATGCACTGAAAGGGCCGTATCCTGCATTGATAGGGATACCCAGAATGTCAGAGGTGGGCCAGTCACAGAGGAAGCCAGGGGCAACAAACTTGGGAGTGGGGGGTGGGGAGGAGGGGTGGGCATGTGCCAAGGGGCAGTGACAGGTGACACTTGCTAGAAATAGATGAGGGGATAAGCTGAAGAGAACTCGGGGTCCCACCAGCACCCAGATCGATTATGTTGATACTTCCAAAAGGGACTCTGTTCCCGTTTTCCAAAGGCTGCCTTACCTTTGAAAGGGGAGCAGTGAAGTAGTGTGCCCAGCAAAAATCACATCACCCTGGTCTCTTTAACTCCACCTCGCGGGGCCACAAATCAGTTGGACTCCAGGGAGCCGCCTCGGGATGGGACATTTATGGCCCTCCTTCAGAAAGCCAGCTCTCTTGGACGGTTTCTGCCTCATAAGCAGACCTGCCCACGTAGAACCTAGACATCGGCGAGGTTGATTTACGCCTTTAATACTGCGAGCTTCATTTAGCCAGTCTGGAAAGCACATTTCGTCGTGGGAAGCTGGAGTTTTTCTTTTCTCCCCGTCCTCACTAGACATTCATTTTGATAGTGGGTTTTGTTCTTGTTGTTTCCCCTGCCCCTTTTCCGACAGGTCTATTCTTCTGTCTCAGGCAGTGTCCATTCCAGCCTTTCTTCTTCAGGAAAGGAGGGCAAAGGGGCAGGGGCCGTAACCTGATTAGAATAGGTAAGGAAAGCTTGTTGAGATTTTAACATTTTCTCAAAAGGCATTGTATATATAAAAATAATTACCCTCCCCCATCCCAGAGAAAAACTGCAGTACCCTACAGATTTCACCCATTTTCATTTATCTAAATAATCACACCATTTTCATGCTTGCAATTAATCTTACATACGTGCTTAAAGATACATACAGTCAATATTGCTTCATATGCTACCAACTTTTTGGGAGCGAAGTTGCTTTCTGTGGGAAGGGGCAGGGCGATGAAGATTTTATAGATATTTTTATTCCAATATATCCTGAATCATTTTTCAGAGTAACATAGCAGAACAGCATGCATGGTAGCTCCGGAGCTGTATCTCCACATGTTTCTTGGGGGCCAATGCGTTTCTTTCCCAGGATTATCCTGAAGTTTACACATCAAACCACGCTTTTCGAGGTTTTTTTCGATTTCTCACTTTCAAGTTGGTATGTCTAGGTTTTGTTTTCTTCTCCTGTCTCGTTTCTTCCCTTCTCACGGGCTCTTAGTTCTTTTCATAAGATCTTGTGTTTGCTGCCCCCACCTCCTACGCAAATGCAATCCTCAGCTCCTCTATCCGTCTCTTCTATCCATCCACGCTATTCTTTCTCAGAGGTGAAGTCACCAAATCCACTGGTGTCCATGAAAGCTGGTTGGGGTGGGGAGGGAGAAAACTCTATTGTCCGTTCTTCATCAAGAGGACATTGCATCTTACTAAGACTGGGGCTTGCTTAAGGTGACAAGCCCAGGTCTAAGCCCAGAGGTCTGCACACCGTGTTCTCATTCAGTCATGTTGGGAATCCAACATGGGTAGATCCCAGAACCTCCAGGGAGAGCCACCAGGGCTCTTACAGGGATATGAGGGATGTGCGTCATCCCAGAGAGTGAGCGAGTAGTTAAGGGACCAGGGCAACATTACCTTAGAATTTGGAAATGGTCCCAGTAAATGACTCAAGCAGCTAACAGTTGGGGAGCACAGTTCTAAGTATGAAAGGACAGAGAACAAAAGGCGCCCACCTTCTCCTTCATTGCCTCTTCTTTGCATGGCCCTGGTGTGGATGGAGACTGAGTCCAGAAGGGTGGTCTTGCTGGGAAGGAAATGTTCAGGGATGGCTTGTCTGTGGACCGCAGCTGTTCTTCCATGAAGAGGCTCTGACGACATTGTGGGAATGTGAGGATGGAGAGAGGCATGGCAATGGCCCTCCTCTGCCTTCCTCCTCTTCTGTTCCACCCCAGCATATGATCCAGAAGGAAATAGAGGCAAGTGGGAGGGTGTAGGGGAGATTCTCTTGCCTGTATTTCGTGTTGTGTGTGTTCTTCTCCCTGTGTTTTCTTTCTCTCTTTACCTCTATCTCTTACAAAGACAGAACAGGCCTCTTCTTTGGCAAGCACCCTCTCCATCACCCATGCTACCAGCCCAACCACAGCGACAAATGACACTCACTGGAGCTCCTGCTCAGGACTTTTGGTGCTTCATGAGAACAGGGAGGGTAGATCCAGTCAGGCTGGGACTTGAGAAGTGGTCCCAGAAGCTGTCTCCTACTTTCCATCTGAATTATTGATCTGTTCCCAGCACCTCCAGCCCACACCACCTCCATTCCATCTGTTGGTGAGAGAAGTGAGATGGGCTGGGACCCAGGACCCTTTTCTGCAGTGCTGCAAAGCTTGCACCTGGACAAATCTCTCCTTGAGCAACAAAATACAAAGAAACTGTGCTGCTGTGCTGTCCCTTTAGACATGTCCAACCCTTTGCAACCCCAGGGCTGGTAGCCCACCAGGTTCCTCTGACCACAGGATTCTCCAGGCAAAGAATACTGGAGTGGGTTGCCATATCCTCCTCCAGGGGATCTTCCCAACCCAGGGATCAAACCCACATCTCTTATGTCTCCTGCATTGGCAGATGGGTTTTTTACCACTCGTGCCACCTGGGAAGCATAAAGAAACTAGATGAAACTAAAAATAATTGTGTGTGCAGTTGGGGCAAACTCTGGACCAAAAGGTACAAAAAGACCAAAAAATTCACCTGACACTTTTACAGAATGGGGAGCAAAGGCAGGGTACTGTGGATCCCCCTGCACTCAACCCCACAAAGAGGTGGGCAAACCACCTATGCCACCTCTCTGGCCCAGCTCCTAACTCCGCCCATATAAGGAGCCAGTTCACCTGCATCTAGGGGAGTGAGCAAGGGAACCTGTTAACTTGTTTTCACTCCCTCCACAAGCTTTGTGTGAGGTGCTGCACTTAGTCACTCAGTCGTGTCAGACTCTTTCCAACCCCATGGACTATAGCCTGCCAGGCTCCTCTGTCCATAGGATTCTCCAGGCAAGAATACTGGAGGGGTTTGCCATGCCCTTCTCCAAGGGATCTTCCCAACCCAGGGATCGAACCCAGGCCTCCCACATTGCAGGCAGATTCTTTACCACCTGAGCTACCAGGAAAGCCAGGGACACCAGTAAAGCCTTGCCTGAAGTTCTTGTCTGGCCTCTAGTCAATTTCTATTGATTGTGGAAGATCGAGAACTCTGGTCAGTATCAGAATGACCCTCATCAGCCCTCGTTCTTCTTATCCTTGGGGAAGGGAGGTTGGAAGTCACATATGTGTGACTGGGTGCAGCAGGGGGGTATGGGGAGAATGTGGTTGCTCAGAAAATGGATGACTGAGAGGAAGTGAGGGAGAGGAGAAAGGAAACAGGAAAAGGGAGTAAGTGGGGGAAAGAACAGGTGGGAAGAGGCACACAGGGTAATGGATAAGAAGGGCAGAAACAGGAAAGGAGAAAGAGACCATGGAGAGAAAAGAGGGCATTTGTTCCCTATTTATACAGTGTGTTACATGGAATGGGAGGAGCAGGGAGTTGGACTCATCACAGCACAATCTCCAGAAAAAAAAAAAGAAAAAAGACGAACAATTTCCCTTTTGCATCTGGCTCTTAGGAAAGGGACAGAGCCTGGGAGAGAAAAATACCTTTATTTTTCCTTAACTCCCAGCTGATTGCGCTTCATTTCCTTGCTTCTATTCTCCAAAATATGTGCAATCGCTATTTTGCTGTCAGTCAAATGGGATATATCTAATTAAAAACAGCTTTGTAGGTAAACATCAAGAGGGGTGGGGGGAAGATAACTGTCTTCATGCATGGAGCTGGGGGACAGGTTCCGAAGCCACCATGACTTTCTTGGGTAGAAAGGTCGCTTTTGTTTCCCTGAGGAAAAAATGCCCCCTCTTCTCTGCACTGTTTGCTTTGGCAAGAAAGAGAGAGAGCTTTATCTGGATGGAGGCTCGGCGGGGAGTTGCCTTCTATTTGCTTTGCATGCTGCGCACCGTGAATTGATACCCGGGCTGTTAATTCCAGGGAGGGCGGGGCATGCGCTGGAGGACCCGGCATTGTGAGCATCTGCAAAAAGCCCACTTTGTTCAGAAATGATCTTTTCCCTCTGAACAATGGTAAGATGTTACCCTCGGAATCTTCTCCTGTCAGTGACGATGATGGCAGAGAGTGAGCATAATTTCCCATATCTCCATTGAGGTAGTTATTTATACAATTCTGCTCTGGAGTCAAAGTCTTTTTTATTTTTATTTTTTTTTTAACTTTGCCGGCTGCTGCAGCTTTTGCAACAAAATAATTACTTTTGTGCCAAGTACTTAAGTAACAAGATAAACAAGAGGCAACATAAATGGAATGTAAATATGGAACAAGTGTCTGTGAAGGAAAAAGGCAGCCCAGGGAGAAAGAACCTGGCTTGGTCTCCTGCATCTGGTAAATCCCCAGGGAGCCAAGAAAGCTCCTTCATCCTCCCCTCAGTGGGTCTGCGACTCCCTAGGGAAGGGCTGCTGTCCAAGGCTCAGTGAGGAAGCCTTACTTGGCCAGGTGGTCGAGAATCAGGATTTAATTTACACTGTGTGTATCAGGCGGGGGAGAACACAGCACTGTTTGTAAAACACACAAAGCCTCATCAGGATCTCAGCTGTGATGCCCATTCTCCAACTGACCTTGGGCAAGTCGTTTCTCCTCCCTAAATCTCCACGTACTCATTTCTAACACGAACAGTAAACTAGATGAGCTTACGCCCCTCCAAGTCTATGTGATTTCTACCAAATATTTTCATGACTGAATAGACTTTGGAATTCACAACTAAGGAGCAGAAAATGTGGAATCCAAATTCCAAATCTGAGTCTTAACCTGTCATTTGGTAATACCATCTGCAGCAAGTGGAATAGTCATTCATACTCCCAAAGATATGTCTACCCAGAACCTCCTGTGAACATGACCTTATTTGGAGAAAAGGTCTTTGCAGATACCATGGTTAAGAATTTCAAAATAAGTGACCTAAATGGGAAGGAAATCCAAAAAAGGGGATGTGTACATGTATAGATGATTCCCTTTGCTGTACAACAAGAACTAACACAACCCCATTAAGCAACTATGCTCCAATAAAAATTTTGGATACATTAAAAAGAATTTCAAACTAAGATGGATTAAGGTGAAACTTAAATGCAATGACAAGTTTTTGCAAGAGAAGAGAAGGGGAAACAGACTCAATGAGATGGCCATTTGAAGACAGAGGCAGATATTGGAGAGATGCTACCACAAGCCAAGGAATGCCAGGAGCCACCGAAAGCAGGGAGAGGTGAAGAAGGATTCTCTCCTAGAACGTTTGTGGGAGCTCAGCCCTGCTAACACTTTGATTTCAGAGTCCCAGCCTCTAGAGCTGTGTGAGAACATATTTCTGCTCTTCTAAGCCATCTAGTTTGTGCTACTTTGGACAGAAGCTTCAATAAATAAATAAATACACCCTCCATAAGCCTGAAATGAAGACCTACCCTCTCAACGGGGGCTCTCCCCTATCCATCATATCTTAGAAGATGAAAATCTGTCCACATGAGCATATCAAGAAAAAAAAAAAAGAGAGAGAGAAAGAAGATCTGGAGAAGAAGAAAGACAAGAGGCAACACCCTGCCCAGTGCCCACCTTGGCAGAGGTCTCTCAAAAGGATGTAACAAAGAGGGTTCCAGCTATGGAAATAGGGGGACAGTGATGCCCCACAGTTAGCCTAGAGTGAAATTTAAAAACAGTGTCATCTTGATGATATAACCAAATATAATTTCAAAATTAAGATTAATGTGCTAATAGCTACATGAAGGACTAATAAAGAAAAAGTAATTTATATTAAAATGTTGTCTTCAGTATGTAAGTGGTTGGCTTGTCAAGACTAGGAAAAATTATAAGGGAATACATAGAGGTTTGCAGTATACACGGGTCACTGAATGCAGGAGGAAAAAAGGTGATCTGACCCAAGTGAACTGTACTGATAACCCCAACAGCATGAAGAGCTTTGCCATCACTGACATGCTTTTCTGGAATAAACAGCTCTTAGGAAAGTGAACAGCCTTTGCTTGATTTACAAGGAAGTTGCATTTCTGGAAAATACAGGATATATTAAAACCATATTTTAAAACATAATACGGTTCTATGACATGCAATAGAGTTACGTTCTGGGCCTGGATATCTATAAGCAGGCTTTTCACCTACATGTGTGTCCTATAGGACATTCAGAAGTCAAGCTGGGGTGGTGGGGGGGCAGGACAGTTCCATCTTGAGAAGGCTTCCCATACAATGCAGTGAATCCAGTGTCCTTGTTTGCCAGCGTGACTGTCAACACCTCCCCCAGTC